>NW_020172990.1:128855-169640 GCF_003031525.2 Neophocaena asiaeorientalis asiaeorientalis | reverse complement strand
TTTTCCATTGAGCAGAGCTCCCACCAGACAAATACTGGAGGATTTAATAGGGATGGTCGGCGGAAGGGTGGGGGTGGCTCTAACGGGCAGTATGACATTCATCTGGATGGACAGGGCACTTTTGCTCTCTCTGGGCAGCGAATGCAGGACGCACCATCTACCGCGGTCTAGGAGAGGTCACCAACCCACCCTCACCGCTCCCTACGCGCCCACCCAACACCCGCAGCCTCCCGCCCTCAGCTTCGCGCTTGCTCTCGAGGGCGCGCCAGGCAAGGCGGCCTTGGAGCATGCGCTGTGCGCCCCTCCGCCGCCTGGACCGAGCGCGCGCAACGCGTGCGCCTTCGGTAACCTGTGAGCACCGTCTGCTCACCAGCCTCCCACGTGTGCACGCCCGCGGCCGCAGCTGATCCGCTGTATGTTCTAGAAGAAGCCTAAGAGTGGGATTCCTGGGGAGTAGGAGCGTCACGCCTCTCGCATCATGGTGAGGAAGAACAGTATCCCCAACGGGTGAGTATCCGCCGCGAGCTCCCTGGTGACAACCGGAGTCGCTAGATGAGCGGCCGTTCCCAGGGAGGCGGGGAGATGCTCTCGAGCCCCGCCGTCGGAAGCGGCCGCGCGCGCCCTCGAGGTGCACCCCGTCGCCTCTGTCGGGCCTGGGCGCGGAGGGGCGAGCAGGTGGCATTGGGGGGCCGGCGGGGGGCCCAGCAGGTGGGGCTGGCGGCGCCCCTCACTGCGCTGGGGGTGGGGGAGGGCCAGGAGACCTGCCTTCCCTCTCCCGCTGCCTCAGGCTTGCCCGGAGGAGAGGGGGTTCTTTGATTTCAGGTGCTTTGGGTGTGGCATCCCAAAGAGCTCCCTAAATATGCAAGGGATTCTTTTTCTCTCGAGAGTTCATTGTTACTGTAGACAATTTGATACTTTTAAAAGTCTTAAAATAGGACATGCTAGACGTGCTCACTCTGTCATGTCAATTTTTTTAATTGAATAAATTTCGCATGTAATATTGTGTAAATTTAAGGTGTACAGCTGTTACTTTGATACATTATATATGTTGTAACAATATTTATCACATTCCATAATTATACGATAGTGTTACTGTTTATGTTCGTTTTACTGTGCATTAGATCTCTATGGCTTATTTACTACTCCTTACAAATATGTACCCTTAAACACCATCAATCTTAGCCCCCAGCCCCTGGTAACACAATTTTACTCTCTCTTTTCTACAGGTTTGACTTTTTTAGATTCCACTTATAAGTGAGTGATTTCATAGAGTACTTACTTTCTCTGTCTGACTTATCTCACTTAGCTTAATGAGTTCATGGTCCACCCATGTCGTCGCAAATGGCGGTATGTCCTTTCTCATGGCTGCATAATATTCCATTGTGTATATATACCACATCTTTTTACCCATTCATCTGTTGTTGATCAAGTTGGGTTGTTTCCATTATGTTGGCTATTGTGAATAGTGCTGTGATAAACATGGGAGTGCAGATACCTCCTCAAAATCCTGTTTTTGTTTCCTTTGGGTATATACCCAGGAGTGGAATTGCTGGGTCATATGGTAGGT
Organism: Neophocaena asiaeorientalis asiaeorientalis; assembly: GCF_003031525.2. Taxonomy (NCBI): domain Eukaryota; kingdom Metazoa; phylum Chordata; class Mammalia; order Artiodactyla; family Phocoenidae; genus Neophocaena; species Neophocaena asiaeorientalis. The sequence goes on along the minus strand of NW_020172990.1, from coordinate 168,073 downwards.
CTATTTTTAATTTGGGAGGAAACCTCCATATTGTTTTCCATAGTGGTTGGACCAATTTAGATCCCCTCCAACACTGTATAGGGTTCCCTTTTCACCACATCCTCACCAGCACCTGTTGTCTCCTGTCTTCTTGATGATAGCACTTGTAACAGGTGTGAGGTGATAGTTCATTGTGGTTTGAATTTGCATTTCCCTAATAGTGATGTTGAGCATCTTTTCATGTGCCCGTTGGCCATTTGGATGTCCTCTTTGGAAAAATGTATTTCTGTGGTATCCATTGTAATTTCTCTTCTTTCGTTTCTGATTTTATTTACGAGCCCTCTCTCTTTTTTTTCTTAGTGAGTCTGGCTAAAGGTTTGTCAGTTTTGTGTATCTTTTTAAAGAACCAGCTTTGGGCTTCCCTAGTAGCACAGTGGTTGAGAGTCTGCCTGCCGATGCAGGGGACACGGGTTCGTACCCCGGTGTGGGAAGATCCCACATGCCACGGAGCAGCTGGGCCCGTGAGCCATGGCCGCTGAGCGTGCACGTCCGGAGCCTGTGCTCCGCAACGGGAGAGGCCACAACAGTGAGAGGCCCGCGTACCGCAAAAAAAAAAAAAAAGAACCAACTCTTAGTTTCATTGATCTTTTCTATTGTCTTTTTAGTTTCTATTTAATTTCTTTCTGTTCTTATCTTTATTATTTCCTTCCTTCTACTGACTTTGGGCTTTGTTCGTTCTTTTTTTAAATTACTTAAGTGTAAAGTTAGATTGTTTTTTGAGATTTTTCTTGTTTCTTGAGGTAATCCTGTATTGCTATAAATTTCACTTTTAGAAGTTTAGCTTTTGCTGCATCTCATAGATTTTTGTATCTTATATTTTCATTTATCTCCTTTGGTTTCTTTACTGACCCAATAGTTGTTCAGTAGCATGTTGTTCAGTCTCCATATGTTTGTGATTTTTCCAGCTTTCTTCTTTAGTTGATTCCTAGCTGCATACCACTGTGGTCGGAAAAGATGCTTGAAATGATTTCAGTCTTCTTAAATTTATTGAGACTTGTTTTGTGTCCCAACCTATGGTCTATGCTTGAGAATGTTCCATGTTCACTTGAGAAGAATGTGTATTCTGCTGCATTTGAATGGAATGTTCTGTACAGATCTGTCAAATTCATTTGTTCTAATATTTTGTTTAAGGCTATAGTTTCCTTGTTGACTTTCTGTCTGGATGGTCTGTCCATTGATGGAAGTGGGGTGTTAACGTCCCCTACTATTAATGTGTTGCTGTCATTTACTCCCTTTACGTCTGTTAATAATTGCTTTATTAAAAAAAATAATCGGGACTTCCTTGGTGGCACAGCAGTTAAGCATCCGCCTACCAATGCAGGGGACGTGGGTTTGAGCTCTGGTCCGGGAAGATCCCACATGCCGCGGAGCAACTAAGCCCCGTGCGCCACAACTACCAAGCTTGCACTCTAGAGTCCGCAAGCCACAACTATTGAGCTCACGTGCCACAACTACTGAGCCCGTGCACCTAGAGCCCGTGCTCCGCAACAAGAGAAGCCACCGCAATGAGAAGCCCATGCACCGCAACGAAGAGTAGCTCCTGATCGCCGCAACTAGAGGAAGCCCACGTGCAGCAACAAAGACCCAACACAGCCAAAAAAATAAATAAAAGTAAATAAATAAATTTATTTTAAAAAAATAATTGCTTTATATATTTTGGTCCTCCTATGTTAGGTGCATTTGTATTGGTAACTGTTATGTTTTCTTGACGAATTGTTCCCTTTGTGATTATATAATGTCCATTATTGTCTCTTGTTACCTTTTTTGGCTTGAAGTCTATTTTGTCTGATATGAGTATGGCTACACCCACTTTCTTCTGGCTGACATTTGCTTGGAGTATCATCTTTCATCCCTTACTTTGAGCCAGCATTTGTTTTTAGAAACCCAGAGATGAGTCTCTTGGAGAAAGCACATAGTTGGGCCTTGGGTTTTTGTTTAATACATCCAGCCACTCTGTGTCTTTTGATTGATGAATTCAATTCATTTACATTTAGGGTAATTATTGATAGAGGAGGACTTAGATAAAAGATAAAAGACTCTGTAAAGAAAAAAGAAAAAAGACTTTATCTTTTGTTTCCTGGTTGCTCTGTATCTCTGTTGTTTATTTTTGTGTAGGTTTCTATCTGCCATTTTAGTTTAGTGCTTTTCTATGATATTTTTCTTAGTTTCCTCTTTTTTTTATATTTCATGTCTCTGCTCTAGATTTATGTGCTGTGGTTCCCATGAGGTCTGTATAAAACATCCCATAGATGAAATAGTCCTTTTCCTGCTGATACCATCTTATCTTCAGTTGCCTGTGTGGGTTCTATCCTTTTCCTCTTCCCTTTTCTGTTTTTGTTGTCTCAAATTATCCCTTTTTATGTTATGAGCTTGTTGCCAAATTGAAGTGGCTATAGTTATTTGTACTACTTTTTCCTTTTTAACCTTTATGCTGTAATTAAGTGTTTAAAAACCTATTGTGATATAGAGTTGATATATCCATCTGTTTATCACCTTCCTCAACATTTTGTGTACTTTTGCCTTTTTGTTTCAGGTAGAAGAGCTCCTTTCAACATTTTTTGTAAGGAATGTCTGGTGTTGAACTCTGTCAGCTTTTTTCTGTCTGGGAAAGGCTTATTTCTTTTCTCTTTTTTTTTGACAGGAAGAATAGCTTTACTGCTTTGCCGAGCAAAGAGGGCCACAGTGGGCTAATGCCCTCAAAACTCTGTGTCCCCCTTTATTTCTAATTCATATTGGAAAGATAACTCTGCTGGATAGAGTATCCTTGGGCACATTTGACAGATTTTTTATTTATTTTTTAATTTAATTTAATTTTTTTTTGCGGCACGCGGGCCTCTCACTGCTGTGGCCTCTCCCGTTGTGGAGCACAGGCTCCGGACGCGCAGGCTCAGCGGCCATGGCTCACGGGCCCAGCGGCTCCGCGGCATGTGGGATCTTCCCAGACCGGGGCATGAACCCGTGTCCCCTGCCTTGGCAGGAGGACTCTCAACCACTGCGCCACCAGGGAAGCCCTTGACGCATTTTTTAATCTTTCAGTATTTTGAGACTGTCATTCCACTGTCTCCTGGCCTGTAGCTTCTGCTACAGATAGCCTAGTTCCTTTGTAGATTACCATCCTTATTCCCTGACTGCCTTTAAAATTCTTTGTCATTGACTTTTGACAGTTTTAATATAATGGGGAAGGTCTTTTTTTTTTTTAATTTTTGGCTGCATTGGGTCTTCATTGCTGCATGCAGGCTTTTCTCTAGTTGCGGCGAGCCAGGGCTACTCTTCGTTGAAGTGCTTGGGCTGCTCGTTGTGGTGGCTTCTCTTGTTGTGGAGCACAGGCTCTAGGTGCACGGGCTTCAGCAGTTGTGGCACGTGGGCTCAGTAGTTGTGGCTCTTGGGCTCTAGAGCACAGGCTCAGTAGTTGTGGTGCACGGCCTTAGTTGCTCCGTGGCATGTGGGATCTTCCCAGACCAGGGCTTGAACCCCTGTCCCCTGCATTGGCAGGCAGATTCTTAACCACTGAGCCACCAGGGAAGCCCCCTTGGAGAAGGTCTTTTTGCGTTGAGTTAATAAGGTGTTCTCTTAGCTTCAAGGACATACATTTCCTTCCCCAAATCTGGGAAGTTCTTGGCTATTATTTCTTTAAATAAACTCTCTGCTCCCTTCTCCCTCTCTTCTTCTGGGATACCCATTATCCTAGTGTTGCCCTTCATAATGAAGTCAGATAGCTCTTGTAGAATTTCCTCATTTTTAAAGATCTTAGTTCTTTCTCCTCTTTTCCCGCCACGGAGCACAGGCTCCGGATGTGCAGGCTCAGCGGCGATGGCTCACGGGCCCAGCCGCTCCGTGGCATGTGGGATCTTCCCAGACCGGGGCACGAACCCGTGTCCCCTGCATTGGCAGGCGAATTCTTATCCACTGTGTCACTGGGGAAGTCCCTATTGAAGTCTAGTTGGTTTACAATGTTATGCCAATCTCTGCTGTGCAGGAAAGTGACTCAGTTATATACCTATATACATTTTTTTAATATTCTTTTCCATTATGGTTTATCACAGGATGTGGAATATAGTTCCCTAGAAATGTTCTAATCTCATTATTTTACATGTAGCTGTCCAGTTTTCCCAGCACCACTTATTGAAGAAACTGTCTTTTCTCCATTGTATATGGCCTTCTTTGTCATAAATTAATTGACCATAAATGTGCAGGTTTATTTTTGGGCTCTCTATTCTGTTACATTAATCTATGTGGCTGTTTTTCTGCTGGTACCATGCTCTTTTGATTACTGTAGCTTTGTCATATAGTCTGAAGTCTTTGTTCTTTTTTCTCCAGCTTTGTTCTTTTATCCTCCAGCTTAGTTCTTTTTTCTCAAGCTTGCTTTACAAATTTGGGGTCTTTTGTGGTTCCATATGAATTTTAGGAGTGTTTGTTCTAGATCCTGAGAAATGTCATGGGTATTTTGATAGGGATTGCATTAAATCTGTAGATTGCTTTGGGTAGTATGGCCATTTTGACTATTAATACTTCTAATCCAAGAGCATGTGATATCTTTCCATCCTTTCGAAGCATCTTCAGTTTCCTTCATCAGCGTTTTGTAGTTTTCAGAGTATAGGTCTTTCACCTCTTTGGCTAATTCATTGATTCTTTCACCTCTTTGGTGAATTCATTTATTAGTTCTAATAGTTTTTGTGTGGAGTCTTTAGGGTTTTCTATATAGAGTATCATGTCATCTGCCTAACGTCAACTTCTTGGATTTTTTATTGTTACGGATGAATAATGGATCATTAAGTATCTGAACTATTTTTTCCAGCTTCCTGTGAATCTATAATGATTTCTAATACATGTTAAAAGGGGGATATAATTGAAGAGAAAAAATGCAATCTAAAATAGACATGGGGGGACTTCCCTGGTGGCTCAGTGGTTAAGAATCCACCTGCCAATGCAGGGGACATGGGTTCGAGCCCTGCTCCAGGAAGATCCCACATGCCGTGGAGTAACTAAGCCCGTGCGCCACAACTACTGAGCCTGCGCTCTAGAGCCCGCGAGCCACAACTACTGAGCCCGTGCGCCTACAGCCTGTGCTCCACAACAAGAGAAGCCACCGCAGTGAGAAGCCTGTGCACGGCAACGAAGAGTAGCCCCTGCTCACTGCAACTAGAGAAAGCCCGCGCACAGCAACAAAGACCCAATGCAGCCAAAAATAAATTAAATAAATAAATTTATATCAAAAAAAGCAAAGGAGTAAAAAGTTAAGAAAGCAAAGATGTTAAAAAGAGGAGATAGTGCAAGTGATGTAGAAATGAGAGTCAGGGGATGACTAGTCAATCTCATAAATTAAAAAAAAAAAGTCCTCAAATCATGCAAAACTTTACCCGCCACCCAAATCTCAAGGTGATCTCTGGGTTGTGAGGCCAAGAAGGGGGCTCTTGTCTGGTAGTACACACAGTACAATGCCCCTGGGTGTTGAATGGTCCTGCCATTTTGCCCCAGAACCCACCCATTTCTCTCCACCACCCATCTTTATCCATCTTATTCTTCTATACTATCCTGTGATGTCATCTCTAGATTTCATGGTCGGGGAGAGGACAAGAGACACTAGACTTCACTCCTGATCTTCTTTGTCACCCAAGTGTGTCACCCATGGTGTGTCCTGAGTGTGTCAACACTGTAGAAAGTATAGTACCCCTCCCCTCCCCTGGTGCCATGGCTTCTAGAGACATCAGTGATGACAAAAACCACTTGGTTGGGGAAGAAGCACTTAGGGTTTGATGACATCTATTATTCCTGATGCTCTTGAAATCATAAGATATCTGGAGCCACTCCTGGGCACACACCCAGAGAAAACCAGAATTCCAAAAGACGCATCACCTGAGTGTTCACTGCAGCACTATTTACAATAGCCAGGACATGGAAGCAACCTAAGTGTCCATCAACAGATGAATGGATAAAGAAGATGTGGTACATATATGCAATGGAATATTACTCAGCCATAAGAAGGAATGAAATCATGCCATTTGCAGAGACATGGATGGACCTAGAGACTGTCATACAGAGTGAAGTAAGTCAGAAAGAGAAAGACAAATATATTAACACATATAGGTGGAATCTAGAAAAATGGTACAGATGAACCTGTTTGCAAAGTAAAAATAGAGACACAGACATGGAGAACAAACGTATGGTCACCAAGGGGAGAAGGGGGTGATGGGATGAACTGGGAGATTGGGATTCACAAGTATACACTACTATGTATAAAATAGATAACTAATGAGAACCTACTGTATAGCACAGGGAACTCTACTCAATGCTCTGTGGTGACCTAAATGGGAAGGAAATCCAAAAAGGAGGGGAAATACATACACGTATAGCTGATTCACTTTGCTGTACAGCAGAAACTAACAACATCATAAAGCAACTCTTCTCCAATTAAAAAAAAAAAGGATATCTGGAGTCTAGAAATTAAGCCCCTTGAGGGCAGGGACTACATCCTCAGTGTTTAGAAAGTGCCTAGATTTTGGCAAATGTTCAGTAAATACGTGTTGACTGACTGAGTTGAAGCCGTATGTGAAGAGAGTCGTTTGCAAAGATTATTGAAGCTCCAGGAATCACAGTGATTCCCCCAATTCCTTGCCATGTGTTGCAGTCTCCTTCCAAGACCATAACAACCCACATCAACTGAAGAGTGGGGAAAAGAGGTGGGGAGACCCTCACCCTGTGAAAGGACATCTAGCTGCTGTAAGCGTAGTCTTCTGCCCTGAGATATTTCTTTCTGCTCTCATAGAATGGTCTAAATGTATCTCTGACATTACAACTGGCCAGGAGTAATCTCCTTGGTGCCCCACAGTAAATCTCAAAACTCTAAAATTGAAATTACTGTTTACAATAGCCAGGACATGGAAGCAACCTAAACTTCCATCAGCAGAGGAATGGATAGAGAAGGTGTGGTACATACATACAATGGAATATTACTCAGCCATAAAAGGAACAAAACTGGGTTATTTGTAGAGACGTGGATGGACCTAGAGAGTGTCATACAGAGAAAGAGAAAAACAAATATCATATATTAACACATGTATATGGAATCTAGAAAAATGGTATAGATGACTTTATTTGCAAAGCAGAAATAGAGACACAGACATAGAGAACAAATGTATAGATACCAAGGGGGAAGGTGTGGGGTGGGAGGAATTGGGAGACTGGGATTGACACATATACACTATTGAAGCCAGAAATAGGGTTGACACATACAAGCCCAGAAGTAGGGTTGCTGGATCCTATGGTGGTTCTAGTTTTAATTTTTTGAGGAACCTCCATACTGTTTCTGATAACAGTTGCCCCAGTTTACATGCCCACCAGCGGTGCATGAGGGTTCCCTTTTCTGCACCTCCACCAACACTATATCTCTTATCTTTGTTTTACTTTTTTTTTTTTTTTTTTTTGCCACACTGCTTGGCTTGAGGGATCTTAGTTCCCCAACCAGGGATGGAACCCATGACCCATGCCCCGTGCAGTGGAAGCTCGGAGCCCTAACCACTGGACCACCAGGGAATTCCCCTCTCTTGTCTTTTTGATGCCCCCCCCCACCTCACCCCCCCCTCCCAATTCTAACAGGCGTTGAGAAGTTGCAACAGAGACCCTGTGGCTCACTGAGCCTCTCTGACTTTCTGGCCCTTTACATAAAAGATGGCCAACACCTACGAAGATCACTGGATTCACTGTTCACTTATCTTCTTGAGCTTTTCCCAACCCCTACACCTTTCATTCACTCTCCACACTTTTCTACCCCAAACTAAGACCTTTTAAATTTCCTAGTATGGCTCAGTGGAAAATCAGGGTCTTGGGAACTGCACAGACAAGAATTTGAATTCCGCTTCTCCACTGAGTAGCTGAGTGGGCTTGGCACGTCACGTCGGCTGTCCATCTCAGGCTCCTCAAATGCAGAACAAGGACAAGTACTACTTCTGCAGGATTTTTCTAAGAGATGGAAAATGACTAGGTTCGTACAATGACATGAGATTAAAAACCTTGAATCTGTGTGAGACAGTCATTCTCTTTTCAGTTCTCGGTCTTGATCACATAGAAGAAGAGCACAGCTGGGTGCTAGTGTCCAATCCATACCTTTTTTAAAACATTTTTTTAAATTGAAGTATAGTTGATTTACAATGTTGTGTTACTTTCAGGTGTACAGCAAAGTGATTCAGTTATACATACATACATATATATGTATATGTATATATATACACACACACATTTTTTCATATTCTTTTCCATTATAGTTTTAAAAAGATTTTTATTGGAGTATAGTTGATTTACAATGTTGTGTTAGTTTCAGGTGTACAGCAAAGTGAATCAGTTATACGTATACATGTATCCACTCTTTTTTTAGATTCTTTTCCCATATAGGGCATTACAGAGTATGGAGTAGAGTTCCCTGTGCTATACAACAGGTTCTTATTAGTTATCTATTCTTTTCCATTATAGGTTATTACAAGATACTGAATATAGTTCCCTGTGCTATACAGTATGACCTTGTTGTTTATTTTATATATAATAGTGTTATGTTGGGACTTCCCTGGCAGTCCAGTGGATAAGGCTCCATGCTCCCAATGCTGAGGGCCCAGGTTCGATCCCTGGCCAGGGAATTAGATCCCACATGCATGCCGCAACTAAGAGTTCACATGCCACAACTAAGGAGCCCAAGTGCCTCAACTAAGGAGCCAGCAAGCCATGTTAAGGAGCCCTGGAGCTGCAACTAAGAAGCCCGCCTGTGGGACTTCTCTGGTGGCACAGTGGTTAAGAGTCTGTGCTCCCAATGCAGGGGACACAGGTTCGATCCCTGGTCTGGGAATATTCCACATGCCGCGGAACAGATAAGCCTGTGCACCACAACTACTGAGCCTATGTGCCACAACTGCTGAAGCCCATGTGCCTAGAGCCCGTGCTCCGCAACAAGAGAAGGCACTGCCGTGAGAAGCCCACGCACTGCAACAAAGAGTAGCCCCCGCGTTGCAGTGCGTGGGCTTCTCATTGTGTTGGCTTCTTTTGTTGTGGAGCATGGGCTCTAGGGCACGCAGGCTTCAGTAGTTGTGGTGCATAGGCTTAGTTGCTCTGTGGCATGTGGGATCTTCCTAGACCAGGGCTCGAACCCGTGTCCCCTGCGTTGGCAGACGGATTCTCAACCACTGCACCACCAGGGAAGACCCTGAGCAGTGTTTTATTGCTTCCTTCTTTACCATAAATTGACAACCATACATCTCCTGATAATGGAGAAAAGACAGGGGTGTAGACTTTGAGTGATTTGGGGACCTCAAACTAAAACCCTAAAAGTGTCTGGGAAAACGATCCCAGATCCAGTTTTGCACCTTTATGTTCAGAAATGGACCAAGCTGTTGTTGCCTTCGAGGATGGAGGGATGTGGACCAGAATTGTGCTTATGCCTGATGTGCTATAATTATAATAGTAGTAATTAAAGTAATAGGTAAATTTTATTGAGTGAGTTTTCTTGTGAACTCATCCTTTTTTCTTTTTCCTCCAGTAGAAGAGCTTTTTTTTTTAAACTCATCTTTTTAATCCCAAAATATTTTTGTACACAGATGTCTTTATTAGATGAGAATCTTTTAAAAAAATATATAACCGCCACAGCAGTATTGCACTAGGAAAACCAACAGTACTTCCTTGATACTATCTGATACTCAGATAGTATTCAAATTTCCCCAGTGATCTCAGAAATCTCCAGTTTTTTTTTTAAAAAATATCAGGATCCAAATCTTTAAACTACAAGTCTACAAACTGCATTTGATAGATATGCTAATTTAAATAAAAAGAAATTCTCAATCTTTCGTTAAAATGAGAAACCAAGCAAATCACAGGTTTTTATTGTTTTTTCCATCCTTCTTTTGGAAGAAGAGCAAAAATAGTCCTGCGGCTCTGTTGTCTTGATAGGTCTTACTTGTCTTACCATTTAGGAACATAGAAAAAGCAACAAGGCAACAAATTATCAAGGAGGAAAACCAATTATAATTACAGGTGTTTCTTGGAAAGTTATTTTCAAAAGATGTGGCAGTGATTTTTTTAAATCTTGAGATTCTTATGAGACCTTTTTGTTCAAATACCACTTCTGTGTGTGAACTTATTTCAACAAAGAAGAGAACAATTTTGGTAAGAGTTATGAATACTCATGTAATTCTCCACATTCCACCAGAAAACAAGATTGATGTTCTTGGGAATGCTTTCAACTCGGCACTTTATCTAACCAGATTCCTTAAATCAGTTTTATGACTCAGAAAGATCTTCATCCTTTGTTTAGGGGTTTTTATGAAGGTTCCATTACATAGACATGATTGATTAAACTATTGGCCATTGGTGATTAACTCAATCTCCAGCCCCTCTCCCCTCTCTGGAAGTTGGGGGTGGTGATGAAAGTTCCACGCTTCTAATCAAGACTTGGTCCTTCTGATGACCAGCCCCTAGAGACCCGCCGAGAGTGGCCTTATTTAGAACACAAGGCACTCCCACCACCCTCACTCAGGAAATTATGAGGGTTGTAGGAGCTCTGTGCCAGCAGCCAGGAGCAAAGGCCAAATACCTTTTTAGTCTAGTGTAAGAGTCAAATCTAGACTACAGCTAAGCATTTTTATATGCTGCAGCTCCAATCTGAGGGGCACTGGGCAGAAAGACATCTCATCAGAACCCAGGAAGCAATGAGAAACTGTCTCATGAAAGCCTCCAGGGAAGATAAAAAGGTGAGTAGGAGGGAGTTCCCTGGTGGCCTAGTGATTAGGATTCTGGGCTTTCACTGCTGTGGCCTGTGTTCAATCCCTGGTTGGGGAGCTGAGCCACGCGGTGCAGCCAGAAAAAAAAAAAAAAGTGAGTGGGAGATGGGAGATAGCAGCTGCTCACAAGCCTCTCATTTTCTCATGTTCCAGGAGGATCATAAGATTTTTTTTTTAAGCTTTCTGCCAAGACTCAGATTGGCTACAGTTCAAGCCTCTGACTAAATGAATATGTGAAAAGTTTCCAGGATGCCATAGAAGAACCACCCCCTTACCATGGCATGAACTTTCCATACTTCTTTAGATATAAGCAATGGATACAAGATCTCCAGACGCAAGCTGTTATGAGGCTGTCTGTATCTCCCCCGAATTCTTATGTTGAAGCCCTAACTCTAGATGTGCTGGTATTATGGGGCCTTTAGGGGGTAATTAGGATGAGGTCATGAGGGTGGAGCCCCCATGATGGGATTAGTGCCCTTGTAATGAGAGAGGTGAGATATCTCTCTCTCTCTCTCTCTCTTTCTCTCTCTCTCTCTTTCTCTCTTCCTCTCCCCCTCTCTGCAGCTCTCTGCAGCTCTCTGCAAGCCGGGGGAGGGCTGTCACCAAAACCATTCTTTGCACTCTGGTCTCAGACTTCACAGCCTCCAGACTGTGAGTAATAAGTTTCTGTTGTTCAAGCCACCCAGTCTAGGGTATTTTGTTATAAAAGTCCTAATTGACTGAAACAGGTGCGCAAAAAGACGGTAACATTGGGAATTCCCTAGCGGTCCAGTGCTTAGGACTCGGGGATTTCACTGCCATGGTCCGGGTTCAATCCCTAGCCACTGCAGCAAGGCAAAAAAAAAAAAAAAAAAAAAAAAAAAAGACGGTAACGTTGATTGGCTCTTAGAGGTGCCTGGAGCCAGGCGGGGCAGGTAGCCAATAGTGGGGACAGCCGGCAGGGGGCGCTGCTCCTTCTCTCGCTCAGGTACCCAGACTGATGGAGAGGCCAGAATCTCTTCTCAAGCATTGCTGGTCACTGTGTCAGGTGGAACAGAGAGCTGGGAACAGAGTGACACTCGCCACTGCCATCCACGACTCATCGTCCAGGACAGACAACAAAGCCTGCGAATGCCGTCGTATTGGCCCCCTAATGAGGTCAGGGATTTTGGCGCTGAGCAAGGAAAAAGATATGACCACAAGGTGGCAGTAGCACACAAGGAATTTTCTTTGGAGGCTGTTTGGACAGGTTTGCATGTGAGAAGGGTCCTCGCTGCTTGAAACCTGCCAAAGGCAAAGGGCTGGGGGCTGCTACCCAGAAGGGGAGGTGGGCTAGGAAACAAGAGGGCTATTGAAGAGGAGGCGTCTGGGTCTAGGCGCTGTTGTTCCCCTGCACAGGCAGGGAGCCTCGGGTCAGAGAGCTCCAGCCCACAGCAGCAGTTTGGGGTCTCGTGGTGGTACAGGGTTTACCTATGGCTAGCAGATGCTGGCTGCAATTTCTTGGGGTATGCAAAGCAGGCAGGCTCTAACTAGTTAAAAATCTGCTTATTGGGTCTATATTTTAAACAATTGCATGTGTAAAACTTTGAGTTTGGCGCCAATGGGCTTTTGAGCTAACGGATCTCAGCCTGCTGTGAAGAGGTACATGCATATACAGAGGCCTTCTTTGGCTCATGTATATACTAGTGCCCCAAATGGGGGTCATTTGGAGATCCTTGGTATTGGGTCAAAAGGCAGGCCACCCCAAAATGTGCTTCAATGGCATATTGATTGTTTTGAATTAAAGTTACTACCCAAGCCCAAACTTTGCATTAAATTCCATACTAATTAAGCATCCACATCTAAGTTTTTTATCCTGTCAAACCCTCACAAATTTATTGTGTAAAAATATATAAAAGCTGCCTGCTTTTGTTCACTCTCTGAGCATCATTTTATTTTAATTTTTTAAATTTATTTATTTGGCTACACCGGGTCTTAGTCGCAGCATGCGGGATCTTCGTTGCGGCATGCATATGGGATCTAGTTCCCTGACCAGGGATCGAACCCGGGCTCCCTGCATTGGGATCGAGGGGTCTTAACCACCGGACCACCAGGGAAGTCCTTGGGTTTTTTTGTTTTTGTTTTTAAGTATAGTTGATTTACAATGTTGTGTTAGTTTCAGGTATACAGCAAAGTGATTCAGTTATACATATACATATATCCATTCTTTTTCCGATTCTTTTCCCATATATGTTATTACAGAATATTGAGTAGAGCTCCCTGTGCTATACAGTAGGTCCTGGTTGGTTACCTGTCTTACTGTTAGTCTGTCTTGTGTCAATGTTATTATTAGTCCAGCCACAAGAACTCAAGGGGTAGAGGGGGAAATTTCCCCCTCCCCAACACTGGCAAACAACAGAAGTGACTACCATATTGTCTTTCTAAGAAAGGGGCATGCTGATTTTTTTTTTTTTATTGAAGTAGAGTTGATTTATCATGTCGTGTTAATTTCTGCCGTACAGCAGAGTGACTCAGTTATACATATAGATACATTCTTTGTCATATTCTTTTCCATTATGCTTTATCATAGGGTATTGAATATAGTTCCCTGTGCTACACAGTAGAACCCTGTTGTTTATCTATCCTATATATAATAGTTTGCATCTGCTAATCCCAAACTCCCAGTCCATCCCTCCCCCACCCCCTTCCCCTTGGCAACCACAAGTCTGTTTTCTGTGTCTGAATCTGTTTCTGTTTTGTAAATAAGTTCATTTGTGTCATATTTTAGATTCCATATAAGTGATATCATAAGGTATTTGTCTTTCTCTTTCTGACTTACTTCACTTAGTATGATCATCTCTAGGTCCATCCATGTTGCTGCAAATGGCATCATTTCATCCTTTTTTATGGCTGAGTAATATTCCATTGTATATATGCACCACATCTTCTTTACCCATTCATCTGTTGATGGACATTTAGGTTGCTTCCATGTCTTGGCTACTGTAAATAGTGCTGCTGTGAACATAAGGGAGGGGCATGCTGATTTTAATGGGACTTAATTGGGAAGTGTTCACAATGTTTTATTCCCGTATTTCCCTTGGAGAGAAGGGAAATAAATAAACATTTAATGCATGATAAGGAAGATGCAGGCTTAGAAAGAGAAGTTCATCTAAGATCTTTTCTAGAAAATCCTTCCTAGATTCTAATCTCCATGACAGCCAGGGCCATGTTTGTCAGATCTCCCTTTGAATAACAAACTTATTATTATAACTTACAAAGTTGAGTATAGGTCAGCTTGACACTCCAGCTTTACCTCTACTGCATTTTCTCTCACCTTATGCTATCTGTTTCAGCCACATTGACCATCTTTCAGGTGCAGCCCTATTATGTGCCTGTAGTGAGTTCAGGGATTTCAGTGCTGATCAAGGAAAAAGATGCGACCATAAGGTGGCAGTAGGACAGGACTTTCAGTCCCTCACCACACCTTGCTTCCTCCACAGGACCTTTGCACATGCTGTTCCCTCTGCTTAGAACACCCTTCCAGACCCCTAGTTGACATCCGCTCGTCTTTCAGATCTCACATCACTTCTTCAGAGATCTCAATGATGAGATCAGATCTTCCTCGCGAAACTCCCTCTTCTTTTTGCTATAGTTGTAATGGTGAAGATGGCTAACGGTTTCCCAGCAGCCAAATTTCCCTTCTTCCTTTAAGTAACAGAGACCCCCTCCCATTTTTAGAAGGGCACTCTCTAGAGCCTGTATGCCCCCACCTCCCCAGACACTTTTGCAGCTAGACCTGGCCTGTAAGTCCTGGTCAGAGACATGTTTAAAATCTGGTTGCTGTTCTTAATAATAATTGTATGAGCCCTCTCTCTCTCTCTCTCTTTCTCTGTCTCTCTTTCTCCTTCCCTCCCTCCCTTTTCCTTTCTTGCTGGCTCTGAACTACGTATGAAAGCTACATGTTGATAAAAGCAAAAATGCTGATAAACAGCTCTAGACTGTTCGATTATGTACTGTTAAGTGAGAAATAAAATTATAGATAGCATTTTCTTGGGGGTTTGTCACAGCAGCTTCAAGTGCCCCCTAATCAAGACGGTGAGTATAAATTTCTCTGTGAGCTTCAAGAGAGCAGAGTTCATGTCTGCTGTTACTCCCCATGTAATTCCAGCACCTAGCACAGTACCTTGCCCGTGGTGGCCATTAGATAAATGTGCAGTAAGCAGATGAATGAGACCTTGGGGGAAGCCAGCGCGGGGACAAAAGTAGACAGAAGTATCTAATAGCGTTCATGTTTCTATTGCTGTGGTAACAAACTATCACAGACTGAGTGGCGTAAGGCAACATGAATGTTTTATTTTTCCGTTCAGGAGGTCAGAAGTCCAAAACAGGTCGGCAGGCTGTGTTGCTTCTGGAGTCTCTAGCAGAGAATCCAATTCCCTGTCTTTTCCAGCTTCTAGAGGGGCCTGCATCCCTTGGCTTGTGGTCCTGCATCACGCTGATCTCTGCTTCCATCTTCACATTGCCTTCTCAAACTCTGACCCCCTTGCCTCCCTCTTAAAATTACTATGTTGCATCCACCCAGATTATCCAGGATAATCTCCCCGTATCATGATTCCTAATTAAATCACACCTGTTAAGTCCCTTTTGCCATGTATACCATAGTCACAGGTTCCGGGAACTGGGATACCAGATGTTTGAGGGACCATTATTCTGCCCACCATAAAAGGGTACACATATGGAGCCTGCTTATGTAGCCCTCAGCATGGAGAGTCATCCAGTCAGAATGTGCGTGTTTCCTGAGCCCGCCTACGTGCCAGGCCCTGGAGATGTGGAGATAAAATGACCTGGTCCCTCTTGGCAGGAGCGTGTGGTCTAGTCTGGGAGAGAGAGTTAATACATAGCCTGATAAATCATCACGGTATGACAAGGCACTGTGGGAGCACAGATGGGTCAGGCAAGAGTCTGCAGAGGAAACAGCATCTAATCTGAGACCTGAAGGCTGAGTAGAGTGAAGCAGACAAGAGAAAACAGAAAAGAGAGGCTGTACCAGATGCATCACATCTCCATACAGACATCTTGGAAACTGAGAATTTATGGGTGACGAACAAAGGAAACGCTGTGTCAAAAACCGTAAATCACTTTGCAAGTGTTCGAGGTGGTAACATTCCCCTTTCTCTTCCTCATTTAAAAGTGATTGTGAGGGGAAGAGTTGGAAACAACCTAAATATGCATCAAGAGGACCAAGTAAACTAGAATCCAGCCGTACGATGGCAAATGCTAGACAGCAGCTTTAAAAAACAGAGAAAAAGGTGGAGCTAGCTCTGATGACATGGAAATGTCTCCAAGAGAGATTGCAAAGTGAAAAATGTAAGATGCAGAACCATGTGAGTCACGAAATATCAGTTTTGCTTTGGGAGAAAAAGAAGTACAAAAATACGTGTGTTTGAAAGCATGGAAATTTTTTATAAGGATTCAGAGATTATTGAAGGAAGATGAGGAAGGGGAAGAAGGAGGTTGTTATATGTCCCTCGATGATAACTTTTAAAACCATGAATATATGTGAGCTTTAACATTTAAAAAATAATTAAAATAAATTGATAGCTAAGGTATTATTGGTTCTCCAGGTGATTCTTATTTGAAGTTGGAGTGCAATGGAGGGAAATTGAGAGGAAGAAGACGTCTCACCCATCAGAAACCCTGGAAAGAAACCCAGCGCTGTCTCAGGGTGGCGGACCCTACTTTTCAAAGGGGAATAATAGGCATGGCCAGAGATCCTATTTCTTGAGCCCTGCACTTTGCCAAGCTCTGAGCCAAGGGTTTTATGCATGTGATTTTATTAAATCCTCACAACAGCCCATTTTACAGAGAAATAACCTGAGTCTCAGCATTCAGTGGTTTGTTCAAGGTCATAAATGAATACGATGGTGAAACTGGGGTTCCAGATTAGGTCTCTTTCTTAAATTTTATTTATTTATTTTTGGCTGCATTGGGTCTTTGTTGCTGTGTGCAGGCTTTCTCTAGTTGCGGTGAGCGGGGGCTACTCTTAAGGCAGCGTGTGGGCTTCTCATCGCGGTGGCCTCTCTTATTGCGGAGCACGGGCTCTAGGCGCGCGGGCTTCAGTAGTTGTGGCTCACGGGCTCTAGAGCGCAGGCTCAGCAGTTGTGGCACACGGGCTCAGTTGCTCCGCGGCATGCGGGATCCTCCCGGACCAGGGCTCGAACCCGTGTCCCCTGCCTTGGCAGGCGGATTCTTAACCACTGCGCCACCAGGGAAGCCCCAGATTAGGTCTCTTTAACTCCAAAGTTCATGATCTTCACTACTTACCTATACTGGTCACTAAAATGAATGAGGAAGGAAGGAGGGAAAGAAATAAAGGAAGGGGGAGGGAAGTAAGGAAATCTGGGGGGAGGGGAGGCACCAAAATAAAATCCGAGTAGTTGGAAATGGGGTGTCAGCAACACACAGGAGAATGGGTGCGGAGTGTTACTCACCAGTTGGAGTGATGTCTGCGTGACACACCAGCCCTATAGAAGGTCGAAGGGGTTTGGTCTTGTCAAAGCCTTCGGTTGCTCCCGGCCCCACCTCATTGGGCACCCAGGAATCTAAGTCCCCAGGCCCTCTATCCTCTGGGAAACAGAAATCTTGCCCATACTTTCTCCTCAGTAGCCATAAATTCAGACTTCCAGTCCCCACTTATCTAAGAGCCCAAAAGTCTGGACCCAAGCCCATCTTGCCTCTACACCCAAGAGTTCAGGCCCTTGGATTCCACCGTTTCCAGGAGTTAATAATCTGAGCCCACAGTTTCTCCTCTCTGGGCTGCAGGAGTCTGGGCCCCCAGTTTCCTTCTTTCCCAGGTGTCTTGGCTTCTCCATCTCCCTCCCACATCAAGATCTAGGACCATAGGTTCTCTGTCTCCAGGAATTCAGATCCCTAGCCCTCTCCTGCTTCAAGATCTAGAGAATCCTGCCCCCAACTTCCTCCTCTTCCAGGAACCCAGGAATTCAGGACCCCTGGGTCCTCTTGCCTTAGGACCCAGGGGTCTGAACCCCAGTCCTGTTATTCTGGCCTAGAATTCCAAACCCTCAGCTCGTGCCTCCTGATCACCCTGCACCTGCCCTCAGGGAGACCCCAGCCCAGCCAGGGGCCCAGGGAGAAGGGGGTGGGGTGTCTCACAGAGAGTCAGCAGCTGCAGATTCATCACCAGGGCCATGGTGGGCAGTTCTCGGCTGGAGCAGGAACAGGAGCCAGGGCTTGGCTGTGCCCTCCCCCCTACCAGGAAATGAGGCAACATCAGGAAGCCAGAGCCCTATTGAAGGAAGGAAGGAGCGAGGTGGGGGCCCCTGGGTGACTGTGTCACAGCCCCATGGTGCTGTGGAAGAAGTTGGGAGAGGGCGCAGTCATAACTGTTGTGTTCATTAAACTTCGAAAAACAAAAAAATTAGCACCTATTATGCGCCAGACCCTGTGCTACACGGTTGGGGGAAAGGGGCACAGAAGGGAGTCAGACCCCATTACTGTGCTCAAGTAGCTCCCAGCCTGATGGAAAGGCAGATTCCGACCAGGTTAGTTAAAACAAAACAGAACAAAATGATGTACGCTATAATGGAGGTCACATAGGGCACTGTGAGAGTATACAGAAGGTCCCTAACCCTTCTGGGATGAGACTTAGGGCTTGCAGGACGAACTGATTTTAAGCTGATACCTCAAATTGGTGATTCGTCCTCTCCCAGCCTCCGTTTGTCCATCTGTAAAATGGGCTCTCATAAGTAAACTATAAAATGAGGACTGATGCATTCCGCCTTAGCTGGGCCGCAGTAGGAGGACTGAAAGTTACTCCTCTGGAACGACTTTCTAGGCGGAGAGAAAAAAAGAGCGGCGGCAAGTGCGCCAAGACAGGTTTGCGCTTAAATCTGCAGCATCACCTCTTTTCCCCGCAGCCACCGTCTAGGACCGCTGTTCTGCGCCAGTGCGCACGCGCGGATTTAGCCCGTGGAGGCTAGCGGGCCAGGACCACAACTCCCAGAGTGCTCCGCACCCCCGCCGCCGCCTGGGATTGCTGTTCTGCGCCAATGAGCACGCGCGGACTCCGACTGCGGAGGCCGTGCCCAGGGACCACAACTCCCAGAGTGCTTCGCGCCCTCGCCGCCGCAGCCGCCGCCGCCGTTGCCGAGACCAAGATGGCCGGGAGTAAGTGCGGGTTCCGTCAGCGCGCGGGGATGGTACCGAGAACCCCGGTTGGTGCCAGGGGTAGGGCAAGATGGAGCCCCCGTGGAGGCGGTGGGGTCCGGGCCGGAGGGGGGCGC
The DNA here is from genome assembly GCF_003031525.2 of Neophocaena asiaeorientalis asiaeorientalis. Taxonomy (NCBI): domain Eukaryota; kingdom Metazoa; phylum Chordata; class Mammalia; order Artiodactyla; family Phocoenidae; genus Neophocaena; species Neophocaena asiaeorientalis. The sequence continues at coordinate 149,019 of NW_020172990.1, read as the reverse complement.
AGAGGTCACGAGGGAGCTCCTTCAGGGCGGGGGTGGCGCGAGAGGGGTAGAGGTCACCGGGGGCATCACTTGCAGAGGTGACCCTCGTCGCCCACCCTTCCAGGAATCGCCGCCTTTCTCAGGAATGTCTGGGCCAAGGAGCCGGTGATAGTGGCATCCCTCACCATCGGGGGTCTCGGTGCGTGAGTGCCCCAGGCGCGAAAGTGCATCACCCCCAATCGGCGTCCCGGCTTTATCTCCTCCACCCCCTGGAGGTCCCATTGCCCCTCACCAGTGCTCCATCGACCCCCCCACCATCGGTCCATCCTGTATCCCCGAGGCCCGACCGCCGCCCTCAACGTTCCGTGTCCCCACTTGTATGCCAACACCCCACACCCCTAGTATTATGGCTCCTCCACCACCCCATCGCTCCCCACCCCGTACACACCAACCCAAGAGGTCCAGAATTCCTTCAAAGAAGAGGTTGTCAACCCTAGCTGTGCATTATAATAGCTTAAAAAATAATAATAATAAATGAAAAGTAATGTCCTTATTCTCCCCTTTCACCCTCATCATATTCTGAATTGAATTGGGTGGGGTGGAGGTGGGGCTAGGGAATCTTGTGTCTTGTGAAAATCCCCCAGTGATTCTAACGTGCTTCTGCGATTGAGAACCTCAGCTGTAGAACTGGGCTACTCAGATTTCGAGGTAATGCTGTGGGTCTTGGTGAAATACAGGTTCTGTTTCCGTAGGTCTGGGGTGGGTCTGGGGATGCTGCATTTCTAACACGTTCCCAGGTCTTGTCGATACTGCTGGTTGGCAGGCCACACACTGAGTGAGGTTCTAGAACACAGTTGTCCCACACGGCAGCCACGGGTCGCATGGGCCACTGAGCACTTGACATGGGGCCAGTATGAATTGAGATGGTACATGTTACCCTGATGTAAAGCATACACCGGATTTCAAAGACTTTGTATAACAAAGAGTATATAAAATATCAATGTCTTTTATGCCGAGGATATGTTGAAATGCCTTGGGTATCCCAGGTTAAATTTATCTTTTAATTTGTATGTTTTAACTTTTTTTTATAAATTTATTTATTTACTTTTGGCTGCCTTGGGTCTTTGTTGCTGCATGCAGCTCTTCTCTAGTTGTGGCGAGCGGGGTCTACTCTTCATTGTGGTGCGCAGGCTTCTCATTGCGGTGGCTTCTCTTGTTGCAGAGCACGGGCTCTAGGCGCGCGGGCTTCAGAAGTTACGGCACGAGGGCTCAGTAGTTGTGGCTCGCCGGCCCAGTAGTTGTGGCGCACGGACTTAGTTGCTCCGCAGCATGTAGGGTCTTCCCGGACCAGGGCTCGAACCCATGTCCCCTGCTTTGGCAGGCGGATTCTTAACCACTGTGCCACCAGGGAATCCCTGTATGTTTTAACTTTTATGTGGCTATTAGAAAATGAAAAATTACATACATGTCTCTCATATTTATGTCGGACAGCACTGACCCAGAATATTCCTTTACATGCCCTGCCCCACCCACCATGACACCCTGCTCCTACCCCAGGTGGACTGTAATTTCACAATGACTGTTTTTTGTACAAAACCTTCTCCTCAGTTTGTAACAGTTCATGATTTCTCTGGAACGTTCCCAGGACACCCCAGACCCACACCCCTTAATATGCTCCATGACTCAAATGAGCTCATTCTGTGACCAACCCTTTCTTCCTTCCTGTGTCTTCTAGATCCCACAAGTCTGTGGATGCTTGGCTTCCACCCTCACTTCCAAAAAAAAAAAAGTCTTATAAACTCTTCTGCTGACGTATGGGGCTCCCAGGGTGCCAAGGGGCCTCCTGGAGGTGCTGGACCCCCCTCCTCCCCTCCCCGCATGCACTTGACCCCCATCTTGAAAAGGCTCAGCTACGGTCCCCGCCGCCACCTCCTTCCCCTGGGCCTCACCCCTGTGTCTCTCCGCAGCTATAATTCTGCCTGCCCTCAGCCCCTACATCAAGTACTCCATCATGATCAATGAGGCCACACCCTACAACTACCCAGGTGAGTGGGAGCCAGGGCAGCAGCCTTGGACCTTGCTGAGCTGGGAGTGGAATGATGATGGGCAGGTCTTTCCTCTGCAGGGATCCAAGATTCTGCAGTGCAGTCTGGACTCTCTTTTTTTCCTTCAACAGATACAATCCACATACCGTAAAATTCGCTTTGTCTGTTTTTGCACTTTGAGTTTCTGTCACGGTTCCAGATTTCTGTCCTTGTCCGGGTTCGCAATCTCTGTTGCTTTCTGGAGTTTTGTCTTCCTGGGTCTTCACCTCTCCAGGTCTCTGTTCTGCTTCCTTGTGTCTGCTGGGTCTTTCTCTGGGTCTCCTTTCTGTATCCATCGTTCTGGTTTCCCATGTCTCTAGGTCTCTATTTCCCCACTTCCCTGCATCTCTGATTTTCTGATCCTTACTCTCTCTTCTCTCTCCCCGGGGTCCCGTTTCCCTCTTTGAAAGTAAGCTGACAGGCCAGCCCTTCTCTGTGGGCCCCCAGCGATCTGCTCGTCTCAGTGGCCCACCCTCCTGTCCCACAGTGCCCCTCCGAGATGATGGGAACATGCCTGATGTGCCCAGCCACCCGCAGGACCCCCAGGGCCCAAGCCTGGAGTGGCTGAAGAAACTGTGAGCTCCTCCATTGACAGGGAGAGGCCCCCTCCCTGACGGCCCCCAATAAAGATGTGAAAACCACACCCAGCGTCTGAGTGTGTGCGGCTGCAGGTGGAAGCAGTGGACAGTGGCCGAGGCGAGTGTAGGGGTTGGTTTACTGGGGTGGGGGTGGGGTCAGTCAAAGGCGGGGCTGGCCAGGGTGGGGTAGGGCAGCAGCTTGTCCGGCCCCCGAGAAACCCAGCTGGAGTCTAGGGCCTCGTCCGCTTCAAAGCCGAAGTCTTCCTCGACCTTAATCTGGGGGAGATGAGAACAGGTGTGAGAAGGGCCCCGGCCTCGCTGTTCCTTCCCAGGCCATACGGTGTCCTCTGTGCACCTCACCAGAAGTCCCGGCATCCCCTGCAGTGTCACCGCCCTCCCCTGCCTTCTCTCCCTCCTCTGCTGCCGACCCTCCCCGGTTATCTTTTCTTCTCCCCAGAGCTGCCTCCACATCTTCCTTGCCTCCACGCAAGCCCCTTGCCTGGCGTCTTACAATGCTTTCTCCTTCCCCGGCCAACACCAGCCCTGTCCAAGCCTTCCAGCTCTCCCAGCCTTGCAGGGCCCGGCCCCGCCCCCCCGCAGCACAGCAGGGAAGCCCAGGAGCCCCAGTCCCGCCCTGCGGACCCCTGGACTCCAGGCTGCCCCCACCTGCACCGGGGCCAGTTCTGGAGTCAGCGCAGCTCCCACTCGGCGGCCGTCCCGGGGTGCTCGCCGCCTCTTCCGCCCGCTGGGCCCCTCACCAGGGGCCGGGCTGCCAGGTTCTGGGGGTGCAGGCGTCCTTCTAGGCGGGGACAGCCCCTCTTTCTCTGGAGGCTCGTTCTCGGCGTTGCCTGGGGTGGGGGCGTCTGTGCCCTGGCTGCCCTCGTCCTGGCGGACAGGGAGGGGGGCGCGTGAAGGCTGCGTCCTGGGCTCCTGCTTCGCCCAGCCCACCCGTGACCGCATCGCACTCACCTCCAGCACGATGGTGAACTGACTGGCGCGGTAGTCATCACCGTAGGAGTCCAGCACTCGCATGAGGAACCTGCGGCCGGAGAGAAGCCGCCGGGGGGGCAGCTTTATCTTCTGGCGGTTGGGAAGGGGGCCCACGACAGCCCAGCTCTGACTGAAGCCAAGGCTGTCCTGGACCCAGAAGGTCTGAGACACCCGAGTGGCAAGCACTTGAGACAGCCAGTGGGGCTCTGGGCAGGACCAGGTGACCTGCACCTCCGCTCCTGCTCTGTAATCTGGAGGTGACAACCCCATTGGGCGGCCCGCTGACCACGACACTGCAGCTTGATGACAGCTCTGCAGTACTCGGCTTGTAAACGGTCAAACGTAAGTTATTATTTTCATTACTCCCTGGGAGGCGGGCCCGGAGCACTCTCACTGGTGATGCTGCCTTCTCTTCCCCACGCCTGCTTCTAAAAGCTTTTTGGTTGTTTGTTTGTTTTAAGCTCTGAATTAGATGGTCCCCATAAGCCAGCGCCTGGGTGGAGCGTTTCACGCGCACAGTCTCTTATTCTACAAGTAGGTATCAGTTGTCCTCTCTGTGCTATCCACCACGGAAGCCACTGATCATCTGTCACCATCCTTGAGCGCCTGCCACGTGGCGAGAGTGACTGAGGAATGGAAATTTTAAATTTCGCTTGATTTTAGTTAATTCAGATGAAAGTCGAACCACGTGGCCACCAAGCACATGAAATGAGGCTCGTGCAGCTGAGGGAGTGAATTTCCAATTATTTCATTTGAATGAATTGACATTTATTTTAATGAATGTTAAAATTCCGCTTCAATGTAAAATAAAGTCACCACCTACAGCTAGCATCCTGGACAGCACAGGTGTGGACAAGAGGAGGACCCAGGAGCTGAGCCCTGGCTACTGCAGGTTCAGGGTTTGGGGAAGTGAGAATGAACCAGCAAAGAGACAGGAATCAGTGGCCGGGAGGAGGGGAAACTGAGGCAGATGAGTGACCTGGCCAAGAAAGTGCTTCAAAGAAGAGGGTGTATCCACTGGGTCAGGTAAGTGGAGGGCTGAGGACTGACCGGGGGTCTCGGCATCATGGAGACTCTGTCATAAGGCCTGTTCTCCACGTTTCACAGAGGTGGGGACCCAGTGGAGTGGCGGGCCGGCCCCAGAGCTCACTTCCCATCCGGGTCGCGGTGATCCGAGGCGGGAGGCTCAGCTGAGCTCGTCCCCCGTGGGCTCCCATTTAACCCTCAGCAGCCTTGTGTTCTCAGTGTTAAGCCTGAGTCGATGGGGAACTGGGGCTCAGAGAGGGGATGTGGCTTGCCCTGAGTCACACAGCAGAACGGCACTCGAAGCTGAGTCTGTGACCCTAAGTCTGGTCTCCTGCCTTCTGCTACACTCCCTACAAAGGGAGCACACCTCTCCCCCAAGGCCCAGGGCTCAGCTTTCTTCCAAGGCCCAAGGTGGTGGTGACAGGGGTTGGGGAGCAGAGGCAAGCGATGCAGGCCCGGAGCAGGTGTGCAAGGGGTTACCTCCGCTCCTGCTGGAGTCTCCGAGTTATCCTCTGTACCTGATGGAGCCTGTTCAGGACCCGCTCGTTCACCTGCGGGGAGGTGGGAGCAAACACAGGTCAGCCGGACTCTGCATGCTCAACACGCGGGGCCCCGCTGGAGGGCGACTGGCCGGGGGCCATCCCGGGGCCCCCAGGGCCCGCTGTGTCCGCTCCTTCCCCCTCCTCATTGCCTCTCTTGCTTCTCTCCCTCATCCACGCTGCTCACGCTTGAGTCCCCTGACACCGTCCTGTCCTGGGGGCTTTCCACGTGCTCTTCCCCAGGTGCCTGCCTAGCTCTCTCAAAGGCTGCACTCAAAGGCTACCTGCTCAGGCCTCTCGGTTTATCGCCTATAGCCTCTCTCTCTATGCAGTGTTCTCCCTCTCCGTCTCCCCCAACAGAACAGAAGCCCCAAAGGACCAGGATTTGTGCCTCTGTCCCCGGTGCCTTGAGCAGACCCTGGCAGAGGGGGTGCTCCCTAAATACTGTTAAACAAATGACTTCACCTAGTGATAAAGTGCTTGAAGGACACCAAACTGGTAGATATGCTGGAGATAAGGGCAGGAGGTGGCCGCTTTAGCTAAGGTCATCAGAGGAGATGTGTGCCCAAGCGTGAAGGAGTATGTTCTGCTCCTGCGTCAGAAAGACCTGGGTTTGAATCCCAGCCTGCCACTTCTCAGCTCTGTGACCTTGGGCAAGTTACTTAACTTCTCTGAGCCTCAGGTTTCTGCACTGGTAAAAGGAGAATAATAACAACATATTCCTGGCGGGGGACGGGGGAGCTAAGAGCAGGGGCTCAAATGCAACTCCATTTGAGCAAATGGTTGAGTCTCTTTGGACCCCAGCATCCATCTGTTAAAGAGGGCTCAGGGTACCTGCTGCTTGGGGGGCGCTGAAAGAGTTCCCAGATGTCCCTGCGTAAAGCCCCCAGAGCAGGCCTGGCACGCAGTGGGTGCTCACAGGTGAGAGTGCCCGCTCTGACAGCACCACCCTTGCTGTCAGACCCTGTGAACACACAGTGACGTGAGGAGTCGTGAAATCACGGGGTGGTGGGGGGAGAAGAGAGAGGAGTGGTCATGGAGAGAAGAGAGGTTGGGGTGAGCTGAAGGATGAAGCGGAGGCAAAAGCTACCCGGTAAAAGATACATAGTATCTGGTTTATGTATATTATGTAAGTTTATATTAACACGTACATAAAACCATATTACAGAGTGCTGCAGGGACTTCCCTGGTGGTCCAGCGGTTAAGACTCCACGCTCCCACTTCAGGGGACGCAAGTTTGATCCCTGGTTGGGGAACTCAGATCCCACAGGCCACACAAACAAACAAACCAAAACAAAAAACACCAAACAGTACTGCTAGGGACGTCATCAGGTTAACTGTCATCAGGTGTGTGTTTGTATGTCTGTCTGCTGGGTCCGTAGGGAGGACTGGGACAGCTGGCCACAGGGTATGCATAGGTTCAGCCTCTGTGCAGCTTCAGGGGAATATAATGCCTGGAGCTGACCCTGCTCCAAGCCCACTGCCCCCAGCCTGGCATTCAAGTCCCCTCCCCAGCGTCCCCATCAGACCAGACACCTCTCCAATCCTGAGTAAGCCCTACGCCACACAGAGTCCTAAATGTACATTTCCCTCCAGCTTGACGTGTTCCTACTTAATCTAAGACTTGATTCAAACCTCACCTCCTTATTAGTTCTCTAAGTCGTCTCTCTCTCTCCCTCTCCTTGACTTCTACCCTAGCTCAAGCCTTCTCCTCTCCTGCCTGGGCCACTACACCAGCCCCCTTCCAGAACTCCCCCAACACCGTTGTTACAGGTTGGATGGTGTCCCCCCAAAAAAGGTGTGTTGGAGTCCTAACTCCCAGTGCCTCAGAATGTGACCGTATTTGGACACAGGGTCTTCACAAAGGTAATCAAGTTAAATGAGGTGATTGGCCTTAACCCAATATGACTGGTGGCATCCTTATTAAAAGAAATTGGGATATACACACACACACAAGCACGGGAAGATGAAAGCAGAGATCTACAAGCAAGGAACACAAAAGATCTCCAGCAAACCACCAGAAGCTAGGGAGGATGCCTAGAACAGATAACAGATTCTCCCTCACAGCCCTCAGGATGAACCAACCCCGCTGACACCTTGATCCCAGACTTCTAGTCTCCAGAACCGTGAGGCAGTATATTTCTATTACTTAGCCATCCGTTTGTGGTTCTTGATACAGCGGCCCTAGCAAAAGAGTCCAACCAAATTCAGAGAGTCTTTCAAGCACTGACCCTGTCCCTCCCCTGTTTGAAACCTTTTGATAGCTCTCCATCACTCTCAAAAAAAAAAAAAAAATCCAAACCTCTTGCTCTGGTGTTTGTGGCCTTTCAAGATCTGGGCCCTGCTTACTGCTCCATCCTCATTCTCACCAAGGAGGCTAATGCAGTGATTCAGCAGAAAGAACCTGAGGCTGGGCAGAGGCGTGGGGATGGAGGAGAGGAGAAGGACCCCAGAGAGACCTGAGAGGCAGGACACACAGGACAGGAGCGAATGATGTCAAGGGTATGGGAGATTTGAAAAGTTTGATCGGTGGGCAGCAAGAGAGGCACCCGTGAAACATCAGTGAGCTGATCTGGGTTGTCAGATGGTGCTCCTAGAGAAGACATCTCTCCAAGGTGCCTGGCACAGTGCCTGACATATAATAGGTGCTAAATAAATTAATAATGAATGGATAAGTGAATGGAAAATTCATTCAGCCGGGCAAGGAAGGCTGGGCATCTAGACGGGCAGAGACTGGGAAGGATTGGCAATAGAGGCCAGGGGACCCCAAAACAGGGGAATCCACACTCACCAACCTGCTCGATCTCCCGGCAGCGTCGACCTAGCGCCTGGTATTTCCTGCGGTTTAGTTCCCGCTGGCGCCGCCGCCGGCCCCGGGCTGCCTCTTCCTCTTCATCTCGCTCCCGGAGCCCGGAGCCACCCAGACCCCCAGACACAAACTCCACTTCTGTCTCAAGCTCGCTCTCCAGGATGTGACCACCGAACAAAGGAGGCAGCGCCAACTCTGAGCCTGGCGGCGCTGAGAACTCTTCAAAGCCCACAGCTGCCATGGTCCTGTAGAGTCAGTGGGTTCAGGGACCCTGAATACCTACCTAGCCCTTAGTTCCTCCTCCCACAGACCAGAAGCCCAACTCCCAGAACCCTCCTCTCTCTGATGCAGGAGTCCGAGGCCCCCAGCCCACCATTCCCAGGATCCAGAAGAGTTCGAGCCCCGACCCCTTCCTCCCAGGATCCAGGAGTCCAGGGCCCCAGCAACCGCTTCCCAGTATCAAGGAGTCCAGACTTCCAGACCCTTCTTCCCCGAGTTCCACGGGGAGTTCAAGCCCCCCAAGCCCTCACTCAGACCCAGGAGTCCTGACCTCCAACCGCCTCGCCTGTCAGATCCAGGAGTCTAGACCCGTAGCCTTTTCCCCCAGTATGCTCGAGTACGGACCCCAGTCCCTACAAGAGTTATGAGCCAAAGGAGTTGCAGGAACTGCAATCCCCGTCAGTCCTCAGCGCAGAAGACCGCGCTTATGCAGCCGCAATGTCTTTTGGGATTCGTAGTTTTCCCCAAATCCACTCACCCTTCTCTCTGCTCCAGTTCCATCTCTCTCCGACTCCGGGCGCCCCGGGCCTCAGAACTTCCAACCTCGCTAACCTCTAGGTTAAGTCGCTCGCAAAACTACCTTTCCCATCAGGCTTCACGACCCCAGCATCCGGGACCTTTGCCGCTACGCCTTCTGGGAGCTGTAGTTTCCTATTTCCGGCTCCGCTCCCCAACCCCTCCACCTCCACCTCGACTCCTGGCTGAAAGCCTTGCTTTCTCGTCGAACTCCTCCACCAGTGGTCTGAGTTGCTCTCGACTTTATTCTTGTCTTGACACCCTGTCGTCAGACTATGGCGATTCTCCGCTTATCAGGCTCAGGCCACAGCGGGCGTGAGCCGGAAAAAGCCCCTCTTCTCTCCGGATCATTCCTTCTCCGCCTAGCGGCAGGTGCTAATAAAGTTGTTGTTCCAAACGCAGCCAGGAAAGACGCGGTGCAGGGGCCAATCAGAGCGCAGCTCTGCTTCGACGACGGCGCATGGCTGAAACGTCATCAGTGAGCGTCGGCCGCTGCTGGGAAGCTAATTTCTTAGAAACCGTCGTGCGAGAAGCGAAGAGGTGAGTGTGGTGGAGACGAGGGAAGGGCGGGAGGTTGGCTTCCTGGGTCTGGAGGAGGAAGTGTGTAAGGAGAAAGGCGGGCCTTCGTAGACCGACTACCCAAAGGTCTCAAATGCTCCTACGTTGTTAAGGCTCTGGGGATATAGCGGCAGCAAAAAATCGTTCCCGGCCCTATTAGCGCTTTGCATGGTGCCTGGGGAGACAGGCTTAATCAAGTAGTTACTTAAATAACCACAAATGTGTGAAGTGCTTTAGGGTACACACAGGGCGTGCGGGGTGTATATCACCAAGCAACTTATCTACTCTAGAGTGGGCTGCGTGGGTCAGGGAGCTGGAATATGAGAACTGAAGGATGAAGAGGTGTTGAGCTGGTAAAAAGGGAGGAAATGAAGACCTAAAGTGAGGGGAAGAAGTTGGTAAGCGAAAAAAGTGTGAGAAGGATTCAGGGGCATGGGGAATAGTGACGGGGGCTGCGGCTGGAGAGGTTGGCTGGCATCAAGCGAAGTCGTGGTACCTAATCCGTGCCACGTGCTGCGCTGGGCGATGGAAATAGTGTGCAATGAACAAAATGGACACGGTCCCTCTTTCCTTACAAATTTAAGCTTAATGGGGAAGATGGACATTAAACAAAATGTTAGAAATTTAGAGAATCTCAAGTGTTGAAGTGAACTGAAGGGTTCATAGGATGTATAACAGCAAGATAGCGTCTAGTCTCAGGGTCAGAGATAACCCAGGCTGCAAGAAATAATGTTTGTGCCCTTACCTTTGGGATGAAAAAATAATATATCTAGAGAGCCGGAGAAAGGAAACCATAATGTGGTTGGTATAAGGATTAAATAAAGTTCATTCATTCATTTGCCCAATATTTCTTGTATACCTACAACGTGCTAGAGATTCTGCTAGATGGTGGAGATATAACGGTGAACAGACAGATAACCACCCCTGGTTTTGCTACAGTTTAGTGGGGAAACGGAGAAGAGAGGATAAGAAGAGATACTTGAGTCTAATGTATGGAGAGCAGATCATGTCCAATAAAGGACGAGTTCCTCTTATTCAGAGAAAGCAAGAGTCACGAGAGTTTTAGAGAAAGGTGTGTGTGAGATAACATGGGTGCGTTTACAAGGAAAAGCTGTGTCTTATAAAGAGAAGTGAGTATAAAGGGGACATTGCATCTTAGGGAGAAAGGAGGGTATGAGGGGAGACTGAGCTCAGAGACAACCGAACATCCAGGGGTCCTAAACCGGCAGCTCAAGGGCCAAATCTTTCCTGTAGTCGTTTAGTTTGGCCTTTGCCATGGTGGTCTGTTTAAATTAGCCACTTAAAAAGAAACTTTTCAAACTGGGAGGTTACACATAAAAATTCGGACTCTCTTACTTTTCTTGAAAAAAATTAGAAAACCTGGCAACATGGAGCCCGTGTTCCCACTGGCAGGGCGTGTCTGAAGCATCGCGTCAGCTGAGCTCTCACATCAGGCATGATTCCCTAGCTCTCCAGGCTCCACTTCCCCAGTTGCCCAACCCCCAGCCTGCTTCTCACTTATGTCACCCACTTAGCCTCTGGGGACGTGGAGGTTTGCAGCCTCCGTTTGTCTTTCTGTGAATTTTATTTTATTTCTTTATTCTTCTGGCTGCACCGCGCAGCTTGCAGGATCTTAATTCCCCAACCAGGGATTGAACCCGGGGCCACAGTAGCGAAAGCACCAAGTCCTAACCACTGGACCGTCAGGGAATTCCCCTGTTTTTTAAGTTCTTTTTTAATTTCACTTTTTTATTGAAGTGTAGTTGATTTACAATGTTGTGTTAGCTTCAGGTGCACAGCAAAGTGATTCAGTTATACATATACATATATCTATCTGTTCTTTTTCAGACTCTTTTCCCTTATAGGTTATTACAAAACACCGAGTATAGTTCCCTGTGCTGTACAGTAGGTACTTACTGGTTATCTGTTTTTTATATAGTAATGTGTACATGTTGCATTTGTCTTTTTTTTAAAAAAATTTTTATTGGAGTATAGCTGGTCTTCAATGCTGTGTTACTCTCTGCTGTATGGCAAAGTGAATCAGTTATACGCATACATATATTCGCTCTTTTTTAGATTGTTTTTCCATATAGGTCCTTACAGAGTATTGGGTAGAGGTCCCTGTGCTCTACAGCATGTTCTCATTAGTTCTCTATTTTATACATACTAGTGTGTATATGTCCGTCCCAGTCTCAAATTTATTTCTCCCCCGCTTCCCCCTACATTTGTCTTATTGAAAGAGGAGAACAGGAAGAGGGAGCGTTTCTTATTTTAATAATAAAAAAAAAGCACTGGGGAGGACAGAGCGGTGGGGATTGCACCTTGTAGAGTAGTGTATCGCAGCCTTTGCAGCCTTTTCCACTGTGTGGGATTCACCGAAAATACTAATATTTGTACAGCACCTGGGGGGGCGGGTAGGAGCTGCTCATAGCCCGAGGTGATTGGCCTGGAGGCTCTAGACATTTTAGGCCCTGCCCGGTTGTCCCGATGGCTCAGGAGATCAGGACGTCTGTCACCCATTTGGGGCCCAGCAGTTGGTGGGGAGGGGCCTCTGCTGGTGGGGGGGAAGGAAAGGATGTGAGGAGAGGTCTTGAGGGGATGTATCTTTTACGTCTTAGTGAAGTGCTGGTGTGAGGGCTGTGCAGTATCCTGTCCAGTGAAGTGAAGGTGAGAAGGGCGGTTAGTGTGGGTTGTGACTGGAGACCATCTGGTTCTGGGAAGTGGGTCCATGGATTCATTCAGCAGGCGTTTCCTGAGCATCTGTTATGTGTGAGGCACAGTTAGGAGCTAGAGGAAAAAGCAGAAGAGTGTACCTGTCCTTGTGGAGCCTGCATGCTGGTGAGGTTGATCAAGAAGGACCAGGGCCACCTGGCAGGGGAGGCCTGTCCCAGGAATGAGTGGGAATCCCGCTCGCCCTGCCCGCAGGCCTCGGGATGTCTCTGGCCGACGAGCTGCTAGCTGACCTCGAGGAGGCGGCAGAAGAGGAGGAAGGAGGAAGCTACGGGGAGGAAGAGGAGGAGCCGGCGATCGAGGATGTGCAGGAGGAGACCCAGCTGGATCTTTCCGGAGATTCGGTCAAGAGCATCGCCAAGCTGTGGGACAGCAAGATGGTGAGAGGAGCTCCTGGGGGGTGACACGGGCAGCAGCTCCTTTGCCTGGAGAGTCCCGGCTTCTGACTCTCCGCTCCTCCCCGGACAGTTCGCTGAGATCATGCTGAAGATTGAGGAGTATATCAGCAAGCAGGCCAAAGCTTCGGAAGGTATTTCTCCCTCCCCGTCGCCCTCGCCCTCGCCCGCCCCGGCTCTGCTCCGGCCAGGCCCCTTGGCTCCTTTGCTGCTGGTGACTTTGGAAGTTGGCCCTTCCCGTCACCCTTTGCCAGAGCCCTCTTCTCTTCCATCCCAGCCCAGTCCCCTTCTCTCCTAAGAGTGTACTGCATTCCAAAGCTGACAACTTCTTTCTAAGTTTTCTTTTTTGCCCGCGCTGCACAGCATACGGGATCTTAATTCCCCGGCCAGGCATCAGACCCAGGCCCCCTGCAGTGGAAGCGCAGAGTCCTAACCACTGGACCACCAGGGAAGTCCCTAAAGCTGACACTTTTTAAGTCCTTGCTCTGTGCTGAGCGCTGCCTAATTGTGATAGGATTTATCTCAAGGCTTCCCAAACTTTATTGATAACCTGATCAGTTATCGAGTTTTGCCACACCTGTAAAACACTTATTATTTCACTTTTTTTTTTTTTTTTTTTTGCGGTACGCGGGCCTCTCACTGCTGTGGCCTCTCCCGTTGCGGAGCACAGGCTCCGGACGCACAGGCTCAGCGGCCATGGCTCACGGGCCCAGCCGCTCCGCGGCATGTGGGATCTTCCCAGACTGGGACACGAACCCGCATCCCCTGCATCGGCAGGCGAACTCTCAACCACTGCGCCACTAGGGAAGCCCTATTTCACATTTTTAAATCCACATACTTTTTCCTTCAGTTTACCCAAGAAGGAAAGATATTGCTACTGTGGGTGGAAAACTGCTATCATTTGTTAAATAGAAAGTAACCGTGAAAATATAAAACAGTATCCGTGAAAGTTATTCAAATCTCTCCTCACTTCTAACTCTGGGCAAAGCTGGGTTGTCTCTTGAGTGTTCAGCCCAGCGCTAAGAGGGCAGTGCTGTCATCACCCCTGTTTTTCTTGGAAAGCTGTGGCTCTTGATTTGAATTCCTAGGCAGCAGGAAGCCAAGGGAAGCTTTTTGGCACAGGAATGGTATAGTCAGAGCAGAGTTTCAGGGAGACTCACTTGTTCCATCGTTTCTTTCTTAAAAAATTAGTTAACTTGTCGGCTGCGTTCGGTCTTTGTTGCTGCGCGCAGGCTTTCTCTCTAGTTGCGGTGCGCGGGCTTCTCATTGCGGTGGCTTCTCTTGTTGCAGAGCACGGGATATAGGCGCGCGGGCTTCAGTAGTTGTGGCTTCCAGGCTCAGTAGCTGTAGCTCGCGGGCTCTAGAGCGCGGGCTCAGTAGTTGTGGCGCACGGGCTTTGTTGCTCCACGGCATGAGGGATCTTCCTGGACCAGGGCTGGAACCCGTGTCCCCTGCATTGGCAGGTGGATTCTTAACCAATGCACCACCAGGGTTAAACTTTAAACCTTTAAAACTTTCTTTAAAGTTTTCGTGAGGCGCCCTGGGGGCCAGGCCTGTGTGGGCCTCTGCTCTCAGAACGCTCAGGGGCTGGCGGAGCAGTTACTGGTGGGCGGCGCCTGCTGGGATGGAGGGAGCCCAGGACACTCGGGAGCCACAGGAGGAGCTGGCTGACCCTGCCACGGTCAGGGAAGAACTGATGTCTCACCTGGACTTTGAAGCATGAATACACATGACAGGCCAAGAATGGGGTGGCGGGGGGTGCGCCCAGGGAAAGAGAGCTGCACCTGCAAAACCTTGGACATCCATAGTGGTGGGGAGGCTGGCAGGGCACCAGACCCTGCAGGGTTTCAAATGCCAGGCCAGGGAGTCACGGGGAATCATAAAAGTGACATTTCCTGGTGTGGGCCAGGCTCGGGGATTTTAAGTCAGACCCAGTCACACCCCGTGTCTGGTGGGGAAGGTGGACATGAAACACCTCAAACTGGGTGGTGATGGTGTCTACTGGATGTGGCGGGAGTGTGGCAGGAGCACAGAGAGACAGCTGACCCCTCCTGAAAGGTGCGGGAGGGGTTCTTCGGCGCCTCGTGAGCCTTAAGGACATGGAGGCATTCGAGCAACGGGATTCGGAGCGCAGACTCGGAGTCAGATCTCAGCTCTGCCGTCTGCTGGCTCTGTGCCATCAGGCCGTGTCCCTCCGTTTCTTTCTCTGCAACGTTGGCCTGATTTAACACCAACCTCCCTGGCTGGTTGTGGATAAAATAAGTTAATGCCCGTAGGCACTTATAACAGTGTCGTATGCCCAGTAAGTCCTGTGTGTGTCAGTTGCCCGTGATAATACTGTCAGCATTGTCATTATCGTTGTTATTATTAGCGCTTGAAGGGTTTTCCAGAAACAGACACGAGGAAGGGATGTACCAGGGAGAGGGAACAGCGTATTCAGAGGCCAAGAGAAGAGTGAAGCAGGCCAAGGGTTCAGGGCACTGTAATCAGTCCTTTAATGGCTGGAATGACATGAAGCGGGGGTGCGATGAGAGGATGCGGCCAGGAAGGTGCAGAGGCCAGACTGCAGTCGCTGAGTCAGCAAGTGTCCACGGCGTGGCTGCAACAGGAGCTGCGCAGCTACAGGAAACAGACCCAGTACTTGTCCTCGCAGAGCTTCCAGCCTTTTGGGAGGCCTCAAACATCACTCTAGGTAGCTGGGCTGTTAGTCTAAGGGCGTGGTGAGCCCCAGGAGGGTTTAGGTCCAGGGCGAGATGGGGTCAAGTCTAGAATGGCCTGGAGGGAGAGATGGGAGGTTTGCAGATATGCAGACCTGCCCCCCAGTTTCCTCTTCAGCCCCTCCCTGCTCCCCTCCAGCTGCATTCCCAGTCTCCCTGAGCTGTGGGATCTGGAACGGGGTGGGTGCATGGACACACACCCACACCAGGCTCTCTCTCATCCTCACAGTGATGGGACCGGTGGAGGCGGCCCCAGAGTACCGGGTCATCGTGGACGCCAACAACCTGACGGTGGAGATCGAGAACGAGCTGAGTGAGTGCCAGGAAGGGCAAGCAGAGACAGCCCTGCCCCGTGTCCCCCACAGCCTCCTCCCATCCCCAAGGGAGGGGCAGGCAGGATCACAGGCCGTCTTCCCTGCTGGCCTTTCCCGGGGTCCTGCCCCCAAGCCCCTGTATCAGCTGGAATCCAGGTTCAGCTGTTGTAACAAGTGGTTACGTGAGAAGGAAGCATAGTTTCCTCTCATATGAAAGTCTGGATGAGGAGTCCAGGCTCTTTCTGTCTCATTGATCTGCTATCTGTTTCATGGTACAAGGTGACTGCCCACCTCCAGCCATCACCTCCACATCCTCATCAGCAAAAAGATGGGAGAGAAGAGGGAGTGGCCTGGAAGTTGCACATGTGACTTCAGCTCACATCTTGTAGATCAGAACTAACTCCCATGGCTGCCTCCAGCCATAAGGGCAGCCGGGAAATGTAGCTTTGTGCTGTGTGTCCGTGAGCCCAGCTATAATTAGGGGTTTTGCTACTGAAGGAAGAAGGGGAAATGGGTACTGGGAGAGCCAGCAGAGTCTGCCTGCCCCTCACTGGGCTCCTCTCCGCCCTGTCACCCTTAGACATCATCCATAAGTTCATCCGGGATAAGTACTCGAAGCGATTCCCCGAACTGGAGTCTCTGGTCCCCAATGCACTTGATTACATCCGCACCGTCAAGGTAAATGGGAAGAAGTGGGCTCCCCGACTGCCACTAATGTGAAGGGGCGGCGGGGCCCTGCTCTCGGACCCCCCAGGTTTAAGGGGAAGGTTCCCCTTGCTCAGCCTTTGGCTGGAGACGGGATGAGACTCGGGGAAGCAGTCCTAAGTGCCAAGACCCCGAGATGACAACAGGCCCTGGAGCATTCAGGGAACGAGAGGGGGCGAGGAGGCGAGTTGCAGAGGCTCTGGGTCTTAAGGGAAAGTGAAGGCGGGCTCACCAGTGCGCAGGGCCCCCCATGAGTCCAGGGGTGGATGGGGGCGGTGGCAGGGGATGCCCACCCAGGGAAGTGATGCGGTCAGACCCGCACTCTGAGTGGCCATGGGCTGCAGGCCTGTGGTGGCAGCGGGTCTTCCCTGGGTGGCCCGTCTGTTCAGCTCTGCTTCCGGGTCAGCCCGCACGGGGCAGACGGTGCGGATCCTTTGAGCAGCGGAGTTGCCAGGAGTGGGGGGAGGCAGGGGAGTGCCCCGGGTACAGATCGGGTGGGTGCAGGAGTGTGAGAGGTTCTAGAGCTTCCTGAGTCCCAGGCCCCCGTCCTGCCCTCTCGCCCCCCAGGAGCTGGGCAACAGCCTGGACAAGTGCAAGAACAACGAGAACCTGCAGCAGATCTTGACCAACGCCACCATCATGGTCGTCAGCGTCACTGCCTCCACCACCCAGGGGTGCGCACGGGCCCCGCTGGCGCACGGCGGTCTGGGCCAGCGGCATGGCTGTCAGTCTCAGGGGGATAGGGCACTTCAGCTCGCAAGCCAGGCACCGTGCTGGGCTCGGGGTTCCCCGGGCATGAGAAGCCAGCCTCGCCCAGGGTTTCGAGGGTGAGGCAAGGGGCAGGCCCGTAATTAGAAGTGTCCGTCTCTGGCGTGTCATCCCCTTGCTAGGGTGAATGCCGGCTCTCCACCTGCCCCTCTGGCGTCCGTGCTGCGCCTAGGAGAAGGGGACATCCGTCACCGCAGAGCAGAGCTCTGGAATGGTTGATCGCAGCGGTGACCGTGCTCTGAGGGAAGCGGCAGGGTGGTGGGCCGGGGTGGCCAGCAGGGCTGCGGCCTGCAGGGTGTGGGGGGCCTCGGCGGGAGAGCGTTTCAGGAAGAGGGAGCGCCTGCAGAGGCCCGGCTCTGGCATGGCCTGGGCAGGGGCGCCTCGCCCAGACGGAGACAGGACTGGGCAGTGCGGTGCCACCGAGGACTGGTTCCCAGCAGCCCTGGCTTCCAGGCCTCAGGGCCGGCAGGAACGGTACCTGTGGTGAAGCCGCACACACGTGTGTGCACACACACGCAGCTGGGAGGACGTGGGCTCCCGGGCCACTCAGACGGGACACGCTGAAGCTCGAAGGTCGGGTCCGTCCCAGCCTCACCCCCACCCCGCCCCCACCCTGCAGGCAGCAGCTATCGGAGGAGGAGCTGGAACGGCTGGAGGAGGCCTGTGACATGGCGCTGGAACTCAACGCCTCCAAGCACCGAATCTACGAGTATGTGGAGTCGCGCATGTCCTTCATCGCGCCCAACCTCTCCATCATCATCGGGGCGTCCACCGCCGCCAAGATCATGGGTGAGGCCCGACCCCACGCAGTGACGGCCCCGCGGGCCATGTGACCTTGGGCAAGTCTGTTCCTCTTCTGTAAAATGGGGATTTGGCCCTGGGGCCCCAGGACCGTGTCCCCTCGCCCCCACCCTCTCATCTCTCCTGGAGACCACAGAGGTCGGCCAGCTTGCTCTTCACACAGACATGGAGAAAGGATGGGGGCCCTGAGCCTGGTCAGCGCCCACATCCCCAGCAGAGCTGGGGCCAGACAAGCCGCAAAGGGGAGAGGCGGCGTGGCTGGTGGAAGTGCTGGCATCCCAGCAGCTCCCAGCACTGCCATGGGCCCACGGGGCCACCTGGCAGTAGTAAAGTCAGCTCTCTGAGCCTCAGTATCTCCACAAGACGGGGGCACTGGTCCTGGCAGTGGGTGCTTTCCTCCTCGGGGGCTCTCTGTGGCCTCAGGGTGCCCCCTCAGGCTCCTGGCCCCTTCAACCAAGAAACACTTCCCCGGGGAGTTTGATAAAGCAGCCGTATTAGTCAGTTCAGGCTGCTGTAACAAAGTACCGTAGACTGGGGGGGCTTCAACAACTGAGGTTTATCCTCTCACAGTCTGGAGGCTGGGAGACTGAGATCAGGTGTCAGCAGGGCTGGTTCCTTCTGAGAGCCTCTCTCCTTGGTGTGTAGACGGCCACCTTTTCACTATGTCCTCATGTGGTCTTCTCTCCATGTGGGACTGTGTCCTAGTCTCCTCTCGTAAGGGCACCAGTCCTATTGGATTAGGGCCCATCCTGTGACCTCATTTCACCTTGATCACCTGTTTTGTTTTGTTTTTTTAATTTGGTCGCGCTGGGTCTTAGTTGTGGCAGGCGGGCTCCTTAGTTGTGGCAGGCGGGCTCCTTAGTTGCGGCTCGCCAGCTCCTTAGTTGCAGCTTGCATGTGGGATCTAGTTCCCTGATCAGGGATCGAACCTGGGCCCCCTGCATTGGGAGTGCTGAGTCTTAACCACTGCGCCACCAGGGAAGTCCCTGATCACCTCTTTAAAGACCCTGTCTCCAAATACAGTCACATTCTGAGGTGTGGGGAGGGGAGGGCTAGGACTTCAATGTGTGAATTCGGGGGGGGGGACACAGTTCAGCGCATAACACAGTCTTGGGGGCAGGTGTGTGCGGAGTTGCAGGTAGAAGCAGTGGTGTCGGGGAAGGACAAGCTCGGGTGTGGATCCAGCTTCCCCCCTCGCTGACCTCACGTCTTTGGGCAAACGGTGTCACGTGCCTCAGTTTCCCTAGTGGCGGTTGGGGGTTGTGCTAGTTTCCTGTGACTGCTGTAACAAATGACCACGAACCAAGAGGCTTGAACAACGCAGTTTATCATCTGACAGCTGTGGAGGTCAGAAGTCCACCGTGGGCCTCATGGGGCTAGAATGAAAGTGTCGGCAGGGCTGTGGTCCTCTATGGTGGGTCAGGGGAGGAAGCCGTTCCCTGCCTTTTCCAGCTTCCAGGGGCACCTGCATCCCTTGGCTTGTGGCCCCTTCCTCTGTCTTGAAAGTCTCCTCTCGTGCCACTCTGACTTTGCTTTTCTCTCCTACTTTTAAGGACCCTCGTGATTACATTGAGCCCACCAGGATCCTCCAGGATAATCTCCCCTTCTCGGGGTCCTTAACTTGCCCGTATCTGCAGAGTTCCTTTGGCTGCATGTGGCACTGTAGTCGCAGGTTCTGGGGATGGTGATGTCAGTGACCATGGGGGCTGTTCTGCTCCCGCACGGGTGTTGGAGGCTAGTTTCAAGGACTCGTGTGTGTGATGAGACCATTTACCTAATCCTCGAAAGCGCCCAGCACAGGGCCCTGCACACAGCAATCCCACCTCAGAGGTAGAACTACTTACAGTATGTACCTGCAGCTCCTCTTCCCCTCCCCCATGCCCGCAGACACGCTCAAGGGAACCCAGAGGTGATTCACACCCAGGCCCTGGTGTTGCGAGCCCACCGCGCGGTGAGAACCACTCTGAGGCCGAGCAGGGCCCGTGTGGCTTCGCAGACTTGGGTCAGGTGTTCCTGTTGGGCCAGTCTGCTCACTGCACCTCTAGCAAGTTGCTTCACCTCTCTGAGCCTCCTCCAAACCCCTCTCGGAGGCGGGACACGTCGGGGCTCTCCTGTGGAGGTGCAGCGCACGGCGAGCCCCCGGATGCATGCCCCTGGTCCTTCTGAGCCCCTCCCGCCCTCTGCCCCACCGCAGGGGTGGCCGGCGGCCTGACCAACCTCTCCAAGATGCCCGCCTGCAATATCATGCTGCTCGGGGCCCAGCGCAAGACGCTGTCGGGCTTCTCGTCCACCTCGGTGCTGCCCCACACCGGCTACATCTACCACAGCGACATCGTGCAGTCCCTGCCCCCGGTGAGTCCCACCCCCTCGGAACCT
>NW_020172990.1:125798-128753 GCF_003031525.2 Neophocaena asiaeorientalis asiaeorientalis | reverse complement strand
TGGGTCAGGACCCTGGAGGGTGGGCCGCACGGGGTGTACGAACAAGGACGCTGGAGCTCACAGGCCAGGCTGGAGTTCTGATCCCCCTCAGGCTCCCTGTGTGTAAGTGGGGTCGAGACGAGGACTCACTCGTACGAAACGCCTTGACGTCAGGCCTCGCACGTACAAGGCAACGGAAGCGTTAAGCTTGTGATTTCGGGGTTCCCAAGACCACGGTCAGGTTCAGTGGCCACTAGAAGGACTCGGAGAGCTCACCTTGAGCCGATCCACCCAGGGCTACGGTTTATCACAGTGAGCGCACCCCGAGTAACGCTGGCTGAGGGGAGGCACGAGGGCAGGGTCCTCGGGGCTCAGTCTCTGCCGAGGCTCGGGGGCACAGACATGGCTGGGACCCCGTGACTCAGAGACCCCACCCTAAGTCACAGCGCTGTTCCCTGGCTTACCCAGGCCCCTGCCAGCACAGATCACCACCCAGGAGCCAGGGCCAAGGCCAGACTTCTTAGGACAGGGTTAAGTGCCCCGCTACGCCTAGCTGCTGCTGGCTTACTCCGTTACTACCGTTACTGTTATTCTTCTCTTTGTTATTACCGCTACCATCACCATTACTACTGGCCACCAAGACCTGGGGCTGTGGGTGTTACAGGCACCATCGTGGTGTTTCTCAGAACCCGGCCACTACCTTTTGTGGCACATGACACCATTTTTGGCGATGCACAGATGGATGTTTTAAATTTTAATGGAGGTATCTTCTCCGTATTTGATAATCTTCCACCTGTAGTAATGCAATTCAGCCTTCTGTGCAAAAACGGGGAAGTAGGTTATCATTATCACCGACGATGATGATTTGTTACCGTAACACGTTATTACAGTAAGGTGATAGCGGTAAAGGTGAAATGCTGACAGGCAGAAATGGAGACGGGGGCTAGAGTTGTGGAAATGCTGCCGTCTGATTGCATCCTCACACTGACTCTGCCTTCCTGTCCATGACTCCAGGATCTCCGGCGGAAGGCGGCCCGGCTGGTGGCTGCCAAGTGCACGCTGGCGGCCCGAGTGGACAGTTTCCATGAGAGCACGGAGGGGAAGGTGAGGGGCGGGCGGCGTCTGTCCGGGTGGTATGTGGTCTGTCTCAGGGAGAGCTGTCAATAGAGGACCCAGCACGGCGAGCGCTGTCCTAACAGGGCAGAGGCGGGGGTGTTGGTCGCGGCCCCTACCGAGGTCAGCGTCCCCTCCCCCTTCTGTACGAGTTTCCCGTTGCTGCTTGCTGTGACAGATGAACCAAAAGTTTAGTGGCCTAAAGCGGCACAGGGTTACTGTCTTCGGGTTCCGTAGGTCAGAAGGCCACGGCGGGTTCCCTGGCCTGAAATCAAGGGGTTGGCAGGGTTCATTCCTTCCGGAGGCTCAAGGGGAGGATGGCTCCACTGCCTCTTGCAGCTTCCACAGGCTGCCCGCGTCCCTTGGCTTGTGGCCCCTTCCTCCATCTTCAAAGCCAGCGTAGCATCTTCCCAGCTCTCTCTGACTCTGCTTCCGTCTCCACATCTCCTTTGACTCTTTAAGGACCCAGTGATTACACTGGGTCCACACTGATCATCTAAGGCACCCTCTCCCCGTTTCCAGATCCTTAACCCAGTCACATCTGCAAAGTCCCTTTTGTCAGGTAAAGTGACACATTCGCAGGGACCAGAGAGTTGGTTGTGGACACCTTTGGGGGAGGGGGAGGTATTTATTTGCCTACTACACCAGGATCTGTCCCCTCTACCAGAACTGTCATTGTTCACGTAATTATTCCATCAACCTGTGTGCCTTGGCGGACTTGTTCTGGGAGAGTAGATGTTTTCTGTCTTGTGCATTATTGTTTTCCAAGCACCCACCCTGGCACCGTGGGTTCAGGGGTTCAGTCTCTCTCTGACCACTGGCTTGGATGCTGGGGGTACAGCAGTGAACCACACAGACAAAAGCCCGGCCTCCGTGCCATCTCCATTTTGGCTGGGGGCAGGCCGAGAAGACACAAGCGGTAGGTCTGCGGTGTGTCCAGTGGTGCTGAGTAAAGCCTGGGAAGACAGATGTGGGGCATTGGGGGTGGCGAGGGAGGTGAGACTGATTAACCTGGGACTCAGGGAGGGCTTCTCCGAGGAGGTGAGGGTTTAACATAGACCTGAGTGCAGTTAGCATGCGAGTCCCGTGGATGCTGGGGGGAAGGGTGTCTCAAGCAGAGGGAACAGTCGGTGCACAGGCCCTGAGGCTGGAGCACAGCGAGCTCCAGGGAGAGGAGGCTGGCGGGATGGGGGCAGATCACGTGCAGCCTCTCGCACCCTGGGGAGAGCTTGGCCTCAGTGGGGGTGCTGAAAGGGGGCCGATTTGGGGTCCTTCCTTAAGGAAGAGTTTGGCGGGACTCTCGGGGTATGGCCGACTCCAGGGCATCGCCACTTACTGACCTGAGGAGAGCTGGGGCAGAGGCAGGGGAGCGGGCGCGGGAGCTCTGTCTGCTCCGTTGCCTGTGGGGCGCAGCGTTGAGAGGAGAGGGCTGAGCCTGCGATACGGTGTGGGAGCATCGCGTGGTAGGTGCGACTTAAACCCGCGGAGCCCAGAGGGTCAAGGTCCTCCAGGGCCACGTGGGAACGAGGGGGACGGGCGGACAGGCCAGGCCCGAGCGAGCAGCTGCAGGACCCCCACCCCGTCCTCCCCAGGTGGGCTACGAGCTGAAGGATGAGATCGAGCGCAAGTTCGACAAGTGGCAGGAGCCGCCGCCCGTGAAGCAGGTGAAACCGCTGCCTGCACCCCTCGACGGGCAGCGTAAGAAGAGAGGCGGCCGCAGGTGGCCCCCCGGGGACCAGTCGGGCCGGGACGGAATGGGAAGGGAAGAGGCTTGCACCCTCCCAGCTGACCCCCTGCCCTGTCCCCAGGTACCGCAAAATGAAGGAGCGGCTGGGGCTGACTGAGATCCGGAAGCAGGCCAAC
>NW_020172990.1:119535-125564 GCF_003031525.2 Neophocaena asiaeorientalis asiaeorientalis | reverse complement strand
TGCCCCCCCCACATGCCCTTCCCCAGACTCCACCCCTGCCAGGCTCTTGTTACCCGAGCATCACCCTACTGATGCTGCAGGAACTAGCTCAGATGCCCTTTCATCAGGGAAACCCAGTTCAGTTCTCACACCACACACACGCACACGCACGCGCACGGCCCCTCTCAGCTGATGCTGCAGGAACTAGCTCAGATGCCCTTTCATCAGGGAAACCCAGTTCAGTTCTCACACCACGCACACGCACACGCATGCGCACGGCCCCTCTCAGCTGATCCTGCAGGAACTAGCTCAGATGCCCTTTCATCAGGGAAACCCAGTTCAGTTCTCACACCACACACGCGCACGCGCACGGCCCCTCTCAGCTGTGAGCTCAGGGAGCAGTAACGGGACCTGACTTCCTTGCTGGGGCCCCAGCAAGGCTCACTGCACTCGGGGCCCAGTAGGCGCCTGAATAGGGCCGGCCGATGGGGTGGGTGCCTGGGCCTCTAGCTGACTGAGGAGGCAGCTGGCACCCGACGCCTTCCCCTCCCACCAGATCGAGGAGGACGCCTACCAGGAGGACCTGGGCTTCAGCCTGGGCCACCTGGGCAAGTCGGGCAGCGGGCGGGTGCGGCAGACACAGGTGAACGAGGCCACCAAAGCCCGGATCTCCAAGACGCTGCAGGTACGGCCGCGGGCTGTGGCGGGGACTGAGGGTGAGGGGCTGCGGGCTTGGGCGCTGGGCCCCAGCCACAGTCTGCACCTCCCCGGCCCTCCCCACAGCGGACCCTGCAGAAGCAGAGCGTGGTGTACGGCGGCAAGTCCACCATCCGCGACCGCTCCTCGGGGACTGCTTCCAGCGTGGCCTTCACCCCGCTCCAGGTACCGGCCCCCCGGGGTCAGGAGGCCCAGGGAAAACCCCTTCCCCTCCTGGGCTCCAGCTGCCTCGCCTGCGCGATGAGCACGCGACAGGGCCCCTCTCGGGGCCGCCATGGGGGGAGTAGGCACCGATGAAGCCCTTGAAGGGCGCATCTGGGTTCCCTGCACTCGGTGAAGTTGCCAGGGACCAGTTGGTCTCTATGACCTCGAGCAGGCTCAGTCCCTCCCTGAGGCTCTGGGTCCCCACCTTCCAAGAGCCGGGTGGCTGGGGCCACCTCAGGGCCCCGCACAGGAAAGGTCCTAGGTACGTGGGCTGGGCAGTCAGGACCCCAGCCAACCACCAGAGCACAGGATGGAGCCAGGGCAGGTCACTCACCTGTCGGGTCCGTGCCTCGGTTCATTCACCCACCAAATAGCGCTGGTGTGGCCCTTGGGATCTGAGGAGTACCAGCTCATTCCCTCCATCAGCAGGTGTCTGCTGAATGCCTGCTAAATTCCGAGCGCTGTTGCATGTGCCGGGACAAAGCCACAAAACAGAGACAGGAAGTTTTGCCCTCCCAGAGCTTAGGGGGTGGCAGGGGGACAGATAACTAAGATACATAGTGTATTGGAAGGTGGAAAGTGCTGGAGACTGAAAGGACTAAGGGAGATGGGGAGCCTCCAGGGGAGGCCTCAGCGAGAAGATGAGAGTCACCGTGTGTAAAACATTCACAACGATGCCTGCCACGCGTCGGGTCCCCGGAGCTGGTCGTTAAATCCTCGGTGGGGCTGGTGCAATTTGTGCTGGGACTGCAGGCAAGCCACTTACTTCTGGCACTCAGTTTCCTTATTCAGGAACCGAATAGGACCAGCTGTTCTCCGATGGTGGTGTTTTTAAAGTCTCCTGGGGAACCTGCTAAAAATTCAGATGCCCAGATCCTCCCCTCTTCCCCCACCCCCCGGCCCACAGAGTCAGAATCTCCCAAGGTGGGGGAGATTTGGGGGCTGGCAAACTGTCCACATGTTTGCCCAGAGCCCAAGGACCACTGGGAAGGGCCTGTGGGCCCCTGACATTTCATGATTCCTTCACTGGGAGCTGGGGGAGCTGGGTGGGGGGCATTGTTAGGGCCCAGGCCCGTCTCCCCACCCCATCCCATCTCCCTCACCTGCCCAGGGCCTGGAGATTGTGAACCCACAAGCAGCGGAGAAGAAGGTGGCTGAGGCCAACCAGAAGTATTTCTCCAGCATGGCCGAGTTCCTCAAGGTCAAGGGTGAGAAGAGCGGCATCGTGTCCACCTGAGGGGCGGTGCCCTGGGCCTTCTCCCGCGGAAGGGACACAGAGGCCCCACCTCTCTGAAGGGAGCGGGGTCAGGATGGGGCTGGGAGGTTCCGGCGAGGAGAGCCGCCCCGTGCCGGCCGGTGCTGGGACTGTCCGGCGAGGCATGGGAGGAGGCCCGGCCCCGGAGCACAGAGATCGCCGCCCCGCTCACACACACAGCCAGCCTTCATCACGCGTCTTTTTTATTTTAACCGGGAAGGGAAATACCTTTGGAATAAGTGCAATTAAAAGCACGTTATCAGGATCTGTCCTTGGCGAGTGATCGTTTGTCGAACACACGGGTGATTTGAGGAGCTACGGGGTTTGGGGGGACAGAGCTTGGGCTCCCTGGAATCTGGATCCAACCCCGGGTCTGTCACTTCCTCATCGTGCAGTCCCGGGAAGAGAAGAGCCCTCTCCATCTCCAGGCCCCTTAGAGAACCCCGGGCATTCTGACGCCCCAGCTTTCAATGCAGGCCGCCCTGGGTGGTCGTGGCATCTCATGCAGTTGGCCTCTGCCGCCTTCCAAGCCTCCACACTTCAACCACCAGGCGCACCTGTGAGGACGTAAAAGATGCCCAGGAAGCACTTAGCACTGGGCTCACCGTCAGGGCCCCACAACCGGGCACTTTTGTTATTCTGTCCAGTGTTTGCTGACGACTCCCCCTCCCACCCTGGTGTGCCAAGCCCCGGCAGGGTGGAGCAGACAGGTGCCCAGCCCTGGCAGGGACTCAGTGCTATGAAAGTTCCTGCCTGGTAAAGAGAGCGCCGTGCCGCCAGCTCCCACGCTGGGAGATGGGCTTCACAGCTGCTCACTTACCTGAACGGTCAGCACTTCTCTTAATTACCCAGGAGGACCAGCCTCGGGGGAGTGATGCTACGGGGTCTCTTTCTGGCTCACTGGGTCCTATCTGAGATCTCTCTCTTTCTGTTCCTCTCTCTGGGACTCCCCCATCACCACTAGGGGCTCTGTGTGTGTCTCCGGTCCCCAGTCCCTCCCTCAGCCCAGGGCTCTGTCTCTGGACCTCAGAGGCCCTCTCTGAATCTCTCCCCTCCCTCACATGAAAGAGTCTGCACACCGGGGAGGTTCTTTCCAAAGGCCAGATTACTCCAGGTCACATAACTGTTTCCCCAGATTTATCCCTGAACTTTAGATCAGCCTTGCTTAAAAGTGATGACCTTTGCTGATCTCTGTCTCTGGGCGTGCCAGGGAAGGGCCATCTGTCCAAAACTCTTCAGAGTCCCCATCTCCCCTGGCCAGACTGAATCGAACAGTGGAGGGGGCAAGGAGGTGTGAAGAATCTCAAGAAGGAATCTGAGTCACCTGGCCCTGCAGTCCCGAATACTCTTAGAGTTTCTCCAAGTTTCATATGCCTCAGAATTGCCTGGAAGGACTGTTAAAACGGGTTACAGGGCCCAGGTTTCCGATTCAGTTGGTCTACGGTGGGGCTCAAAAATGTGACTTTCTAACAGCTTCGCAGGTGGTGTTTATGCTGCTGATGCAGGGACCACACTTTGACAACCACTGCTCTAGAAAATCCTCTTATCAGATTAATGGCATGTTGGAATCATCTCAGGAATTTGCATTACTAATGTCTGGTTCCCATCCTGAGAAACCCTGATTTAATCAGTCTAGGGCAAGGCCTGGGTATCTGGATTTTTTTTTAAGCCCCCATGTGATTCTTACATGCAGTCAAATTTGAGAACCACTGCTCTGGACCCTTGCTACTCAAAGTGTGGACTGGCAGCACTGCCTGGTAATCTGTTAGAAAAGCAGGATCTGGGACCTCCTGAGTCAGAATCTGCATTTGACAAATCCCCAGGTGATTCCTGAGAAACCTCAAAGGCCCTGCTCCATCCAGGGACCACACTTTGTTGTTTTTGTTTGTTTGTTTGTTTTAGGTGAAGTATAGTTGATTTACAACAGGGACCATACTTTAAATAACAAGGGTCTTCTGGATCAATATTTCTTAAACTCTAACGAGGGACTTCCCTGGTGGTGCAGTGGTTAAGACTCCACACTCCCAATGCAGGGGGCCTGAGTTCGATCCCTTGTCAGGGAACTAGATCCCATGTGCATGCCACAACTAAGAGTTCACATGCCACAACTCAGCAGCTGGCGAGCCGCAACTAAGGAGACCGCCTGCCGCAACTAAGACCTGGCGCAACCAAATAAATATTTTAAAAAAACAAAAGACCTCTAATGATCACCCAGGAAGTTTGTAAAAATACAGATCCCTAGGCTTCACTTCCCAGATATGTGTGGGCCTAAGAGCACTGCGTTTTTACAAGCATTGCCTGCCTTGCCACAGGCGATTCTGATGCAGTTCTCACTTGCATTTCCCTTGGATTTATCTTACTTTCCTCCACCTAGAGGAGATGGGCAGAAATGACTTCATCTTGACTGTGTGACCCAGGGCAAATGCCTCCTGGTTTGCCAGAGCACCAGTGCCTAGCAAGTTTTAACCACAAGTCATTACCCGTGCTCATCCAGGTACTCATTCAGCAAAACGGTTACTGAGTGCTTCTTGCTGCTAAGCGCTGGGGATGCAAAAATCCGGAGGGGGAGATTCAAATAATTAAGAAAATGACAGTATACGTGCAAAAGTAAATCCGAATGAACAGGGCTCACGTGAGCACTCAGCACGGGAGGTCAGGGAAGTTTTCCCGCTAGAAAAGACCACTGAGCTGAGATCTGAAGGACCAGTAGGTGTTAGGAGGCAGCCGTGGGAGGGGAACAGGGACTCTCATCTGTACCTTCTGCGGCGTCCTCACAACACCAGGGAAATGGAGGTGCAGAGGAGAATTACTGTCCCACGGTCATGTAACCGCACAGAAGCAGGACAAATACTCCATGCCTCCATGGCGCTTCCCAACCAATTCAGCTATGCGTGATGCCAGTGACTTGGGGCATCGTCTCCCGCTTCCTTCCTTTTCTCCCTTCCTCTGTGTCTCAAAGATATGCCAAATACAGGCACTTGAAGACTGTGCAGCTCACAGACAGGGACCGGCCTGCCCGGCCAGGACCCAAGGGAGGTGGAAGGATGCTCCCAGGTTCCAAGCCTGCCTGCTACGCCCCGTTTCACACGCCTTAGGAGCGGTTACCGCCCACTCGCCAAACTATTGGACACTCTGGGAGGAACGATAACACGGCCAACGAAGAAGAGGGGTGGACCCTCTTTCCCGGCTCCTCCCTACCAGCCCAGGGGCTGTCTTCATTGGCAGATGACTTCAGCCCGGCCCCCGCTTTGAAGGCACCTGTCTTTCTCCCATTAGGTACGCGGCCTCTATCGCCCACTCTCCATGCCTTCCTCCGCTTTCCCCACCCACTTCCTGGACCAGCCAATGACTTCAGGGCAGAATGTCCCCCCACGGCCAATTGAAAACGGCTCCAAACTTGACGGACGACTTCCCGCCCCTGATCAGCCTAGCTCCTCCCTCCGACCAATTGGCTTAAGAGAAGGGGGCGGGTGTATCCAATCAGCACGACACAGGTCTCTGGATTGACGCACGAGTCCTCGCGCTGGCGTGTTGTGCCCCGAGGCGGGAGGAGGCGGAGGAGCGGGGAAGAAAACCTGAGCCAATCCTAGCAGCCCGCGCAGGAGGCCAATCGAACGCCGCGCCTTGGAGAGATTGCCCAATCGGAGAGAGGGGGCCGGCCGCATCCCCGCCAAGAACCAATAGAGCGCGTCCGAGGGGCAAGAGCGACGTGCGCCCGGAGCAATGACGGGCCTATATTCGGGGCTCGGGGGCGGGTCGGCGCCAGAGACGAGAAGAGAGGAGGGGAGGCCTCCTCCGCCGCCGCCATCTTGGACCGGGCCCGGTCAGCTTCCGCGGAGCCATCGGCAGACGCCGCGGCCTCCCTTGAGCCCCG
>NW_020172990.1:111876-117755 GCF_003031525.2 Neophocaena asiaeorientalis asiaeorientalis | reverse complement strand
GCGCACGGCCCCTCTCAGCTGATGCTGCAGGAACTAGCTCAGATGCCCTTTCATCAGGGAAACCCAGTTCAGTTCTCACACCACGCACACGCACACGCATGCGCACGGCCCCTCTCAGCTGATCCTGCAGGAACTAGCTCAGATGCCCTTTCATCAGGGAAACCCAGTTCAGTTCTCACACCACACACGCGCACGCGCACGGCCCCTCTCAGCTGTGAGCTCAGGGAGCAGTAACGGGACCTGACTTCCTTGCTGGGGCCCCAGCAAGGCTCACTGCACTCGGGGCCCAGTAGGCGCCTGAATAGGGCCGGCCGATGGGGTGGGTGCCTGGGCCTCTAGCTGACTGAGGAGGCAGCTGGCACCCGACGCCTTCCCCTCCCACCAGATCGAGGAGGACGCCTACCAGGAGGACCTGGGCTTCAGCCTGGGCCACCTGGGCAAGTCGGGCAGCGGGCGGGTGCGGCAGACACAGGTGAACGAGGCCACCAAAGCCCGGATCTCCAAGACGCTGCAGGTACGGCCGCGGGCTGTGGCGGGGACTGAGGGTGAGGGGCTGCGGGCTTGGGCGCTGGGCCCCAGCCACAGTCTGCACCTCCCCGGCCCTCCCCACAGCGGACCCTGCAGAAGCAGAGCGTGGTGTACGGCGGCAAGTCCACCATCCGCGACCGCTCCTCGGGGACTGCTTCCAGCGTGGCCTTCACCCCGCTCCAGGTACCGGCCCCCCGGGGTCAGGAGGCCCAGGGAAAACCCCTTCCCCTCCTGGGCTCCAGCTGCCTCGCCTGCGCGATGAGCACGCGACAGGGCCCCTCTCGGGGCCGCCATGGGGGGAGTAGGCACCGATGAAGCCCTTGAAGGGCGCATCTGGGTTCCCTGCACTCGGTGAAGTTGCCAGGGACCAGTTGGTCTCTATGACCTCGAGCAGGCTCAGTCCCTCCCTGAGGCTCTGGGTCCCCACCTTCCAAGAGCCGGGTGGCTGGGGCCACCTCAGGGCCCCGCACAGGAAAGGTCCTAGGTACGTGGGCTGGGCAGTCAGGACCCCAGCCAACCACCAGAGCACAGGATGGAGCCAGGGCAGGTCACTCACCTGTCGGGTCCGTGCCTCGGTTCATTCACCCACCAAATAGCGCTGGTGTGGCCCTTGGGATCTGAGGAGTACCAGCTCATTCCCTCCATCAGCAGGTGTCTGCTGAATGCCTGCTAAATTCCGAGCGCTGTTGCATGTGCCGGGACAAAGCCACAAAACAGAGACAGGAAGTTTTGCCCTCCCAGAGCTTAGGGGGTGGCAGGGGGACAGATAACTAAGATACATAGTGTATTGGAAGGTGGAAAGTGCTGGAGACTGAAAGGACTAAGGGAGATGGGGAGCCTCCAGGGGAGGCCTCAGCGAGAAGATGAGAGTCACCGTGTGTAAAACATTCACAACGATGCCTGCCACGCGTCGGGTCCCCGGAGCTGGTCGTTAAATCCTCGGTGGGGCTGGTGCAATTTGTGCTGGGACTGCAGGCAAGCCACTTACTTCTGGCACTCAGTTTCCTTATTCAGGAACCGAATAGGACCAGCTGTTCTCCGATGGTGGTGTTTTTAAAGTCTCCTGGGGAACCTGCTAAAAATTCAGATGCCCAGATCCTCCCCTCTTCCCCCACCCCCCGGCCCACAGAGTCAGAATCTCCCAAGGTGGGGGAGATTTGGGGGCTGGCAAACTGTCCACATGTTTGCCCAGAGCCCAAGGACCACTGGGAAGGGCCTGTGGGCCCCTGACATTTCATGATTCCTTCACTGGGAGCTGGGGGAGCTGGGTGGGGGGCATTGTTAGGGCCCAGGCCCGTCTCCCCACCCCATCCCATCTCCCTCACCTGCCCAGGGCCTGGAGATTGTGAACCCACAAGCAGCGGAGAAGAAGGTGGCTGAGGCCAACCAGAAGTATTTCTCCAGCATGGCCGAGTTCCTCAAGGTCAAGGGTGAGAAGAGCGGCATCGTGTCCACCTGAGGGGCGGTGCCCTGGGCCTTCTCCCGCGGAAGGGACACAGAGGCCCCACCTCTCTGAAGGGAGCGGGGTCAGGATGGGGCTGGGAGGTTCCGGCGAGGAGAGCCGCCCCGTGCCGGCCGGTGCTGGGACTGTCCGGCGAGGCATGGGAGGAGGCCCGGCCCCGGAGCACAGAGATCGCCGCCCCGCTCACACACACAGCCAGCCTTCATCACGCGTCTTTTTTATTTTAACCGGGAAGGGAAATACCTTTGGAATAAGTGCAATTAAAAGCACGTTATCAGGATCTGTCCTTGGCGAGTGATCGTTTGTCGAACACACGGGTGATTTGAGGAGCTACGGGGTTTGGGGGGACAGAGCTTGGGCTCCCTGGAATCTGGATCCAACCCCGGGTCTGTCACTTCCTCATCGTGCAGTCCCGGGAAGAGAAGAGCCCTCTCCATCTCCAGGCCCCTTAGAGAACCCCGGGCATTCTGACGCCCCAGCTTTCAATGCAGGCCGCCCTGGGTGGTCGTGGCATCTCATGCAGTTGGCCTCTGCCGCCTTCCAAGCCTCCACACTTCAACCACCAGGCGCACCTGTGAGGACGTAAAAGATGCCCAGGAAGCACTTAGCACTGGGCTCACCGTCAGGGCCCCACAACCGGGCACTTTTGTTATTCTGTCCAGTGTTTGCTGACGACTCCCCCTCCCACCCTGGTGTGCCAAGCCCCGGCAGGGTGGAGCAGACAGGTGCCCAGCCCTGGCAGGGACTCAGTGCTATGAAAGTTCCTGCCTGGTAAAGAGAGCGCCGTGCCGCCAGCTCCCACGCTGGGAGATGGGCTTCACAGCTGCTCACTTACCTGAACGGTCAGCACTTCTCTTAATTACCCAGGAGGACCAGCCTCGGGGGAGTGATGCTACGGGGTCTCTTTCTGGCTCACTGGGTCCTATCTGAGATCTCTCTCTTTCTGTTCCTCTCTCTGGGACTCCCCCATCACCACTAGGGGCTCTGTGTGTGTCTCCGGTCCCCAGTCCCTCCCTCAGCCCAGGGCTCTGTCTCTGGACCTCAGAGGCCCTCTCTGAATCTCTCCCCTCCCTCACATGAAAGAGTCTGCACACCGGGGAGGTTCTTTCCAAAGGCCAGATTACTCCAGGTCACATAACTGTTTCCCCAGATTTATCCCTGAACTTTAGATCAGCCTTGCTTAAAAGTGATGACCTTTGCTGATCTCTGTCTCTGGGCGTGCCAGGGAAGGGCCATCTGTCCAAAACTCTTCAGAGTCCCCATCTCCCCTGGCCAGACTGAATCGAACAGTGGAGGGGGCAAGGAGGTGTGAAGAATCTCAAGAAGGAATCTGAGTCACCTGGCCCTGCAGTCCCGAATACTCTTAGAGTTTCTCCAAGTTTCATATGCCTCAGAATTGCCTGGAAGGACTGTTAAAACGGGTTACAGGGCCCAGGTTTCCGATTCAGTTGGTCTACGGTGGGGCTCAAAAATGTGACTTTCTAACAGCTTCGCAGGTGGTGTTTATGCTGCTGATGCAGGGACCACACTTTGACAACCACTGCTCTAGAAAATCCTCTTATCAGATTAATGGCATGTTGGAATCATCTCAGGAATTTGCATTACTAATGTCTGGTTCCCATCCTGAGAAACCCTGATTTAATCAGTCTAGGGCAAGGCCTGGGTATCTGGATTTTTTTTTAAGCCCCCATGTGATTCTTACATGCAGTCAAATTTGAGAACCACTGCTCTGGACCCTTGCTACTCAAAGTGTGGACTGGCAGCACTGCCTGGTAATCTGTTAGAAAAGCAGGATCTGGGACCTCCTGAGTCAGAATCTGCATTTGACAAATCCCCAGGTGATTCCTGAGAAACCTCAAAGGCCCTGCTCCATCCAGGGACCACACTTTGTTGTTTTTGTTTGTTTGTTTGTTTTAGGTGAAGTATAGTTGATTTACAACAGGGACCATACTTTAAATAACAAGGGTCTTCTGGATCAATATTTCTTAAACTCTAACGAGGGACTTCCCTGGTGGTGCAGTGGTTAAGACTCCACACTCCCAATGCAGGGGGCCTGAGTTCGATCCCTTGTCAGGGAACTAGATCCCATGTGCATGCCACAACTAAGAGTTCACATGCCACAACTCAGCAGCTGGCGAGCCGCAACTAAGGAGACCGCCTGCCGCAACTAAGACCTGGCGCAACCAAATAAATATTTTAAAAAAACAAAAGACCTCTAATGATCACCCAGGAAGTTTGTAAAAATACAGATCCCTAGGCTTCACTTCCCAGATATGTGTGGGCCTAAGAGCACTGCGTTTTTACAAGCATTGCCTGCCTTGCCACAGGCGATTCTGATGCAGTTCTCACTTGCATTTCCCTTGGATTTATCTTACTTTCCTCCACCTAGAGGAGATGGGCAGAAATGACTTCATCTTGACTGTGTGACCCAGGGCAAATGCCTCCTGGTTTGCCAGAGCACCAGTGCCTAGCAAGTTTTAACCACAAGTCATTACCCGTGCTCATCCAGGTACTCATTCAGCAAAACGGTTACTGAGTGCTTCTTGCTGCTAAGCGCTGGGGATGCAAAAATCCGGAGGGGGAGATTCAAATAATTAAGAAAATGACAGTATACGTGCAAAAGTAAATCCGAATGAACAGGGCTCACGTGAGCACTCAGCACGGGAGGTCAGGGAAGTTTTCCCGCTAGAAAAGACCACTGAGCTGAGATCTGAAGGACCAGTAGGTGTTAGGAGGCAGCCGTGGGAGGGGAACAGGGACTCTCATCTGTACCTTCTGCGGCGTCCTCACAACACCAGGGAAATGGAGGTGCAGAGGAGAATTACTGTCCCACGGTCATGTAACCGCACAGAAGCAGGACAAATACTCCATGCCTCCATGGCGCTTCCCAACCAATTCAGCTATGCGTGATGCCAGTGACTTGGGGCATCGTCTCCCGCTTCCTTCCTTTTCTCCCTTCCTCTGTGTCTCAAAGATATGCCAAATACAGGCACTTGAAGACTGTGCAGCTCACAGACAGGGACCGGCCTGCCCGGCCAGGACCCAAGGGAGGTGGAAGGATGCTCCCAGGTTCCAAGCCTGCCTGCTACGCCCCGTTTCACACGCCTTAGGAGCGGTTACCGCCCACTCGCCAAACTATTGGACACTCTGGGAGGAACGATAACACGGCCAACGAAGAAGAGGGGTGGACCCTCTTTCCCGGCTCCTCCCTACCAGCCCAGGGGCTGTCTTCATTGGCAGATGACTTCAGCCCGGCCCCCGCTTTGAAGGCACCTGTCTTTCTCCCATTAGGTACGCGGCCTCTATCGCCCACTCTCCATGCCTTCCTCCGCTTTCCCCACCCACTTCCTGGACCAGCCAATGACTTCAGGGCAGAATGTCCCCCCACGGCCAATTGAAAACGGCTCCAAACTTGACGGACGACTTCCCGCCCCTGATCAGCCTAGCTCCTCCCTCCGACCAATTGGCTTAAGAGAAGGGGGCGGGTGTATCCAATCAGCACGACACAGGTCTCTGGATTGACGCACGAGTCCTCGCGCTGGCGTGTTGTGCCCCGAGGCGGGAGGAGGCGGAGGAGCGGGGAAGAAAACCTGAGCCAATCCTAGCAGCCCGCGCAGGAGGCCAATCGAACGCCGCGCCTTGGAGAGATTGCCCAATCGGAGAGAGGGGGCCGGCCGCATCCCCGCCAAGAACCAATAGAGCGCGTCCGAGGGGCAAGAGCGACGTGCGCCCGGAGCAATGACGGGCCTATATTCGGGGCTCGGGGGCGGGTCGGCGCCAGAGACGAGAAGAGAGGAGGGGAGGCCTCCTCCGCCGCCGCCATCTTGGACCGGGCCCGGTCAGCTTCCGCGGAGCCATCGGCAGACGCCGCGGCCTCCCTTGAGCCCCG
>NW_020172990.1:105568-111304 GCF_003031525.2 Neophocaena asiaeorientalis asiaeorientalis | reverse complement strand
CGCCGTCGGCCCGGCGGTGCGCGGCTCCCCCGCCCCCGCTCCCTCCTGCACGCCCCTCGGCGGCGCCCGGGGGTCCTCCCGCGACCCCGGCCCCGCGCGGCGTCCGCGTCGAGCCCCCGTGGGGTGTGAGGGTGCGAGGTGCCCGCCCCTCTCCGCGTCGGGAGGAGCTGGAAGGATGGAGGCGCCTTGGCCGCAGGTGCCCGCCCTCTCGGGGCTCAGGTGCCTGCTCCCCTCGGCAGCAGCCCCTGTGCTGGGGAGCGGTCTCCGGGCGAGGCTGCCCCCTCCGCGTGGGTGTGGGGCTGCGAGTCCCCTGGTTGAGGACCCCCGTGGCGAGAGGGGGTCAGCCTTCCCGGGGCCGTGGCTCCTCTCTCCGCTCCCCTCCCACCGTGGGCGCCACTCTCCTCTTTGGGGATGGGGTGGGGGATGAACTCCCCTGGAGTGAAGATGCCACCTCCAGGAGTTGGAGCCTCAGTCCAAGTTTACGCCTCTGTAGTGAAAAGTTCCCCAGGTTTAAGGCTTCCACATCCCACAGCCCAGGCCTTACCCCTTCGAGAGCCAGGATTGTCCTCGGCGTTACCCGCTCAGGCCTCCGCTCTTACTTCTTGGGTCTGGGTATCGGTCTCTGGCTTGTTGGTTGTGAGCTCTGGCTTGTTGGTTGTGAGCTCTGCCTGGATCCAGACTCTGCCCACCTCCCTCCCGGTGTGGGCTTCCTCTCGATGTCACTCCCGCCTCGGGGTCCTTTTGGTGGGGCTCTTGAGCTCCCCTGGGTCTCAGGTACCTGGTTCTCTCTTGGTGGCACCTCCCAGGTTCCTGCTTTCTCCACGTTGTTAATGATCTCCTGTTGTGGGCAGCGCCAGCACCCCTGTGTCTAAGCAGGACCTGCCTGTTAGCTCAGGGGCTGTCACCTCCCCCGAGGTTGATGCTCCTGTCCTTTCGGTACTATTTTTTTTTGACACCTTCCGCCACTGCCCTCAGCGTGTAGGCTGTCGCTTCCCTTAGTCTGAGGCTTCTATCTGCATTCACATCAGTTCCTCCACTGGGGTATCATCTTTCCAGGGGTCAAGGATCCCACCCCCTCGGTGCTCCTCTAGGGCTCCTCATTGTGGGTGTGTGAGCTTCCCGGCACTAAAGAACCCTCTTGGTGTAACAGTCGTAGAACCAGGGCTCATCCCGACCCATGCGCACCCTGCTAGAACCCCCTAGGAGTGTAAGACTTCTTAGATCTGAGGTTCTTGTACTGTGAGGTGTGGGGTTTTGGGGCTGGAGTGGTGCCTTTTTCCAGGACAAGGAGCCTCTCAGTGTTGCCTCCTCCAGGGGTAAGGTTCCTGCCTGTATTGGCCACTCTTGAATTTGAGGTGTCTCTGCCTTTCTGCGTGTCCCCTCCTGTGGGACTAAGGACCCTCTCAGGTGTTGGTGCCCAGGGCTAATGCTTCAGCCCCTGCTTGTGATGTCCCACTGGGTGGGACTAGGCTTCTGCCCTCTCCTGAGGCACAGGTTCCTTGACGTGGGGGTGTGAGATCCCCGAGACTTGAGGGGGCGACCCCACTGTTGTCACCTTCCCCAGGACTAAAGATTCCTCTGGTGTAACCTTTCCAAGGTGGGATTTCCAGTCCCCCACCCTTGGTACTGGGCCTCGCAGTGGGGAGATAACTTCCTCCGCCCCAGGACCTAATACATCCACCTTCCGGCCTCTCAGATCTCTGTGTGACAGTGTCAGCAGCCTCCCAAGTTCAGGATGGCCTTCCAGCATCACTTCCCAGCAGGCCCGATCTCCTCTCCCCACAGTACACGGCTGCTGTGTATCGGCACGTGACAGCCCCAGGATCGGGGACCGCTTGGCTTGGTTCCCCAGGACTAAGCTTTCTGCTCCTCCTGCCCCACTCCTCACCAGGCCGCTCCGTGGGGCAGTGTCATCTCCCCTGAGGTGCTGTTGGGGGCTCTTTGTTACTTTCAGCCCCTCACTTTATGGTGTTGGCTCTTGTGGGTCTGGCACACGGCTCACCCTATCCACCCGCTCAGTGTAGGCTCCTTACTCGTGGGGATGTGCCTTCTTGGACAGAGTCTTTTGGTTAAGTCTCCGGGGCCAAGGTTCCCAGATTCCTCGGTGCCGTTTGAGACTCCACGCGGTGAGGACACCAGGTCCTCTCCCTGAGATGCCTGCCTGTCTCAGAGTGGGCCTGCCATGGTTACCTTCCCTGGAGCATCTTGGTGGACCCTCCCAGAGCGCTGGGGCTCCCAGCCCTCTAAGCATGGGACTCTTCTGTGGGGGCATGTCTACTTCAGGACTCAGGCCCCAGCTTCGTTTTTGGTCCTTTGCTGGGGATCTAAGGTACAGGCACCCTCTTGCTGTGGGGTTTTTCTGTGGAGAGCCTGGCGTACTTGCCCTTCTCTGGAGGAGCTGCCTTCCTCCGGGCAGGTCTCCCGGTCTCAGCTGTTGCCCACTTTGAGGTTCTGTCTGAAACCCCACTCCCCCGGCTGGGGCTCTTGTTCCCTTGGCACCTTGCTTCCGACTCCTTCAGGACTTCCTGCTGCCACCGTCTGTTGCCCCCTCTGGAGGGTATCAACTCCTCAGCTGGGCTGGGTGTCCCAGCCCACTCAGTGTGGGGACCTGGAGAAAGCCTCCCCTCCCTAAAGCGTGCAGTGCCTTGTTTAGGGGTGTAAACTGGGCGTCCTGTCCCTTTGGGCTGGACCACCCGGCCGTGCCCCAGCATTGGGCTCCTGGGACAGAGGCCGGGAGTATAAGTGCCTGTCTAAGCTTCCTGTACCCACCCCACAACCCTGGGCGGTAAGAGGCTTTTCAGCGTTGGGGTGTTGGAGCGAAAACTCTCCCCTGCACACCTCAGTGTTGGGGTCCAGGCCCTTGTGTGAGCTCCCAGGTCAAAGGCGCTTGCCCTACCTCAGTTTGAGTCCCTTCTGTGCAACTCTTTCCTGAATCCTTTTTCTGGCGGCTTCGCCTTCCTGGAACTGGAATTTCCCGTGTTGAGATTGGGCCTCACCTTGGCATGTCAGCCAGCCCTGGGCCAAGGGTGCTGCCATTCCTCTTGCTTGCTCCTTTACGGGGGAGATCCACGCTTCCCCAAGTCAAAGGTCTGCCGTCATGCAAGTGGGTCCCTGTGGAGGACGCTGCTCTGAGGTTGAGGGCCAGCCCCGTCACGTGGGCTTCTGGTTCTAAGGCGTGCTCTCTGATACCCTGTGCCACCGGTAGTTGCTAGCCACGTGTGATTTAAATTTTAACTAGTTAGCAGAAAAATTTTTCATTCCATTCTGTGTTGCACTAGCCACGTTTGGAGCTGTCGAGCGTTCAGTGGCACAGATACGGAACGTTTCTGTCACTGTGGAAGGTTCTGTTGGGCCAGACTCTTCTTTGCGTTCCCTTCCCAGTGGGTGGGGGCCCTCTTGCTGTGACTTCCCTCTGGGTTAAGGCTCTGAGTCCTCCGTGTAGGGCTCTTTCTGCCTGGGCAGTTGGGGCTGCTCTGGGGGACCCTGCCTTAGGCCTGTAGAGTGGGCACTCCCCAGGTCTCAGGAAGCCATGCTTTTCAGTAGAGGCCCCCTCGCTGGGAGCGGGGACCTCCTGCAGCACAGGCATAGCTCTTCCTCCCCAAGGCTCCCCATCTCTCCTGGTCTTGGTGTCGGGCCCTGGCGAAAGCTTCTGGTGACTCCCCTTTGACCTCAGTCCCCTCTGGGTTGCATGTAACTTCCTTTAGGATGGAGGTGCCAGTGTCTCTAAGTATTGGGTGCTTGTCTGAGGGTTTATGTTTCCCTGAGTCTACATTACCAGTAGTGCACTTGACATGTAATTCCTTCGTGTGTGCCGATAGCTCCCTCCCAGTTCAGGTTCCCTTTCATCCTCTCATCTTCGTAAGAGTTCTCTCTTCTCCTGCTCTTCTCTCGAGTGATGCTTTCTGCCCCCAAACCTGTAACCCTTTTTGGTATTACCCTCTTTGGGTTAGGAGTATTATCTCCTTTGGTTTAAGGATCCTTCTCTGGAATAAACTTGTCAGAGGTCTAAAGCCCTCTTCTACTTGGGATCCAGCCATGTCTGTGTGGGTGGGTTTAGCTTTCACAGTTGTAGGCATCTTCCGTGTCCCCCCACTGCACTTCCCCTTTGTTCCTTACAACTGATACACATATAAATGGTATCGTGCCCTTCTCCATGGGATGCAAAATTCTTTGTCTCCTGACTTGTCTGAGAGAAACCTCTCCCTGTGTTAGGATTCTGGTCACCTGTGTGCTTGACTTCTCTATGGGAATTGTGGTCTCCAGGTCTAAGGCCTTTGTCCCTAGCAGGCAGCTGTGTGCTGCATGACATTTTCCTGCTCTGAAAAATCCTTTTGAGTATCATCTGGGGAGAAAGTGCTCCATGCTCTAGGAGTTTTCCACTTCCTGGGTCAGAGGCACACAAAAAGTATATCTTATTTGTTTATTTATGTATTTATTTATTTTTGGCCGTGTGGGGTCTTCCTTGCTGCGCGCGGGCTTTTTCTCTAGTTGTGGCGAGCAGGGGTTACTTTTCAGTGCGCGGGCTTCTCACTGCGGTGGCTTCTCTTGTTGCGGAGCACGGGCTCTAGGCACGTGGGCTCTAGAGTGCAGGCTCAGTAGTTGTGGCGCACGGGCTTAGTTGCTCCACGGCATGTGGGATCTTCCCGGACCAGGACTC
Organism: Neophocaena asiaeorientalis asiaeorientalis; assembly: GCF_003031525.2. Taxonomy (NCBI): domain Eukaryota; kingdom Metazoa; phylum Chordata; class Mammalia; order Artiodactyla; family Phocoenidae; genus Neophocaena; species Neophocaena asiaeorientalis. Next base: position 106,647 of record NW_020172990.1, on the reverse strand, counting down.
GAACCCGTGTCCCCTGCATTGGCAGGCGGGTTCTCAACCACTGCGCCACCAGGGGAGTCCCAAAAAGTATATCTATTTCCTTCTTTCAGCAAACTTCCAGAGTCCTTTTCTGGACCAGACCCTGTGCTGGGCAGTCAAGGCAGCAAAAGGAGAACTGGGCCCAGTCTCTGTCATCAGATAGTAAATGCATCTTCCCCTTTGCATCCCACGCACCCTGTTCCCAGCCTCGTTCGCGTCTCTGGGTCTGGACCAGCCGGGCAGTAAACGTGTGCCCCTCCCCAATCTCTCGCAGCAGCGTCCTTCTCCAGGAGAGTATGAAGAGCGTGCGTCTGTAGGGCAGGGAAGATGGCGGACAAGCGCAAACTCCAAGGTACTAGGTCCACTGCCTGCTGCCTGCGTGGTCACGTGCTCGCTCTCCTCGGAGCTCCTCTTTGGATCCCTGCTGCCTTGGCAGGATGCTAACAGCCTGCCTTCCTCCCTGGCCAGGTGAGATTGATCGCTGCCTCAAGAAGGTGTCCGAGGGCGTGGAGCAGTTTGAAGATATTTGGCAGAAGGTACAGGGGCTGGCCCCTAAAAATCTGGGTGGGTCTCTAGGGAGGAGAGAACAGGACAAAGTTGAGTTCCTGAGTGTCAACCAGGGAGAGGGCCTGCATGTCCAGGTGCCAAGGACCTCAGAGAAGCAGCTCTGAGATGGATTGGTCCTGGGGGGGTTGTCCCCAGAGTCCCCAGCCCGCAGAGAGAGACTGGAGTTTTACCACTGGAGTGGGCAGTAGGGCAGCCAGCACCACACAAACTCCTGGATTCTCTCCATCCCTCAGCTCCACAATGCAGCCAACGCGAACCAGAAAGAAAAGTATGAGGCTGATCTAAAGAAGGAGATTAAGAAGCTTCAAGTGAGGGGGCTGGGGGCCCGGACTCCTGTGTCCTGAGGGCGGGGGGAACAGGGAGAGGAGGGGGCGGGGGCCTTGGCGCCCGGGTCCTGAGTGTCCTGCTGTTCCCACCTCCAGCGGCTGAGGGACCAGATCAAGACTTGGGTAGCATCCAATGAGATCAAGGACAAGAGGCAGCTTATAGACAAC
>NW_020172990.1:97306-105432 GCF_003031525.2 Neophocaena asiaeorientalis asiaeorientalis | reverse complement strand
GGGGGGGGGGGGGGGGGGGGGTTGGATTCCTGGGTCCCCAGAGGTCCTGAGAAGAGTGAGGTCTCTGTACCTGGGGAAGGTGGGAGGCAAAGGGCTGGGAACCTGAGAGTGGGGCTCCGGTTTGAGTGTCCACTGGCCCTGAGTCAGCTGCTCTCCCACCTTCGGGATCCCCCTTCCAACTGTGCTCTCCACAGCAAATGGAACGGTTCAAAGTTGTGGAGCGAGAGACCAAGACCAAAGCCTATAGCAAGGAGGGCCTGGGCCTGGCACAGAAGGTGGACCCTGCCCAGAAGGAAAAGGAGGAGGTCGGCCAGTGGCTCACGGTGAGTCAGGGTGGAGGAGGAGGTGACCTGGGGCCCGGACCCTGGCTGTATGAGAGGACTCTGGCTGACCACTTGCCTTTCCCCTCCCACCCCCAGAATACCATCGACACCCTAAACATGCAGGTGGACCAGTTTGAGAGTGAAGTGGAGTCACTGTCGGTGCAAACACGCAAGAAGAAGGGCGACAAGGATGTGAGTGGGGGGCCCCTGTGCCCAGAGGACAGAGATGGGCTGGCGATCAGGAGAGGCCGGCTCTCCGGGCTGCGGGAGTCGGGGCCTGGGCTCCTGAGGCAGACAGGGCTGGCAGCTGGGATTAGGGGGTCAAGGGGTGGGATGGGGAGGGCTTAGCAGCTGACTGGAGGGTGGGGCGTGCAGGGAACAGATGAGGCAGACTCCAGGGTCCCACCTGGGTGTCTGGGTAAACATTGGAGCCGACAAGAAGAGGAGCCCTTTGGGGGAAGATGCTGAGCTCTGCTTGGGTCGCAGAGTAAGTGTGAGACCCGAGGGCCGCCCAGGGCGGGGAGGTTGAGGAGCTGCGGCTGCGGCCTCACAGCACCTAGAGGGCCCAGGTCCTAAGGAGAGGACAGCAGGTGTGGACAAGGCGGGGCATGGAGGAGCGGCTCATTGAGCCTGAGGAGAAGAGTGGTCTGAGACAAAGCCAGGGCTCAGGACCCAGATTCCAGAAAGCCAGGGTTGTAGGGTCCGAGTTCCTAGGGCTGCAGACTCTCTCTGCGTATTGACCCAGGAAGTACGGGGGACAGAGAACCGGCTCCTCGGGAAGCTGGGTGCGGCGGTGTGCCAGAGTTGGGTGTCTGAGACTGAGGGGTCTGGAACCGTGGGCTTGGAGGGAGGTCCTTGCAGGCAGGAGGGATTTGGAACTGGGGCTAGGATGTCAAATCCTAAAGGGAGTGGGGCCTTGGGAGGGAGCCTAGGAGACAGGCCTCTGAATCTGGGCTTCCTCTTAGGGACACGTGGTTGGGGGTGGGGGTCATGGTGGTGACAGATGCTCAGAGTTGTAAACATCAAGCTTCCCCCAAATGGGGATTGCCATTATTACCGTTAGCAAGACAGGGGCGGCTGTGCTCCTGTATTCCAGAAGGTGGTCGGAGCTTGTGGGTGGGCTGGACGGTCAGGTGGGGTGCAGATCGAGCCATGTTGTAGGGGAGACGCCGGGATCCCTGGCTCCTTCAGCAGTTTCCAGGGATGTCGGGGTGGGAGGAGCTGCGGGATCCCTGAGGGGTCAAGGCGGGCAGACCCCGGAGGGGCTGGAGTGGGGCCTCTGGGTCTCCACCAGGGTCAGGGACTGAGGACGGGTTCTGTGGGGGCAGGAGGGGCAGGGCAGGCCCTGCAGCCCCTGAGCCTGGCCCTGGGCTCGCCAGCAGAAGCAGGACCGGATCGAGGGCCTGAAGCGGCATATCGAGAAGCACCGCTACCACGTGCGCATGCTGGAGACCATCCTGCGCATGCTGGACAACGACTCCATCCTCGTGGACGCCATCCGCAAGATCAAGGACGACGTCGAGTACTACGTGGACTCGTCCCAGGACCCCGACTTCGAGGAGAATGAGTTCCTCTACGACGACCTGGACCTCGAGGACATTCGTGAGGCCCGGGCTTGGCCTGCGGGTGAAGGGCGGTGGAGGCCTGGGGGAAGGCGTCCCCACCAGCTCACACAGCCTCCACGCCCCCACAGCACAGGCGCTGGTCGCCACCTCCCCGCCCAGCCACAGTCACATGGAGGATGAGATCTTCAACCAGTCAAGCAGCACGCCCACTTCGACCACCTCCAGCTCGCCCATCCCGCCCAGCCCGGCCAACTGCACCACGGTGAGGCCTGTGGGTCTGAGTCTCCACGGAGGGCACAGGGGCCGGGGGCTGAGGAAATGTCCTGCAGGAGGGGAACCTCGGTATCCAGGGTCTGGGCCCCAAGGGCTGTAGATTGCCAGTAGGGCGGTTAGGGCCACACGTGGGTCCTGGGTGTGGAGGAGGGAGGCTGGTGCCTGGGGTGCCGAGGAGCCTGGGCACTGGACACCTGGGAAGGGATGGAGGTTTGGATACTCGAAGGAGAGCAGGTTCCTGGACCCTTAAGAGCCTGGCACGTGGTGCTGGCCCCCAGAAGACAAGCACCCTAAGGGGCAGGGTTTAGGTAGGTTCCCCAGTGAGATGAAGGTCATAGGGGCTTGAACAGCTCTGGGGCTGGAAGGTAGGTCAGCTGGGTTCAGATCTGGGGGTTCGGAGATTGGTGTCTCTGTCGGGTCCCTAGAGACACACAGGTTTCTGACTGCACCTCTCAAACCTCAGGAAAACTCTGAAGATGACAAGAAGAGGGGACGCTCGACGGATAGTGAAATCAGCCAGGTGGGTCCGATGGGCGTCGGACGTTGATGGGCCCAGCACTCGCTCATTCACTGGTTTCCAGAGGCTTACTGAGGCCTGAGTATGGCCCCCATGCTGGGCTTTGGGGACGCGGTGGGTCAGGCTGCCCTGAGGAAGGCCTGCAGTACTGATGGGCAGGCAGACAGGTGCGTGGCTGGTGCTGTGATTGGGAGATGCTTCTTGGGAAGGGCGTCTGCCCTGGGCATTAGAGGAAGATACAGTCCCGTGTGGGGCAGCGGCAGGAGACATAGGCCAGTCGTGGTGGACGTGGAAGTGTGGAGAGGTGAGCCCAGCCAGGTCCGCTGAGCTGACCGCGAGCGCAGGACCTTAGATTGTCGGGCTGGGGGGCCCACACCGGGTGGACCAGCTCTGAAAGGGCCCGGCAAGCCCCAGAAATGATAGGTCAAAAACCACATAGGTTTCTTTTCTTGGGCGCGCTCTGGGCCTTGGCTGCGCAGATGGTGAACATCACAAGTTTCCAAGAGGGGAAGTGCCTCTGAGAGTTTCTTCTCCTTAGTGCACCCTGTGGATTCTGCTCACGTGTCCCAGGGCAGCAGCACACTTTAGGAAATGCTGCTGCACCGGAGTGCTATCTTTAGGCAGGAGGAAAGTGAGCCTGAAACCCCTCTGTGGGCTCATCGGAGGGCTGGTCCTGAGGGAGACCCTGAGGGCAGAGTTGGTGAGGCTGGTGTGGGACCCGGGTGACCACGCGTGGTGTTGGGAAGGAGTTGATCGCAAGTCCTGCTTGGTGCGGAGTGAGCGTGAGGTGCCCGTGGGGCCTCAGGGTGGGTCCAGGAAGCGGTGAGGACAGCTGCCGGGTAGGCTTGAGAGGGATGGTCAGCAGCTCAGCCACGGGCTGTCAGGCGCACGTTACCCCACGTGCTTTGTGGGGTATTGGTCATTAACGGCCCCTTGAGTTGCTTTTGGGACCCTTTAAGTAACATTCAGAATTACTATCCTATTTTCAGCCCTTCTCTCTTCTCCCCTTGGACTTCTGGCTGGGTCCAGCTAACCTCATACTGAGGACATTGATGTGTTTCCCACTACTGCCCTGTCATCAGGTGGATGGGTTTCTCTTACACCCAAGTGGTGTCTCAGATCCCTGTGGGACATCGTGGGGATGTCCAGGCAGGACATGGCAAGCTGGATGCAGGCTAGAAATGCACGAGTGTTGTGCGCCTGAAGGTGGAGGTTGAAGCCATGAGGGCGAATGGGGGTCATCTGGGTCCCCAGGGAGGGGCAGCAAGGCCAGCACCGAGGATGGAGCCTTGTTCCGGGGAGGGGTGTGCGGGAGGCTGGTGAGACCTGCGGCCCACTGTGTCCTGACCCTCTCCTCCCTCCCACCTGCAGTCTCCAGCCAAAAACGGCTCCAAGCCTGTCCACAGCAGCCAGCACCCTCAGTCCCCAGCTGTGCCGCCAAGCTACCCCTCCGGCCCCCCGCCCGCCGCCTCTGCCCTGAGCACCGCCCCTGGCAACAACGGGGCCCCTGCCCCGGCAGCACCCCCAAGCGCCCTGGGCGCCAAGGCCAGCCCAGCTCCCAGCCACAGCTCGGGCACGCCCGCCCCCTACGCCCAGGCTGTGGCCCCGCCAGCTCCCAGTGGGCCCAGCCCCGCGCAGCCCCGGCCCCCCAGCGTGCAGCCCGGCGGAGGCGGAGGCGGAGGCAAGCAGAACGGCGCCACCAGTAAGTGGGAGGCGGCCGGGCGGGGGGTCCTGGGGTGGCTGCCGCAGGCCCCTTTCAGCCCCTCTTCCTTCCCCCAGGTTACAGCTCAGTAGTGGCAGACAGCCCGGCAGAGGTGGCTCTCAGCAGCGGCGGGGGCAGCAGTGCCAACAGCCAGGCCCTGGGCCCCCAGTCTGGCCCCCACAACCCACCTCCCAGCACCTCGTGAGTGTCCGGCCTCGGGCAGGGCTGGGGACAGGCAGCCTTTGGCACGAGGAGGCACGGGGCCGCCCACACGGTTGCCACACGGTGCAGATACGGGCCCTGCCCTTGCCGGTGGGGACTTCCCCCAGAGCTCTCTCGCACCCGCTTAGGTGCTGAGTCCCGACTTCTTCCCAGCTGGGGTATCGTACACGTGTGTCCCCCAGCTCTGCCCTAGAACATTCCTCGCCTAAGTGGGATTGTTCTCAGAGCCCCCCGGGGACCCGTTGGAACGCTCTGGCTCTCCCTTTCCTGCAGGAGTCTCGTGCCCTGCCGCCTCCTCCCTTTTGTGTCCTGCCCCAGGGCCTTCCTCACTCCATCAGGGGCTCAGCGTCCACTTCTTACAGTGAAGGGTCCCAGTCCGTCCTCTCCCCAGCCACCCCTCCAGATCGTAGGTCAGACCATTTCCCAGAAGAGTGGCCCAGGAGAGAGCGCAGTGTCCTCTGTGGGAATGGGGAAGACCCCCCGGATCCCTCCCCCCCTCCTCCCCAGGTGCCTCACCCCTGGGCTCTAGGTGGGCTGCTCTGTTGTGTGGCTCTTTCCCACCCCTTCTTCCATGGGCCACTCCGTGTAAGAAGCGGTCCCAACCTGCTTCCTAGAGAACGTTTAGCCGTGTGGTCTCTGGGAGCGTTCCCACCTCCGCAGCCCTTCTTTACTGGGAAGTGATGGCAAGGGGTGGGGTTCTACCTTCGCCCAGAGAGCTTCTCTCCTGTCTGCGTCCCTCAGCTGGCCTCATGTTCTGTGCATTCTCCCTTTTTGACTCCTTTCCCCGATCACCCAAGTCTTCTTGTCCGTCCCGCCTTTGGGGACCCTCCTCTGAGCCTCCAACCCTTTGTACCCCTCCCCAGGAAGGAACCCAATGCGACAGCCCCAACGGGGGCTGGGGGCGTGGCCCCAGGCTCAGGGAACAACTCGGGGGGACCCAGTCTCCTGGTGCCACTACCTGTGAACCCTCCCAGCTCCCCGACACCCAGCTTCAGCGAGGCCAAGGCGGCCGGCGCCCTGCTCAATGGACCTCCACAGTTCAGCGCTGCCCCGGAGATCAAGGTGGGCCCCGCACATCCCCGGCGGGCCCCGAGCCTCTCTGTCCTTGGCCCCGTGTCTCCACTGCAGATGGTCGCTGTCCCCTGGCTGCAGGTCTCTGCCTGCCATCTCCACCTCCAGCCCTCGCTGTGTCGCTCTGGCTTCTCTGGCCTGGCACACCTGCGTGCTCACACCACCTCCGGGCTTCTCTGCCACCCCCACCTGGGTCTCGTCCCTCTGGGCACTTTCCTCGCTCCCCGGGTGTCCACCGTCAGCGCCCTCCTTCCAGCCCTCGGTCATTTCTCCCCATAAGACGTATTACTTCACATGACCCATCATCCAGAGCTCACCACCCTCCTGCCTTCTACAAAAACATTTTAAGTCCAGAAAACACTTGACGTCTGCTCTGAGCCACTTCGTGCTGGCTAAATGTAGCCACTTCCCACCTTCCGTACAGGGAGCAGAGTGGGACTGTATGGCGCGCATGTCTGGGTGGGGTGGGGGCCGGGGTGCTGTGGACCCACGTGCGTGCATCTGACTTAACCTGGGGAGGCAGCCCAGCAAGGTTTCTGAGGTGGAACCGGGGCCAGGTCGTGTGGGGTCACAGTGGCAGGCGGGGCTGACAGGGAGAAGCGCCCCCCCTCCCCGGGCTGGAGTTCTACGGGGGGCTGATGCCAGAGCTGTAGTTAGAAGGCTGGGAAGCAGGGTTCAGCGGAGGCGAGAGGAACGGGGTGCAGGCTGGCTGCAGGGCCAGAGTCTGAAAGGGCAGCAGCAGGATGTGGGGTGACCATCTGGGGCAGTGTGTTTCGGGGTTTATTTTGGGTTTTTTTTTTTTTTTGGCCGTGCCACACTTCTTGCAGGGTCTTAGTTCCCTGACCAGGGATTGAACCCAGGCCCTCCGCAGTGAAAGTGTGGAGTCCTAACCACTGGACCGCCAGGGAAGTCCCTGGGCCAGTGTGTCTTAACTTCACTTCCGCAGGAGGCAGGGCGAGGAGGGCCCCACTGTCGGGGTCCAAGCCCTGCATTGCCTCCTGTACCTGCCTTCATCTGGAAAATGAAAGTAATTGCAGTCACTCCTCAAATATGATAGGATGCTTGGGAATAGTCCTCATAAAGCTCTCAGGAGAGTTTCTGGCTCCCAGTGAGCACCCAAAGTTTAGAAATACAACGGACAGGAAATTCAGTGTATGCATTTTTCTGGGGGAAAAAGTGAGCCTTGAGATTTCTCAAAACAGGTGCACAACTTTTTTTTTTTTTAATTACCGGGTGAGTGGTGGAAAGGTTTTGAGTAGAAAAGTGACAGAGAAAGACATGGCTGGAAAGGTCCCTCGGGGGCCTGTGAGACCAGGACTGTGTGGGGCGGCAGTGCACGTGCCTCCGGGGGAAGAGAGACCTCGGTGACTGAAGGGCGTGGGGAGTGGGGTGGCGAGAGGAGCGGAAGGCGACTGCCGGTGGCCAGCGGTGGCCGGTGGCCGCGGAGGGGGGCAGGGGGTCTCAGTGATGCACGTGGGGCAGCCGGCAGTGGGCGGGCTCCTCCCAGCGTGTAGGCGTGCGGACAAGTGGGAGGTGCTGCCGGTTCTGTGACGGCGGTGGCGCCCCGGCTCTCCGCTGGCGTGTTATTGTCACAGGGCTGCACAGCAGGGTCCACACGTGCTAGGCGCCCCTCTGTCGGTGGACACTTGGTCGTGTCCAGGTTTTCTCCCCGCTGTTAGGTGCTGCAGTGGACGTGCTCTTACACTAACGGTCTTGGCTTAGCTGAAGCCCCACCGGAGCAGGCGAGGGTCCCGGGGCCCACGAGGACCCAGTGCCAGCCCTCGGCCCTGGACCTCAGGCCAGGCACGTCTTCCCTCCCCAGGCCCCTGAGCCTCTGAGCTCTTTGAAGTCCATGGCGGAGCGGGCAGCCATCAGCTCCGGCATCGAGGACCCCGTCCCCACGCTGCACCTGACTGAGCGAGGTGAGCTTCCGGGGGTGGGGCGGGCCGTCCAGGAGGGGCCGGATGCACCAGCCTCACCGCTCGCCGGCCCCACCTCTGCCCTCCCCGCAGACATCATCCTGAGCAGCACGTCGGCTCCCCCGGCCTCGGCCCAGCCGGCCCTGCAGCTGTCGGAGGTGAACATACCGCTGTCGCTGGGTGTGTGTCCCCTGGGGCCTGTGCCCCTCACCAAGGAGCAGCTCTACCAGCAGGCCATGGAAGAGGCCGCCTGGCACCACATGCCCCACCCCTCAGACTCTGAGCGTATCCGGTGAGGGGCCATGTGGGGTGGGTACGGGGGCCCTGAGTCCGAGGGAGCCTTGACCTGGGCTCCCCACAGGACGCAGGGACTGAGGTGGTAATGCTGGGTGATGTGGTGCCTGAGACGCTCCCTTTGATCCACAAGAGGAGAGAAGGCAGGGAGGCCGGGGGCTGCCGCGCACCGGCACTGACCGTCCTGTCCCCCCACAGGCAGTACCTCCCCCGGAACCCCTGCCCCATGCCCCCCTACCA
>NW_020172990.1:86869-97071 GCF_003031525.2 Neophocaena asiaeorientalis asiaeorientalis | reverse complement strand
TGAGGCCTCAGGTCAGTTGAGGCTGAAGGCTGGGTTGGTCTAGCGCAGCACCCAGGGAGCCCAGCCCCACGGTCGTCCCGATGCCCGTCCCGATGACTCTCACTGTGCCAGCACGCTGCTCGCTGGCACGTACTCGGGCCTCCCTGGGGACCCGCTAGGGAACTGTCCAACCTCTGCGTGACCCAGTGAGTCACCAGTGACCCCCTCCCTCATCCAGCCTTAAGTTTCTAAACTGCCTCCTCTCAGCTCTCATCACGATTAGTTTCTCTCCCTTCTCAAAGCTTCTCTGAAAGCAATTTCCACCTCCCGTCTCATTTTCCTTCTCCTGACCAGCATTGGTACGTCTTGTGCCCTAGCCCATCCGTACTTGGATTGTCCGGCCCAACCTCGGTCTGTGGCGGGGCCTGGGGTCAGCCCTGTAGCCCTGCCCCGTCCACCTGACCCCCACCCAGGTGCAAGGCCCCCTGATCCCCCGTTCCATGCTTCCTTCCTCAGGGCACTAAGGCACAGTACTTGGCAGCCAAGGCCCTAAAGAAGCAGTCGTGGCGATTCCACACCAAGTACATGATGTGGTTCCAGAGGCACGAGGAGCCCAAGACCATCACTGACGAGTTCGAGCAGGTGAGGGCCCCTCCCTGTGCCCCGTCCACTCTGGTCCCGCTGGCTGAGTCCGGGTAGAGTCCCCACTCCACACGTAGACTGGCAGCCCTGCTGCCCGCTCCCTTTGCCACCACCTTCAGCCAGCTCGGTCCCTCAGGCCATCTGCCTTGCCTGGGACACCGTCCTCTTCCTCACTGGCCAGCTCGCGGTCACCCCAGAGGTCCCAGCCTCCATGTCCTTCCTCAGAGGAGCCTTCCCCAGGCACACACACAGCCTGTGCCCCCGCCCCTCCTCTGGCACGGTGGGGGGATGTGGTGTCTCCCACCCAAGACCATGGGCTGCACTGCACGGGGACCTTGACAGTCCCCAGCACCCAGCAGAGAGGGGCTCAGCAAACACGGATGGGCAAGCTCTTTTGTTGTTCTCGTAATTGATTGATTGGGACCTCCCACTTGCAAAACACTCTGGAGCCAGACTACCTGGTTTGGAACCCAGCTCTAGCTGGTGACCGTGGACAATTCACTTGAACATCTGTCTCTATTTCCTTATCTGTAAAAATGGGGTAACAGCACCTACCTTTATGCAGTTGTTATGAGGATTAAATGAGTTAATAACGTGTAAGTACTAAACGGTGCCTGCTATGTAGTGTCATGGGCGTACTGTACTTTATTTCAACTTTCAGTTGCTATGTTCCACAGTGGTTTTTTTCCACCAAATCTTTACCTGATGCCAAGCACTGAACAAGGGCCTTGTCCTCAGGGAACTCAGTCTCCTCCCCTCCATTCCTTCAGGTTCTTTGAAACATTTCCACCATTCATTCAGAACCCGGCCCCCTTCCCACTGTGTCTTCTTGGACACTAACTACAGACATCCTGTCCCCTCCCGGTTTGGTCCAAAGTAATCCTCTAAGTTAGTGTATTTCCAGGCATCAATCCTTCAGAAGTTCCCACACCACCGCTGTTGCCAGTAAAACGTCTGTCCTGGCAGCCTGCCTGGATGTATGTATGTAGACTCCAAGCCTGTTCCATGGCCTCAGGGGTTTTGTGAAGACTAAACCCTAGGACATACATCACGTACGCAGCACGCCATCAGTGCTTGGAAAGCCAAAGCCATCGAGAGAAGCAATAGGATGTCTGGCACACGTGCCCGGGCTCGAGGCCCGGCTCTGGCATGTGACCTCCCTGCACCTCCCTCTGCTTCCTCTGAAGCAGGAGTGATAACGTTTCCCACCTGAGAAGAGCCTCGTGAGGGTGGAGTGAGATGGCGTGTGCATGCAGGGCAGTTGGCCTGGTGCCTGGCTCCTCCATGGCCCTAAGACCTGTCCCTCTGTCGGTCTGACCCAGATCCCCGACCACCTCGTCCACTCACTGACCGCCTTCTCCCCCGGCCAGGGCACCTACATCTACTTTGACTACGAGAAGTGGGGCCAGCGGAAGAAGGAAGGCTTCACCTTTGAGTACCGCTACCTGGAGGACCGGGACCTCCAGTGACACCGGCCCCTCCCTCCACCCTTCCCTCCCCCAGCATGCTGATCCCCCTGCCCAGGTGAGGGCCCTGCCCTGGAAGACTGGGGGGAGGCCCCAGGCCATAGGGCAGCCCCCTCCCCCAGGAAGCAGGGAGGGGGCTGGGAGGCTTTCTCTTTCTCTCAGCCCCACCCTGGGGGCCCGGGGGCGAGGGCTGCCCCCTCCTCCCCTCCCCAGTGAGGGACATTTTTTGGTAAACCTATTTTCATTTTGGAAAATATTTATGAATAAATAGTTTTATATGACGGCTGGCAGCAGCGGCCTCTCCTGTACCCCCTGAGTCAGTGAGCCAGGGGGTGTTCCTGCTGGCGGGGGCGCCGGGCCAGCTGGGGGTTGAACTGGGAGTTGTACCGCCTCCGCCGATCGTCCACCTCTTCTGGCTGATCCTCCTGGGCTGCCATGCCTCCAATCCGGGCCAGCAGGGCCTGTGCACGAGCCCTCTCGGCCGCTTCCCGCTGGAGACGTTCAGCTCGAAGCTGGTCCAGGGACGGGGGTCTGGGAGGAGATGAGAGTCAGTTCAGGAAGCTGGTAGTCCCAGGAGGCCCCGCCCTCCCCCACTGTCCTCTGGGAGGGAGCTGCCACCTGGGAGGGAAGCAGACTGGTGCTGGGACCCTGAAGCTGGCCTCCCCACCTCTACAGGTGGGTGCCCCTCCACCACTAAGCGGCTGTATGGCACTGAGCACAACCTGGCCCTCGCCATTCCCTCATCTGTGGGAGAAAGGAGACGCGTCGGTATACCCGATCTACACTCGGGTCTGCATCCTAGGGACACAAACCTGCTTTTAACTCTAGCCCCGTGGTTCTCACACTCTGGTCTCAAAAACTGAACCTCAGAGAGCTTTGTTTCAGTGGATTTTATCTGTCAATATCTTGCATATACAAAATGAGAAATCTTAACACAAGCGAATGTTCCACCCGCCACATCAGTGGTGTCGTCTCATATCATGTAGCCTCTGGGGACCCCGAGAACAAGAGTTAAAAAGTTAAATGATGTTATGAAAATAGGCTTGACTTCGCAGACCCCATGAAGGGGTGTCAGGACCCCCGGGGTCCCTGGACCACGTGTTGAGAACACGTATCTAGACCCCAGAGCCCTCCCGTCCCAACCAGAGAGAGCTTCCATGGTGCCTGCATGGCCATGGCCAACCCCCAAGGCCCAGGCTCCTTACTCTTTGGGTCGTTTCTCAGGTCCCTCCTTTTCCTTTCTGCTGTGACTGCCATTGTCACCACTGTGCTTTCTCTTCTTCCCCAAATGTTTCTGCATCTCCCCCAGAGGGTCCAGGCGGTTCTTGATCTTCTCATCTGGTCCTGGACCAGACGGGGGGCCGCCCCGACTTGGGGGGAGCTGGTACCAAGGGGGCTGAGTCTGGGCTTCCGCTGCACTCTGGCCCAGGTACGTCAGGATGCCCAGAGCCTTCTCTTGCCTCTCCTGAGGAAGACAAAATGTGGAAGTGAGAATGTCGAGTGTGTCTCCCTTTGGGGAACCCAGGGACACCCAAGGTTCCCGAGGCAGAACCAGACATTGAGCCAACAGGCCTGTCATGAGCCAACTCTGCCAGGTGCTGGGGACACACAGACCAGTACGTGTGGGGCTCCTGCTCCGGGGGCACAATGGCAGCTTCAGAAACAAAAAGCACAGGAAGGAGGGGACAGGGTGGAGCTGCTTTAGGTTAGGGTTCAAAGGCAGGCATCTTTGGGGAGACAACTGAAGAAAAACCTGAGAGAAGCAAGCAAGGAAGAGGAGTGACTGAGGCGGGGGTGGGGGGGAGGAGGCAAATTCAGAGTTTGATGGGAAGTCCCCGAGAGCAGGTGACTGACAGGATCTGATTTACATTTAAAAGCCCCTTAACACTTCCCAAATATCTATAGGCTCTGGACAGCAGGTTAGAGACCTGAGAGGTCTGTACCTAGCTGCCGGCAATAACCAACACCTCTTAAGTGCTATGTTTTGGTACGGTTCTGAGTTCCCTAGATTAGCTTGTTTAATCCCCACCATATCCCTAAACACTCCTTAGTCACACCTGACGGGCAAGGTGCTCCCCTTCCCCCGGCTCCATCCATGACTCTGACGAAGAGGGCAGGACCGACTTACTTTCTCTCGTCGCTTCTCTTCCTCGTACTCTTTATTGCCTCTGCTCACCCCCTTCCCTTCTTCCAGCAGCTCTCGAAACAGATCCACAGGGCCAGAACTGCTTGGGGCTCCTGCTGCTGCTGCTGCTTCAGCCGCAGGTAGTGAGTTCTGATGCCTGGCTTTCTTCCGTAGGAATTCTGTGCGGGCCTGGGGGAAAAGAAAGGTATAGGCAGAACATTCAGAACCTAGATGTGACTCAAGGAACTGTGAGCCTGGTGCCGACCACAGAAAACCGCAGGCCGTGGTGCCGGGGGCTGTAAAGGAAGGGAGCAGGGGCACTGGGAGCCCAGAAGAGGCACCTATCCCAGCCTGCGGAGAGGGTGGGGGAATGAGGCAACGCCTGGGTTTGTAAGCTACCTTTCAAACAGTAAACCAGGGGGGTTCCCAATCTCGAGTGACACAGTAAAAACAGCTACGAAGGCAGCCAATTCGTGTATTAGGACAGGTGATCTGAATTCCAGGCAGGGCTCCATGTCACTATCCCCAGCTGATTTGCAATTTCTACTGGTAAATGTGAATTTTAAAAACCCTGACTACCTCCCAGCCAGTGTTGACAATCAGATTAGCCAAAGGACAGGAAGCTAGGTGTAAACCAAACAGGTTAGGAGTTATAAAGAGAGCCTCCAGTGTTTGTGTGTGGGCAGCGGTGCAGGCAAAAGGCTCGCCCGACAGAGCGGAACTGGCTTGTTCCACTGTCATTTCGCTGTGTCTTCCTCTCTGAAGCCATCTCACTTCTCTGCACAATGGAAATGACAGCCTCTCTAAGAACGAACAGTGCTTGAGAGATTTGGCAAGTCAAGCGCTCTGCACGGGGCGAGCACAGAGTAGGCGCTTACTAAACAGGGAGTTTGTGCAGGTAAACTAAAAAGTGGTCCGAGTTTCCTTGAATTGTCCAGGGCTTCGTTTATTCATGAGCTCCTACTCTAGGCGTGGGGAGAACCAAGACCAGGGAGAGCTCGAGGTGGGATACGCAAGAGACCGCACACGCTTCCAGGGAGCCCGGCCCCTCATTCCGCACGGTGTGCATTGCGCCTGCGCGCCGCCCCATTTCCGGTCCCTCCCGAGGCGCCTGGGTGCTCCGCCCGGCCGGACTGGGAGCTTACCTCTTGCTGAGCGAGCAGCACCCTCCGCTCACGCTCTTTCTCCTCCTCCCGGGCTTGGGCCTCGTCACGCCGCACGCGGGCGACATTGTCCTTGTTCCGGACGTGCCAGCTCTTCTTCGGTAAGATATTCATGGCGCCGTAGCTGTCCACGGACTGGCAGGCCCGCCTTCTAGCACTTCAGATTGGCGAGAGGATGGCCCCTCCCTATCTCGGCCATGGATTGGTCCTGGACTATTTGGCACGCCCCTCTGGGTCTGTAGCGAAAGTTGATTGGCTGAGACGCCCACCTCCCGTTGCCCGGAATTGCGCGTGGTGTCGCCTAGCGACCGCCTCTTATCAAGATTCTGAGTCAATCACAAGTGTCCCCGCCCGGACGCTACTGAACGCGGCCTCTGATTGGCTGGCACTCCCGCCAGGTCCTCTCGCGGAAGAGCCCGCCGCGCCGACCCACAGGTAAACACATTTGATTGGCTTATGTCCCGCTGATGCCTTGCCCCGCCTTCTGGACGCGAGTTTCAAAAAGCACTCAGCAGCCTCAGCTGTGTTTATTGGTACTAGAAAGAGGTTCACTGGAGAGTCAGGGACTTAGCAGTGAATCCCAGGGCTGGAAAAGCATGGAGTCTTCTCCAGTTCGCTTATTTTCCAAATGATGTGGCCGAGGCTTACAAAGGATCTGAGGGCAGGTCTGGGTCTGAAAGTGGGAGGTCACCCTGAGCCAGGCTGGAGAGGTCAAAGAGCTCTGTTGGCCGAGCTCAGCGCCACAGCGCGCTGTGCCAGGAAGACTTTATTCTGCGCTTCCTGAGGTAAAGGGTAAAGAGAGGTGGAGATAAGACAGATCTTCTCTCCACCCGTGTCCCTTTCCATATTCCCCAGGACCCCTTCCCAGGGACCGGGCCTGGCTCACCGTCTCTATCTGGCGTTTGAGTTCAGAGATGAGGCGTCCATATGAGTTAGCCAGGGCCACGGTATACGCCATCAGGATGCTAGAAGAGACGGAATGGAAGCTACTCCCCAAACGCCCTTAGAATATCTTCAACGTAGGGCTCTTTAGTAATCAGGAGTCTGGACCTCCTCCTTCAGACTCAAGAAGTCTAGTATCCCAGCCCCCTCCTTTCCTCAGACCCAAGAGTCTGGGCCCCCAGCCCCCTTCTCTCTTGGAAGCAGGCAGCGAGACCCCAGGTCAGACATGCAAACTCAGACCCAGGAGTCTAGGCCTCTCACCTGGAGATCAGCAGAAGGGGCACAGCAAAAGCCTGGGTCCCCAGGAAGAAGAGAAATTTCTGGGCAGTCTGAGGGAGCTTGCAAATAGACTCGGGGATCTCGGCCCAGATGGACGACTGCCCCCGGAATGGACCACACAGCTTAGAAGGTGGGATCCTGAAGTCAAAGACAGGCAGAGCTCAAGGATGGCCAAAAGTCAGAACCCTGGAGGAAGGAGGAAGGAGGAAGGAGGGAGGGAGAGACAGGCAGGTGCCTCTCACACTTACAGGAAGATGCTATAAAGCACAGGAACGCTGGAGATGGCCAGACCCAGGAGAAGGACCAGGGGGAAGAAGAAGTTCACAGTGGAGGCCCGAAAGGTGCGGGAGGCCGGGGAGCAGGTGGAGAAGAGGGTGATCTGGTGGGGGGGGATGAGGGAATCTGAGCCCCAGACTCTCCTTCTCCACCATCCAGGAGCCCTGGTCCCTGGCCTCTTCTCCTCAGTCAGGATCCAGGAGCCCCAGTTCTTTTCCACTATCAGACACAGGAGTCCGGGTCCCCCCTTCCCTCAGACCTAAAAGTTGGGATGCCCTGGACCCCTCCTTCTCCCACATCCAGGAATCTGTCCTCCAGACCCATCCTCCGTCAGGATCTAGTAGTCCACGACCCTGGCATCCTCCCCCGCCAGGACCCAGTAGTCACATCCCTCAGTCCCCTCCTCCCCCCAGGACCCAGAAGCCCAAGCCCCAATACCTCCCGCTTCAGACCCAAGGGTGCCCCCCACCCCTCACCTTCTTCAAATAGAAAAGCAGCAGGAACTTGGCCGTGTTGAGCAAAGGCAGTAAAGGGCAGAAAAAACTCCCCACCCAGACCACTGTCTGTGCGTAGATGAGCCCCAGCACTTCGTCAGGCACCTGGAACTCCAGGGTCCCCGCAAAACGACCCAGCGCCCCGGGACAGAGGCCACACAGCAGCCTGAGGGGCGGGGTGAAGCCGGGCCGAATCAGACGCAGGCCGGCCACGGGTTTCCCCGCCTTCACCGTCCCGCCCACCAATCGGAAGTGAGCATATCTGGGGGTGGGGGTGTGTCTATAGGGCGGGGCTTGAGGCGTAGAGGCAATCGTGGCAGTAGGGACAGGGCTGCAGGGAAGTGACTACCAAACTCGTGGAGGGGCGGGGTCTGCGGGCAGGGCAGTCAGAGGCAGGGCTAGAAAGGGACGGGGCGAAAGAGAAAACTGGGTGCTGGGCGGGGCCACAGCAAGGGGCGGGACTCTCACTTCCGAGGAAACTGGATGAGCAGCGTGACTGCCAGGCCCGTCAGGAGATCAAACAGCAGGAGTTTGTACATCTCCTGTCCCAGGCGAGTCTCCCAGCACTGAGGAAGGAAGAACGGGTCATAAAGACCTCAGGACCCAGACACCTGTAGACCCGAACGTCTGAGTCTCCAAACTGCAAGCGTATGAGATTCTATCAATACTTTCTCTGGGGGTCTTTAGTTTTTTTTTTAAATCCATACCCCTGTCCTCAAGGGGAAGGTATTCTAGCACCCCAAGCTCCCCTTTCCTCCCAAGCCAGGGGGTCCGGACCCACCGGGCTCCTCCTTTCCTTCAAGGACCCAGGAGTCCGTCCCCTCCCCCACCCCTCATCCTCACCGGAAGTTCTTTGTAATTGTAGCCACAGGTTTTGCACTCCTCAGCGTCCGCATCTCCCCCGCAAGTGATCTGATTCCAGAGAGAGAAGAGCAGGACCAGCAGGGAGGCCAGGCGGAGAAACACTGTCCTGGCAAGGGGAAGAGAGAGAAAGGGAATCAGCACTGACCGAGTGCCCACCACGTGCCTGGACCCTCCTGTGTGGAGCGTGCTCACAATTCTCCCCATTTCCCAGATGAAGAAAACTGAGGCTCAGTGACAGGAAGAGTCGGGATTTGAATCCAGATCCCACTGGATCCCATATCCTGACGATTTCAGTCTCTTATTTGCTACAACCAATGTCCCCCGACCAGCCCCACCATCATCCCCAGCCCACCCCAGGAGTCAAGAACCTGAGCAGGATAAAAACGATCTGGCGGCTCCTGGTGTAGCCCTCCAGTGGGGCAATGAGCTTGAACACCGGTGGCAGCACGAAGTTGACCCCGGAGATGAAGATGGACGGAAGGTAATTCACCACGAGCTTCAGCAGCGGCATTCCCTGGATACGAGGCTCCTCCTAGGAGGGAGGGTGGACCAAGAGAAGAGGCTCTGGGGTCCTGCAGGAGCCATGCTTAACGTCCTCCGCCAGCCTCTTCCTCCTTCATCACCCTGAAGTCCAAACATAATCCCCACACGCACACCAATCCCTCCTCTCTGAGATTCCAGGAATCATAGGCCTCAATCTCCTCCACCCCTGGAAATGTAGGTTCCAGGCCCTTTCCTCCCCCGGGGCCCTCCACACCTGCAGCTCCACAGTGGCCCCTGTGGCCCAGTAGATGCCGTAGAAGGCTGCCGCAAGGAGTGCCACCACCGCCGTGTTGAGCAGCAACCGCACCGACCACACCCTGGCTTGTTGGCCCAGCGTCCGCACCGCAGCCTGGCGCCGCACCGCTGCTTCCTCCAGCTCCACCTAAGGAAGAAAGAGACGTCCACTTGGGTTCCATTACCCTAGGTGCAGCCTGTGGTCCAGAGCCCAGGCTCAACGGGAACCGATGCAGCACCGCCCCTCCAAGAACATCTATAATCCTTAGCTCAGCCCATCCAGGGCCCTCCAGGTGACAATTGAGATCTGGCTCCGCCCCCAAGGCCCCACCCAACACGTCCAGCTCCTCCCAGGACCCGCCCAGCACTCATGCCTGGTGCTTTGGAGTTACAGTTCTACTTTATCAAGCCCTTTCTGGCCACACCCTTCTCTTAACTTTGAACCGAGGAGCTTTAGGTACCGCCCCTTTCCTGCTGCTAGCTTTTTCCTGTACCCTCTGACTTCAGGCATCCCTGTAGTGGCCTTGGCCCCTTTCCCCCAAGGCCCGCCTCCTTAGAAGAAAGCTCCGCCCAGCATCTCTCTGGAGGCCCGGTCCCTGGCCTAGGCCCCGCCCATTCTCTCAACCCCGCCCCCTCGGGTGACATCTGGTTGTAGGCTCCCCCACCCCTAAGCGCACCTGCAACTCAAATAGGATGTTGCGCTGGCGCAGCCGCACGTGGACCTCCCCGCTGAGGCCAAAGTCCCAGGCGGAGAACACCCGGTGGCTGTAGCTGGTCACGGCCCCTGACTCAGCCAACAGCGTCTGCTTCAGCCCAGACACCGAGCTAAGAGAGGGGAGATCCGAGAGACAGGGTGTAGCAGGACAACCACAAGCAGGGGGGTACGCTTCTCCCCTTCTGGGGCAAACAGGGAAAATGAACTCTAAGACCTTGGGCATTTGGAGGCTGCTACCTGGTGGAGACACATACAGTCATTGTCGCCAAAGACCAAGAAAGAGATTGAGAGAGGCCCAGAGGAGTCCAGACACCCAAAAAGGCAAGACAGAAACCTAAGAGATAAGGACAGCTCTCCAGAGAGAAGAGAACAGAGACTCTGGGGAAACAGAGATTTAGAGGGAAGACTGAGACCCCCAAAGGGGGGCAGAGATTTCAAGAAAAGGGGACAGAGACTCAGAGAAAAAGAGATGGAGAAAGG
>NW_020172990.1:86381-86762 GCF_003031525.2 Neophocaena asiaeorientalis asiaeorientalis | reverse complement strand
CAGAAAAGGAGAGGGCAGGAAAAGGGACTGGAGAGAGGGGGACAAAGACCCAGGGAGGGGGTAGAAAACCAGAGAAAAGGAGAGAAACAGAAAACTGAGCAGGAAGGCTCCACACCCCCCTTCGCCGCCCCGGCTCTGGCCCCCATCGCCTCTCAAGTGGGCCCAGAGGCCTCCCACCTGCTCTCCCTGCTAACACGTGTGCCCGGTCTCCGCTCCCGAGCTAGTAGAGCCTTCCTTTTATGCGGATCCGATGGCATTCCCACTTAAAACCTATTCCGCAGCTTCTCTGTTTTTTGGCATGTGGGATCTTAGTTCCCTGACCAGGGATGGAACCCGCGCCCCCTGCAGTGGAAGGAAGGGCAGAGTCTTAACCACTGGACC
>NW_020172990.1:71026-86250 GCF_003031525.2 Neophocaena asiaeorientalis asiaeorientalis | reverse complement strand
GCCGATCTGGCCCCCACCTACTTCTCCAAGCTCAAATCCTGTCCACCCTCCCAACCTCCTCCTCGCCTTTCCTTTCCCAACCTCTTTCCACCACAGGGCCTTTGCATTCACAGTCCCCTCTGTCTGCAATGCTGGTGTCTTGGCTTGTTCACCTGGCTGGCTCCCTCCCACCATTCCTGTCTTCCTCTACAGGTCACTTCCTCAGAGAGTTCTTTACTGGCCACTCCATCTAATGAGGGTCCCCACCCATTATTCTCTATCACACGGGGGGCAGCAAACTACGGCCCTGGGACCAAACCCTGTTTTTGTAAATAAAGTTTGATTGGCACACAGCCACAACCATTTTCCTACTGTCCACAGCTGCTTTGGCCCAGCAGACTCTAGTTGAGACAGAGACCACATGGCCTGCAAAGATGAAAATATTTCGTACCTTCATTTTTTTATCAGAAAAGAAAATTGTGCTGACCCCTGCTCTATCGTATCCTCCATTTGTTTTCTATATAGTACAGCTCCCAAACTCAAATTGCTGACTTGCTTGTTTATTTAACAGTCTTATCTCGAAATTTATCTCCCCTACTCGACTGTAAGCTGTATAAAGGTAGGGGGACCCCCATCTGGTGTTCCTGGGCCCTGTCACGGTGCCTGGCATTTAGGAAACACTCCTTTTTTTTTTTTTTTTTGCGGTTCACGGGCCTCTCACTGTTGTGGCCTCTCCCATTGCGGAGCACAGGCTCCGGATGTGCAGGCTCAGCGGCCATGGCTCACGGGCCCAGCCGCTCTGCGGCATGTGGGATCTTCCCGGACCGGGGCACAAACCCACGTCCCCTGCATCGGCAGGCAGATTCTCAACCACTGTGCCACCAGGGAAGCCCGCCCCCTTTTTTTTTTTTTTAAGTTCTTGGTTTCTTTCTTGATCCCAGTCCCTTCCCTTGGGGATCTCCCAGGCTTGCCTGAATGCCAGTGAGTCTCAGGTTTGTAACTTCAGTCCAGACTCCCACGTATGCAACTGCCTACTCAATATTCCCTCATCAGTCCAAAAGGCATCCCAGAATCAAGTGGTCGAAAACTGCACCCCGGATATTCCCCAACAAAACCTGTTCTTTCTACAGCCCTCCCCATCTCAACTGACAGCAAACACCTGGAGTCATTCTTAACTTCCATCATTCACCACACCCCACATGCAATTATTAGAGAATCCTGTGGGCTTTCCTCTTAACATATATACAGTCTCCCTTTATATAAAGAACAAACGGGCCAAAGGCAAGCTATAGTGTCAATAGAAACAATGGTGGTTGGGCATGGGGGTGGGGGATGTAGTAAGCTGAAGAGATATGGAGGAGCTTCTGGAAGCTAGTCATGTTCTAGATGTGGATGGGAAATGTACCAAGATCTATACTTTGGTTTGTCCATTTTTCTGGGTGTGTGTGTGTGTGTGTGTGTGTGTGTGTGTGTGTGTGTGTGTGTGTTGTCATGCCACGCAGCTTTCAGGATCTTAGTTCCCCGACCAGGGATTGAACCCAGGCCCCAGCAGTGAAAGCACAGCATCCTAACCACTGGACCACCAGGGAATTCCCTGTGATTTTTTATTTTTAATGAGAAATATATATGGTCAACTAATATTTGACAAGGAAGCCCACATACTCAGTGAGGAAAGGATAGTCTCTTCCATAAATGGTGTTGGGAAACCTGGATATCCACATGCAGAAGACTGACATTAGACCCCAACCTTAAACCATTCACAAAAATTAACTCTAAACAGATTTAATACTTAAGCATAAGACCTGAAACTGAAAAACTCCTAGAAGAAAACAGAAGAAAATCTCCTTGACGTTGGTCTGAGCAACGTTCTTTTGGACATGACACCAAAAGCACAAGTAACCAAAGGAAAAATTAATAAATGGGGCTACTAAAAAGCTTATACACAGCAAAAGAAACAATCCAGAAAAGGAAGAGGCAACCTACAGAATGAGAGAAAATACTTGCATATCATCCATCTGATAAAGGGTTAATATCTAAAATATAGAAAGAATTCATAGAACTCAATAGCAAAAAAACAAAACAAAACACCAACCAACCAACCAGCCCAAACAACCCCATTAAAAAATGGGCAGAGCAATAGAATAGACATTTTTTCAAAGAAGACAAGCAGATGGCCGACAGGTATATAAAAAGGTGCTCAATGTCACTAATCATCCGGGAAATGCAAATCAAAATCATGAGCTATCACCTCACACCTGTCAGAAAGACTGTCACCGGACTTCCCTGGTGGCGCAGTGGTTAAGAATCCGCCTACCAATTCAGGGGACACGGGTTCGAGCCCTGGTCCAGGAAGATCCCATGGAGCAACTAAGCCTGCGTGCCACAACTGCTGAGCCCATGCGCCACAACTACTGAAGCTTGCATGCCTAGAGCCCGTGCTCCGCAACAAGAGAAGCCACCGCAATGAGAAGCCTGCGCACTGCGATGAAGAGTAGCCCCCGCTCACCGCAACTAGAGAAAACCTGCATGCAGCAACGAAGACCCAAAGCAGCCAAAAATAAAAAATTAATTAATTAATTAAAAAAAAAGAAAGGCTGTCACCAAGAAGGTAAGAGATACAGATGTTGGAGAGGATGTGGAAAAACAGGAACCCTTGTGCCTTGTGCACTGATAACGGGAATGTAAACTGATTCAGACACTAAGGAAAAAACAGCATGGAATTTCCTCAAAAAAATTAAAAGCAGAACTACCATATGATCCAGCAATCCCACTTCTGGGTATTTATCCAAAGAGAATGAAAACAGGATCTCAAAGTGATATCTGCCCCTGCACGTTCACTGCAGCATCATTCACAGTAGTCAAGATATGGAAACAACCTAAGTGTCTGTCAACAGATGATATATTTTTTATATACACACAATGGAATATTATTCAGCCATGAAAAAGAAGGAAATCTTGCCATTTGAGACAACAGGGATGGACCTTGAGGGCATTATGCTAAGTGAGATAAGTCAGACGGAGAAAGACAAATACTGTATGAGATATCACTTATATGTGGAACCTAAAAAAGCCAAACACATAGAAACAGATTAGAACAGTAGTTACCAGGGCTGGGGCGGGGGGTGCAGGAACTGGAGAGATGTGGGTCAAAGGGTACCAACATCCAGTTATAAAATGAGTAAGTTCTGGGGATCTAATGTACAATATTCTGCCCGTCGTTAACAGTGCTGCATTATATACTTGAAAGTTGCTAAGAAAGTACATCTTGGGGCTTCCCTGGTGGCACAGTGGTTGAGAGTCTGCCTGCCGATGCTGGGGACACGGGTTCGTGCCCCGGTCTGGGAGGATCCCACATACCGCGGAGCGGCTGAGCCTGCGCGTCCGGAGCCTGTGCTCCGCAACAGTGAGAGGCCCGCGCACCGCTAAAAAAAAAAAAAAAAAAAAAAAAAAAAAGAAAGTACATCTTAAGTGTTCTCACCAAAAAAAGAAATGGTAACTGACTTGATGGAGGTGTTAGCTAACTTATGGTGGTAATCATATTGCAATATATAAAGGCATCGAATCAACACAGTGTACGCCATCAACCTACACAATGTTATGTGTCAATTATATCCAATAAAGCTGGGGGAAAAAAGAAATTCAATGAAAAAAAAAACTAAACTCAAAACTGACCACTTGTCACCACCCTGGTCCAAGCCACCTCTCTTGGTGATTTTTGCAATTGATTGCAATAATCTCATAACTATGCTACTTGCTGCCGCCTTGCCCTTAAGCTCTCTCCTTCCCTTTTCCTCTCCCCAGCTCCCCTCTCTTCCATAGAGCCACAGATTCTTTTCTTTTAAAACCTAAATCAGATCAGGGTGATCTGCTCAGGCACCTGCAATGAGTCCCATCTCAGAAACAATCCCAATTCTTTACGGAATGTGGGCCCATCCCCTACTGCTCCCCGCTCTCTACTCGCCCCCCGCCTCTCTCTGATCCAGCCCCACAGGCCTCCTTGTGCACCCTGAAACACGCCAGCCCTGCTCCTCCCTTGCTCCAGCTGCACCCTCTGCCTGGAATTCCTTTCCCCAGGTATCTGAGTGACCAAATCCCTCACTTTCTCAATGTCTTTGCTTAAACACCATGTCCTCAATGAAGCTTCCCAGACGCCCTATTAAAACAGCAGCCTAGGGGCTTCCCTAGTGGTGCAGTGGTTAAGAATCCGCCTGCCAATGCAGGGGACGCGGGTTCGAGCCCTGGTCCGGGAAGATCCCACATGCTGCGTAGCAACTAAGCCCGTGCGCCACAACTACTGAGCCCACAAGCTGCAACTACTGAAGCCCGCGCGCCTAGAGCCCGTGCTCTGCAACAAGAGAAGCACCGCAATGAGAAGCCTGCGCACAACAGCAAAGAGTAGCCCCCGCTCGCCGCAGCTAGAGTGAGCCGGCGCGCAGCAACGAAGACCCAACACAGCCAAAAAAAAATAAATTAAAAACAACAACAAAACACACACACAAAAACAACGGCCTGGCCTTTTTCCGGTAAGTGGCCTGAGGTGACCTCTAAAAATGGTTCGCTATTCACTTGACCCAGAAAACCCCACAAAATCATGCAAGTCAAGAGGTTCAAATCTTTGTGTTCACTTCAAGAACACGCGTGAAACTGCCCAGGCCATTAAGGGTATGCATATCCGAAAAGCCGCCAAGTATCTGAAGGACGTCACTTTAAAGAAGCAGTGTGGATTTTTGGATGATGTTGATTCACTTTGTTATACAGCAGAGACGAACACAACATTGTAAAGCAATTATACTCCAATAAAGGTGTTTAAAGAAAAAAACAGAAAAAGCAATGTGTGCCATTCCGTCGTTACAGTGGTGGAGTTGGTAGGTGTCCCCAGGCCAAACAGTGGGGCTGGACGCAGGGTCGGTGGCCCAAAAAGAGTGCTGCACCTGCTCAAAAATGCAGAGAGTAATGCTGAACTTAAGGGCTTAGATGTAGATTCTCTGGTCACCGAGCACATCCGGGTCAACAAAGCCCCCAAGATGCAGCGCAGAACTTACGGAGCTCATGGTCGGCTCAACCCATACATGAGCTCTCCCTGCCACACTGAGATGAACCTTACTGAAAAAGAACAGATTGTTCCTAAACCAGAAGAGGAGGTTGCCCAGAAGAAAAACCTGTCCCAGAAGAAACTGACGAAACAAAAACTTATGGCCCGGGAATAAATGCTGCAAAAAATAAACACACAAAAAAGTAAAAACAAAAAGCCCGCAACAGCCTGGGGAGTTCCCTGGCGGTCTAGTGGTTAGGACTCAATACTTTCACTGCTGGGGCCCGGGTTCAATCCCTGGTCAGGGAACTAAGATTCCCACAAGCTGTGTGGTGCGGGGAAAACAAAACAAAACAAAACAGCAACCTGGCCCAGTATCACTGTCAATCCCCCTCACCTGCTCTGCCTGTAACCGATCACCTTCTAACAAGCCATGCAATCCACTTATTAGGGCTTATTGCTATCACTGGTCTCTCCTGTTAAAATGTCAGCTCCCCCAGGACCAGACTCTGTTGGGTTTTTGTTTGTTCGTTCTTTTTTGCCAGCTGCCTAGAACAATGCCTGGCCCATAGTATCTGCTCAATAAATATCTGTTGCATGAGTGAATGAATGACCTCTATTGGTTTAGCATTCTCCCCTCCAGAAAAGATGTAATTAACTTGCTTGCTTAATATCTTACCTCCCCCACTAGACTGTAAGTCACAGGAGGGAGAAACTTCTCATCTTTATCCCTGGCCTGCAGCAATCATGAAGCATTTTAAAATTCGATTGCAACTCAAACGGAGAGAAAGGGGCCACAGAGCAAGCCTCGGGATTCTGGAGGAGGGCATCTATCACTGCTACTCCCTTATGGTCTGGGGGGCCTGGGTGTAGGGGTGTCACTGACCGGTGCAGGATGAGCAGCAGGTAGAGGAGGCAAATGGCAAAGGTGGAGCACAGGTAGGTGATGGCCAGGTGTGGGCGGCGCGGGTAGAACCCATAGAAGAGAGGAGACCATTCTAGAAAACCCTGGGGGAGGAAAGGCAGGGCAGGGGTCACCACGGGGCTAGGTAGAGGCAGGGTTCAGGGAGCCGGGCCATCAGGGTCGGGGGTCACTGAGGGCACCAAGGCTCAGAGCGGGGGCTTCCCAGGGACCCAGGCACGTACCTCTCCGGAGAGGAAATTGAAGAGATGGGTGGAGAAGGTGACCAGGCCCTGAGAGCCGGGCATGTAGGAGCCGCAGGGTGAGGAGGCGTTAGGGGCAGGGGGACCAGGGAGAGCCCCTTCCAACCAGGTGGGCAGCAGAATCATGCAGGCTGTAAACACGGAGGCCAGCACGCTGAGAAGCAGCAGGAAGCGCAGCAGGGAGAAGTAGGACTCGGTGCCGGCGCCAAACTGGCCTGCAGGGGGCAGCAGACAGGCCGCGGGCTCCTCTCTGGTCCCAGACCCCTCCTCCCTCAGACCCAGGGGTCCAGCCCCCAGACCCTCCTCCCTCAGGCCCAGGGGTCCAGCCCCCAGACTCCTCCTCCCTCAGACCCAGGGGTCCAGCCCCCAGCCCCTCCTTCCTCAGACCCGGGAGTTCAGCCCCCAGCCCCTCCCCGCTCAGGCCCAGGGGTCCAGGCCCCCAGCCCCTCGGCCCTCAGACCCAGGAGTCCAGTCCCGTCCCAAGATGCCAGACCAAAGCCCACCGTACCTCCAATCCTCTTCAGCGTCCAATCCCAGGGCTGCACGGAGCGCAGGCCTTCCCGCACCTTCTCCTTGGACCTCCGAAGCAGAAGAGTCCAGTGGGTGGCCCTGGACCCCGAGCCCTGAGCCACTTGGTTCCTGGCAAGGCCCTGTCTGGGAGCGAAACAGAGTCAGACACAGAAAAGGAGGGGCCTAGTGACCCCAAATGGAAACCACCCACATGTAGAAACAACCCAATCCTTGAACCAGGAAGTTAGTTGAAATATATTCCTAACACGGGATACTCCATAGCAATGAAAAGAAACACACCTAATGCTTGGCATAGGAAGACAGACAGAAAATAGACTGCAGAGTTCGATTTACACAAAGGCACAGAGCAAACACAGTTAAACTCTTCTCTTTAGGGCTGCACACACAGGTGGCAACACTACGAAGAAAAGCAAGGAATGATCCTCAGTGAAAGTCTGGGAAGAAGAAAGCGGGGGTGCCCTAGGTGGCGTTTACCTGGACCCTCACTTTGGGAAAACTCTTTAAGTTTCTACATGATGTCTCATGCACTTTTTTGTCAGCAAATACCATCATAAAGTAAAAAATGAAAAAAAAAAAGAAAAAAGAAAGGTAGGTGTGATATTGTGATTTATAATAAGAAATATATATTTGGTAGTGTATGACGATCTTACATGTGGAATCTAAAAAAACCGAACTCAAAAACATAAATAAATAAAAATTAAAACAAATAAACAAACCAAACTCAAAAGAGCGTAGGATGGTGTTTACCAGGGGCTGTGGGGGTAGGGTAGGGAAATGGAGACGTTGGTCAAAGAGAACAAACTTCCAGTTATAAGATGAATAAATTCTGGGGATTTAAGGTACAGCATGGTGATTGTAGCTCATAATACTGTGTTGTACACTTGAAGCTTGCTAGGAGAGTAGATAGTCAATGTTCTGACCACTGAAAAGAAATAGTAATTATTTGACATGATGGAGATGTTGGCTAGCACTACTGGGGTAATCATTTTGCAATATATCAATATAAGTACAGGGCTTCCCTGGTGGCGCAGTGGTTGAGAGTCCGCCTACCGATACAGGGGACACGGGTTCGTGCCCCGGTCCGGGAAGATCCCACATGCCGCGGAGCGGCTGGGCCCGTGAGCCATGGCCGCTGAGCCTGCGCGTCCGGAGCCTGTGCTCCGCAACGGGAGAGGCCACAACGGCGAGAGGCCCGCGTACCGCAAAAAAAAAAAAAAAATCAGATCAACACATTGTACACCTTAAACTTGCACGATGCTGTATGTCAACTGTATCTAAATAAAACTGGAAAAAACTTTTTAAAAAAGTATATATTCGGTCTTTGTCCTGTTTCTGGCACACAGTTCCTAAATCCTTGAATTTCCTAAGTGGTGACAGTGATAAAGGTGCGTTTTTTTATGTTAATGAGGTTATATCTCCAGGTAGATAGCGTCAGAATTGAGTTGAACTGTTGGACATCAAGCTAGTGTCAGAGCGTCGCTTGGTGTGGGGAAAATTCTCCACATATCGGAATCGGTGTCAGGATTATGTAAGGAAAAGGGTCAGTTTTCAAGGGCTCCCTGAAGAGTCACACAGGACCCCGTTCTCGGAAGGGCGTCCCACTTGCTGTGCTGTTTGAACGCTGTGCTGTTGCCGTCTTAAAATGAGTACTAATTGTGGAACAGGAGACCCAGCATTTTCAGCTTTCACTGGGTACTGTAAATTATGTAGCGGGAGAGAGGCAAGAAAGAAATCAAAGAGTGATAGGCTTTGGAGAGGGGGAGGCAGAGACAGACATAAAGCAGAGAGGAAAAAAACCTGACAGTTTCAGACACCCAGAGAGAAATAGAGGCAGACAGCCTTGGAGGGGCAGAAGACACAAGAGACGAGAACTTGGGAGAGAGAGAGAGGAGAAAGAATCCCGGAGGCAGGACTCCTTGGAATCAGAGAAGCACAAACACAGACTGGAGAAAAAGGAACCCAGAGGCAGCTCTGAGAGAGGCAAGGACCGACAGAAGGACAGAGTGAGATGGAGACAGAGGCTCCAACAAGTGGGAGGATGGTCCACACCTGGCTGGGAAGTGGGAGGTGGGCCTCACCTGTGTGCCCGTCTGGCCTGCATGGGCCACGGCAGTTCCCGGGAAGGGCCAGGCTCCTGCAGCTCCTTTTGTGTGGCTTCTGCAACGGACTGGATGCTCCTCTGTCCGTCCTCCTCCTCCTCCTGGGCCCCCCAGGGCAGCACCCCAGGGCCTCGGTACCGAAGGGTAGCAGCACTGGGGAGCTCATTAAGCACAGAGGACAGCGATGGACCTGGGGCAGGAGGACAGGTGGCTGGGAGAGTCCAGGCGTCCAGGCCCCCGGCCCCTCCTCCCTCAGACCCAGGATCCAGACCCCCGGCCCCTCCCCCCTCAGACCCAGGTCCCAGCCCCTCCCCCGTCAGATCCGGGAGTTTGGAATCCCCGGTCCCAGACACCAGCCCCATAACCCTGCCAAGCATCCAAGTGTGGCCCCTCCAGGCCCCTCCTACCCCAGGGCGGAGGAGTCCGCTCCTCAACTTCCTTTTCCGTCTAATTCCCAATCCTCAGATATCCTCAGATATTCCAGCCCCTAGCCCTCTCCTCCTCCAAGACTCCGGGTCTCCAGAATCCTCCCCAGGACCCAGAAGTCCCAGCCTCTGGGTCCCCTCTCCCCCAGAGACCCGGGAGCCGAAGCCCCTCCCGCTTCGGCCCTGGGGTCCCAGGAGGCGGACCTCCCTTCTCCGCCTCCCTCAGGACTTCTGCCAACCAGGGGAGTGGGACCTGACCTTTCTCGGGCTCCCCTACCTGTTCTGGTCTCCCGGGGTGCCGGCCATCCCCCAGAGGAGGCCCAGGCCTCCGGTTCCCACATCGGGCTCTCTTCAATGGCCCCAGCCGCGGATCTGTTCCCGTCTCTAGGGCCAGCAGAGCAGGGACTGCCCCAGGTGAGGGAGGAGCCTGAGACAGGGAAATACCTGGCCGCCAGGTGGCCCGGAGGAAATACCCGGCACTTCCCATAAACTATGAGGGCCTCTGCTCTGAAAGGTCTCCTGGGAGCTGAAGTCCACAGATGCCTGCGTGGCTCCCGGGGGGATGGGTGGTAGCACATCACAGAGGGATGCGGGTAGTACAAGTCCCCCCACATTGATCATCCACAGACATCCCACGTAGAGTCTTTGTGTGACACTTTATTAGGAGAGATTTACACATTCTGAGCCTCTTAGGTCAAAGGATGACAAGAGGGTGACAGGAGCGCTGGGACCCTTAGGTGGCTCAGATGGAACCTATGAGAACCATAGTCCAAAGGCCTGCACATATGCGCCTCAGCTTCTCCGTTCCAAGAGGGTTATACTCCGTACTGGTCTACTGAGACAAGAATGGAAGCGACCAGAAAGAGGTCCCCCAATCCCAGAGCCTGCCCTGAAGCTCCTAACCCCACACTGTGGAGCCAAGGAAGGGAAATTTGCCCAAGAAACCATGTCGCCCATCGGCCCCTGCTGTTGGGGGGAAAAACGCAGCTCTCTCTGAATACCTGGCGCTGGGCAGGGACAAAGGGAGATTCTTGTCTGGACCGTATCTTGATTTTTACAGGAGGGGGGGCCTCAGGGCGGAGGCTTTTCCAGGCACGGCGCTGAGCTGGGGAAGCGGGAATCCTCTCCAGGCCCCCTGCCATATTCAGGACTCTTTCCGGGAAAGGACCGACGGCAGAGGAAGCGTCGTGACAGCTTACTCCTCCCGAAGCTTTCCTGAGGCAAGGCTGGTGGCGGGGGGCGTGGTCTTCCGCCGGCTGGGGCTGCCCCCACCTAGAGCCAGCCCCAGCCCGAGGGCCACCAGGGCCAGGACGTGGATGCAGAAGTAGATGGAGGCCCAGTACCGCAGGGTTTCGCCCAGCGAGAGCAGCACAAAGCCCATGCACATGTAGTCATAGGCCCGCATCTTCAGGAACCAGTGCACCCAGTCCCAGGCTTTCTGGCCCCTGGGGCTGAGCCGCCCCCGAAAGGCCGACTCCAGCCGGCCCTCAGCTGCCAGGCATAGCGGGATGGTCAGGAAGCTCAGGTAGTAGCCAGGGTGCAGGCCGTGCCAGTAGGCGCTCAGTAACATGGTCCAGGCGCTCCTGGGGGAGGGGCTAGGAATCAGGACCCGGAGTGCAGGCCCCCTGCCCCCTTCCCTGAGACCCGGGGACCCAGGCCCCCAGCCCCTCCTCCCTCAGGCCCGGGACTCTCTACTCGCTTCTCAGAAACCCCCTCCCAACACTATCTTCCCTCAGGACCCAGGAGTCAGGTCCCCAGCCACTTCCTCTTTGAGGATCCAGGAATATAAATCATGACCCGTGAAGACTCAGAAATCTCCAGCCATGGTCCCTTCTCCTTAAGGACTCCAAATGCTATCCCCTGAAGACCCACAAATTTAGGCTCTGATCCCCACTTCCACAGAGAACCCATAAACCAGAGCAGGCTTTGCCAAGGACTGTGGCCTGAGTTCCTGCCCATGGGCATCAAGTTTTCCCTCTGGCACATCAGGGTGTTAAAACTGCAAAAATAAACTAATGACAGAATGACACTGACCACCCTTTCCTGGGGGGGTGGGGGGGGAGGGCAGAGGGTGTAAGGGTCCATAAAAAGGTTGAATTTTCCCTGTTGCCAACAGGGAAGATCTTTTCCTCCTTCTCTTTTCTTAGGCCATTTCCTTGAAAAACCTGTTTGAGCATCTTTCCGTTATCCTTTGGATACAGATGGAAATCTCTGAAATGGTAAAGTAGGCCTCTAGAAAGTGTTACAGTCAGGAATGTTCTTCTCGAGGGCCTGGGAGCCATCTCTTTGAAGCCTAGGTGTGGAGGGAGATAGAGCCTGTCTCCCTGCAGCTCTGAGGGTTTATCCTAGGTGCCAGCTCCGAGCTGTAAACACCTGCTGGTCATAGAGATAGGAGTTTCATTCTTCCTTCAGATAAAGACACTTAACTGGCACAGGTGGCTACCCCAATCACCAGGTGAACTTGGGATGAACATGAGAGCACGCAAAGTGCTTGTGGAGTCCTCCGACATGAGGACCAGTTATGGTGTCTCTTGAGAACACGCTACGTAAAGGGCTCTAAGTGGCGACAGAGAAGACAAAAAGGGTGAGATTTCCAGACAACTAATAAGGACCTACTGTATAGCATAGGGGATTCTACTCAGTACTCTGTAATGGCCTATTTGGGAAAAGAAGCTAAAAAAAGAGTGGATATATGTATATGTATAACAGATTCACTTTGCGGTACACCCGAAACTAACACAACACTGTAAATCAACTATACCCCAATTAAAAAAAATAAAAATAAAATGGATGGATGGATGAACTGTTAAAAAAAAAAAAAGGCTGAGCTTTTTTGGTAATCTTGGTAATCTCAGCAGTGGGTTACTTGAGCCATGCCTCGAAATCTGGTTTAATGCTTATTCAATAACTGTTGTGGGTTTTTTTTTCTATTTTTTGGCCACGCCGCGAGACATGCAGGATAATAGTTCCCAGAGCAGGGATCGAACCCACGCCCCCGTCAGTGGGAACACGGAGTCTTAACCACTGGAGCGCTGGGGAAGTCCACAAAACTGTTTTCTTTCTTTTCTACCTCTGGTGGAGAGAGAATGCTCTGTGTCGGCAGAACTGAAAGCGGTTGACGGTAGGACACACATCAGCGCAAGCCTGGCATCTGTAACCTCCACGTGTGCACACCTGAGCTCTTGGCCGTTCCGCCACCTACTCTTCTCTCCCTGCTTCGCTGCCCCCCTGCCCCCCACAGTGAACACTCTCCAAAGAATCGTCTAGGCTCCCCCTTCCGTCCTCTCTTGAACACTCTCCAATCCAGCTTTCACTTCAGCCCTCCACTCTCCTCCGGTCAAGGTTGCCGGGGGCTTCCTCCCATCACGCCCCACCCAGTGGTCACACTCGCCTTCAGCGTACTGGAGCTCCCGGCACCTGCAGACACACAATCCCCTCCTCGTTCCTTCTCTCGGCTTCCTTCTGGGAACGAATACTTTGCCGATTGTCCCCCTGTGTCACTGGCTGCATCTGTGCTGGCTCTTCCTCCTGGTCCCTAGTCTATTGGGGGGGGAGTGGGGGGAGGTGGAGTGCTGTCCTGTGCAGTGCAGATTGTTTAAGAGCATCTCTGGCCTCCACCCACCAGATGCCAGTAGTACATCCCCATTATGACAAAAGCGTCTCCGGACATTGCCAATGCCCCCTGGGGGTGCAGCACAATCGCCCCCCCCCCCCATTGAGAATCCCTGGTCTAAACGATGGCACGCTCTGTGCTTCGACCTGAGGCTCAGCCCCAGAGCTTTAAGTATCATCCACACCTGCTGACGCTCACCTGTCCACTTCTTACACCAACCCTTGCATTCATTACACACCAGAATCACAACTAACTGCCTAGCCAACAACCCCGGCTGGAAATCTAACAGTCACCCCAAAGTCGGGGAGACTAGACCCAAGGCTAGCTTCCTCATCCTACCCACTCCTGAAACTTCCTCCTGCCCAGTTTCCCCTCCTCAGGAAACAGCCCTTCTGTGCTCTACCATCACGCACAACCCATCACCTGGGCATCGAGCTGTTTCCCACCTCCACCTCTCAAATGCATCCACTTCTAGGCCACTGGTCCCTACTCTAGGATACCATCAATGCCCACCGGGCCAGTCCCTGCTTTATTGCCTGATCCCCTCCCCCACCTTAGCCCATTCCCACACAAGGTCGGAGCAGATCTTTAAATCATAAATCAGATCACACACCCAGGGAAGTCTAGCTCCAGAGGCACCATGACTGACTTCTTCATTATAAGAACGTGTCATGATGTATCCTGACCTCATCTGGTGACACTCGGCAGGTTGCCTAAGATCAGACCTCTGATCCTGGGTCTCTTCATCTTTAAAATGGGGATGATGAGAGCTCCTACTTCCTAAGGTTGTAAAGATAAGTTTATCTTATCTTTACAGAAAGTCTCCACTCAAGAAATATCAGATGAGCGAAGGATAATACAAGCTAATCATCAGGCCTCACATTAAGTGCATTTCACACTTTATCTCACTTATTTCTCACATCAACCTATGAAACAGGTAACAGCATTACCCCCATTTAAGAGTTGAGGAAACTGGGTTCGGGGGGGATAAATTAGGAGTTTGGGATTAACATATATACACTACTATATTAAAAATAGATAACCAACCAGGACCTACTGTATAGCACAGGGAACTATACTAAATATTCTGTAGTACCCTATAAGGGAAAAGAATCTGAAAAAGAATAGATAGGCAACCACTGGTGGTCCAGTGATTAGGACTCCGCGCTTTCACTGCCAGGGCAGGGTTCAAATCCTGGTGGGGGAACTAAGATCCCACAAGCTGCTCAGTGAGACCAAAAAAATAAATAAAAGAATTAATATGTCTGTATGTGTGTGTGTGTGTGTGTGTGTGTGTGTGTGTGTGTGTATACATATATATATATATATAACTGAATCACTTTGCTGTACACCTGAAACTAATACATCATTGTAAATCAACTATACTTCAATTTTAAAAAACTGGGGAAAAATGCATATATGGGGAGGGTGGGAGGGAGACACAAGAGGGAAGAGATATGGGGATATATGTATATGTATAGCTGATTCACTTTGTTATACAGCAGAAACTAACACACCATTGTAAAGCAATTATACTTCAATAAGGATGTTAAGAAAAAAAGAAGAGGTAACTTTAAGAGCTAGGGGATTGTTAATTGTGTTTGATTTTGCTTTTGGGAAAGAGATTGCCTTTTCCTCTTTTATTTCTACAGTCCATGTTTGGGTGGGGCCCCTGCTCCCACAGTTTGTTTAAATTTTTATGTTTACTAGCCAGAAGTTACATAAAGGTTTACAGAGCAGAGTGATTATTTCAAGGGCTTCCTCTCGCAGTATGCTGGAGCAATGAATCTTGCTGGGCTCCAAGTAAATGGCTGTCTCTCTTGAGGTTTAGTCAAGGGTAATTAAAGTAAGCATTTGGAATTAAAAAAAAAAAAAAAAGCATGTACGGGAATTTTTGAAATTAAAAAAGTTGAGGAAACAGGGGTCAACGAACTCCTTAAGGTTTCTTAGTAACTGGCAGGGTTAAGATTCCGGAAAGTCAGCTACTCAGTCCACAGGACTCAGTACACTGCGTTTGTGGAGCGGGGCTGACTTTAAGGAGGTAGAAACGGAAGCCCAGAGAGGAGGAAGAATTGACCCCGGAATAACGCAAATCAGAGCCAAAGCAAGGCTCAAGAAACTACAACTCCCATGACCCTCAGGGGTGGAGGCCCAGCGGGGGAAGACGCAGGCGACCCCAGGGGCAGCTGGGAGATGTACTTCTGTGCCGTCCTCCGAGACAGTTGGGCTCACCTGAAGACGTAGGAGCGCGCGGGCGCGCTCTTGTAGATGTACTGCGCCAGCCACCACTGCACCGTCATGTTCCAGTACCGCATGCCATCCCGCACGCGCACGCAGAAGTCTGTGCCATAGCAATCGATGTTGCGGATGGTCTCATAGTC
>NW_020172990.1:56314-70897 GCF_003031525.2 Neophocaena asiaeorientalis asiaeorientalis | reverse complement strand
GGAGGATGAGGGTGGGGGACAGACAGGCAGCTCAGCCAGGCCCCCTCCTGACTCTGGCTACTGTCCCAGCCCCGGATGCTAAGGAGGGGATCCTGGCCAGGCAACAGTTCTCTGGCTATCACGTTTGCTAGGGCAACAGGGGAGGGGTAGCCCAGACTGAGCGTTTTTGGGAAGTGCACAGTTCATCATCAATAGGGTTCTCCTCTTTGGTAAGGGGGCCTGCAACAGCCAGGAAAAGTCTGGAAGGGCCACGGTTGCTAAGCTATGAGTCCTTAGCAACCTGACCTGCCAATGGTCTCAGATGCTAGGGAAAGGCCATTCCTTAGCAACCAAGCTCAGCATATTCAGAGAAGCCTCCAAGTAGTCCATCCTAAATTGTTGGACACTTCGGTTGTTAGGGAAGCAGCATCCCTAACAATGAGGTGGTCCGTGGTTGCTGGGGAGATGTTTTAGGCCCGCCTGACACCTTGATGGTCTCTGTTGCTAGGGGAAGGGCATTCCTTAGCAACAAGGCCTAGGATGTTTAGAAAAGCTTCCTGAAGGGGCCTTCTCTGGCTATTGGTCCCCAGGATTGTTCTATAAGGGTCATCTCCAGTAATACTGTGGTTCCTGGGTCACTGGTGCCAACCCCCCCCCCCCAGAAGTGGGGGATATCCTCGGCCCACCTGAACCGTTGGCAGCTTCCGATCATGGAAGGGGGGCATCCATTAGGGGCGGGGCCCAGAAGGTTTAGAAAAGCCTTCAGTTCCTGCTTGGCATCTTCTGGGGGATACCTTCTACTATGGCAGTGGCAGGAAATCTGCAGGGGGGGCCACCTCCCCTGCAATGGATGGCACTTTGTGACTACTAGGGGATTGCCCAACCCTTGTAAGAACGAGTAGCTCAGAATTTACACCAAAGGGCTGCTTTCCCAGCCCCAGCCTGAAAGCTGACCATGACCGCTAGGGACAGAGGGACAGGCCATTCCTGGTTGCTAGGAGTGCCATTTCCCTAGTAACAAAGGAGCAACATATCCTTAGCAACAAGAGTCTGTAGTTACTAGCTGTGTGACTTATCTAGTGATGAAGGAGCTAGGCGGCTAGTTTTGCCAGCAACAAGGTTAATTGATAGTTACCAGGGGATTTCCTGGGCAACAGTAGGAAGGCGACTTGCAGTTGCTAGGAATGGTGTCCCCTCTGCTAGAGGACAGCACGGTCAAGGATGCCATTTCCATAGAAAAAGAGGGCAACAGCAGGCTGTTACGTGACGACATCCCATGGGGAGGGGTGTGCTCACTCCCAGCAACAAAGGGGCAGTTCAGGGGATGCCGTTTCCGTAGCAACAAAGAGCAGCTTTCTGGCAGGAAGGGGCAGTGCTGTTGCTAGGGAATGTTCTCCCTAGCAACAAAGGGCTACTCCTCACTGCCCAACGATGGCACCCTGAGCAACCAGGAACAACTGGGTTACTGGGGTGTCGCTTCCACGGCAACAGAGGGACAGCGTGTGATTGCTGTAACACCTTCCTTTCCCTAGCAACAGAGAGCAATTCACCATCCCAAGGGGGGACAAGCGCTAGCAACAGGGGGCAATCCGTACGTATCAGGACTACTGTTTCCTTAGGACAGGGGAAGGCGGGCTGTGGTGGCTGAGGGTGACACTCTGCTGACAACAGGTGGGAGACCTGCCCCCCCCTGCTCCCCGCTATCCTCCCTGCTAGGGGCAGGGCCAGCCCGCGGTGATTGGGCCTGCCGGGTCTTGGGACACCTCCCTCCCGCCGCCTGACCTGCTGGGGGGTGGGCATTGGAGGGTGGGGCCGCCCCCGGCCCGGGCTTTGGCGGCCACGGGGTAGGCCCCGAAGCCGGCGGCAATGCAGCCGCACTCGGCGGCAATCCAGGCCACGTAGAAGCGCATGCGGAAGGCGAAGAAGACGGGGATCATGTAGAAGAGGCGGGCGGGCAGCGGGCGGGCGTAGAAGGCGTCCTCACGCACGGCCTCCAGCGGGAACATGTGGGAGGAGAGCAGGAAGAGCAGGCCGAAGAGCGGGGCCGGCCAGGCGCGCCGCAGCAGGGGCCGCAGGCTGGGCACGGCCCCGGGGAAGGGCTGCTCCAGCCAGTCCAGGTACGTGCGGTAGCGGAAGAACGGGCCTGCGGCGGGAGGCAGGGCATCTGGTCAGACACGGTACACATGGGGGGCAGGGAGAGCTCCAGTCTCGGGGCGGGGTTGGGGGACGGGGAAGATGGACCAGAGATTCGGGAGCTGAGGTGGACCAGGGAGAGAGGAAGGAGAGAGAGAAGCAGAGAGGGGAGTGGGGGTATGAAACCCAGAGAGAAAGGGACAAGGAAGCGGAGAAAGGGGAGGACAAGGGACTCGGCAGGAAATAAAGAGGGACACACACTTATGGAAAGGGACACAGAGCCTGAGAATGAGGGGTATGGAGACACGGAGACAGATGGAGACAGACAGACCGGACCTGGAGGGATGGGGCTGGGGGTGAGCTGGGTATGAAGGAGTGACAGGAAGTGCAGCAGTGCATGTACAGAGGAAGAGTGGTGTGAGAAGAAATGAGAGGGTGGTAGGGGCGGGACCCTTGGGGGATCTGATGAGGACTTTGAGTTTTGTTCTAAGCGCTAGGAAACCAGTATGGGCTCTCCCACCAGGGAAGTGCTGGATTATCATTATGCCTTTTCATGAGACCCCTCTGGCCACTGAGCAGGGAGGGGCTGCAGAGGGGCAGTGTCGGAAAAGAGGAGACTGTTCTTGGCCTAGGGAGGGAGCAGAGTGAGGTTAACAGAAGTGTTAAACGTCTTACACGTCACAGAAGACCACACACTGTATGATCCCACTCATAAATGTTCAGGATAGGCAAATATATAGAGGTAGAAAGTCAGTTAGTGGTTTCCGGGGAATGGGGGCAGACGGAGGCTTGAGAGACGACGGCTCTTTGTACAGGGTTTTGACGAAATTACATGGCAGTGATGGTTGCACAGCTCTGTGAACAGACTAAAAGCCAGCAAGCTGGTTGTGGTTACAAGCAGGTGAGCGTGGTGATCACAGCTCAATACAGTTGCTAGGAACACCTTCTAAGAGGTCAACATTAGTGAAAAATATTTTCTGAAACTAAAAATGGGATCATAACCTGTGACTGCTCGTTGCCCGGGCAGCAGAAATGTTAGGGTGATGTAGATCTTTCTCCTTTTTATCTCCTGTTTGCTCCCCCAAAGTTATAAGGCATCACTGAGGCTGAGAACAGTCTGTCTCTACTCTGGAGGGGCCCTGGGACCAGGCGGGAGAGTCGGACACGGACTCGGTCATAGATGCTTACCCTCAGAGCAGCAGATGCTGGAATGGAACGTGGGAACATGAACAGGCACCAAACTCCAGGCAGAGGATGGAGACAGAGGGTGAGGCGCTGCGGAGGCAGGCCTGCGGGGCGGGCACGCTCACCTGTCATGATTCCCACGTAGCAGTAGCTGTAGCTGAGCGTCTCCATCAGAGAGGGGACGTCAGGCAGCAGCCCCAGGCTGGGCCCCTTGCTGAAGCCTGAGGCCATTTCCTTCCTCTGGGCCATGTGCAGGTCCTGTACTTCACTGGCCAGACTCACCAGCTGGGAGGAAGGGGTGTAGGGAAGGACAGGTCAGACCCGGGCTTCCTCTCACCCACCTCCCTTTCACTACCTCTCTGGGCAGCCAACAGCTGCTGCAGCCCCGCGCAGATGGGCGCTGAGGCTCTGCTCTACACGGGCAGCTCTGGGCACCTAGTCGTGAGTAAGGGCTTCTTGGTGACTCTCGCAGGGCTCACTCCTGGACCCCTCTGTCTTTTTTCTCTGAGTTCCATCTTTCTGGGTTCTCCTGCAGTTTGTGACTTTAGATACCACCCACAGTGTAACCCGGTGGGACTTCTCCTCCAAGCCCCAAGCCTTTTCATCAGCTGCCTCTAGGGAATTCCCTGGCGGTCCAGTGGTTAGGACTCACGCTTTCACTGCTGGGGCCCAGGTTTGGTGATCCCCGGTCGGGGAACTAAGATCCCACAAGCCATGTGGCGAGATCAAAAAACAAAAGAGAAGAAGAAAAAAAAAGCTACCTCTCGTCATTAATACTTGATATCTTCCAGGCACCTCGAATTGAACACATCCAAGGTACAACACGGTATTAGCCTCTCCCCAAAGTGGGTCTTCTTCTAGTTTCTGCCATTAGCAAATACCACCACCATCCAGTTAATTGCTTAGGTTGGAAACCTTCCTCACTCCCCGAATCGAATCCCTTAAGTCTCTGGAGTCTGTCCCTCTCGCTTTGCCTCCACCACTGGGCTGAATATGTTCGGGCTCCTTCTTCAGATCTGCTCTCTACCCTTCTCCGCACAGACCCCAGGCCGGCTCAACATCCACGGGCCTGTGTCTCCCAGCTTCCCCCTGGGTTTAGTTGGCACAGAGCCCCAGGCAGAGATGGAGGAAGGCAGGAGTGAGGCTTGGGTTTTTATTCCCTTGTATTGATAAGATCACCTTGGGCTGGCCGTGACCCTCGATGACCTTCTTGAACGGGGGGGCTCTACCCAAGTCTTCTTCCTTCCCAGCTCCACTACCTGCCCCTCCTCTCGTGCCCTGGGGCCCAGGACCTCTCCCCATCCCGCCCTCAATCTCTCCTAAACGCCGGGCTTCCTGGTGGGGCCCTGACTGACCTCCCCACAGGCCTGCATCAAGCCACCACTGTTCGCCAGCTGGACTTTGATAAAAGAGTCCCACATCACCCCATCTTGCCCTTTCTGCTTCAACTCGCGCAGCATCGGGAGGAAGGATGTTTAAACCTGTGAATCTGGTCACACTACCTCTTCTGGCAACAAATCAAAAAACCTCTTGCAGTGGATCTTGGGCCCTCACAGGAAGAAGTTGGGACCCCTCACCTTAGCCAACGGGGCCCTGCATGGTTTGGCCTGGGCTGCCTGTGCTCTTTCCC
Organism: Neophocaena asiaeorientalis asiaeorientalis; assembly: GCF_003031525.2. Classification (NCBI taxonomy): domain Eukaryota; kingdom Metazoa; phylum Chordata; class Mammalia; order Artiodactyla; family Phocoenidae; genus Neophocaena; species Neophocaena asiaeorientalis. The sequence goes on along the minus strand of NW_020172990.1, from coordinate 65,970 downwards.
GCTCCTGATGGATGGTCCATGTGGCTTGTCCACTGCCGATGGGACTCAGCCTGCCCCCTTCCACACACGCTGGTCCCTATGTCCCGAAAGGCTCTTTCTCCAGCTCCCGATGGGAACACAGGATGCTGAGGAAACCTCATTCACCACCTCACATGACCGTTCTGTTCACTGATACGTAGCACATAGTAGGAACGCACGACTTTACGTGCACGACTTTACGTTCCCGCCGGGGGTGGGGCCTGGGAATCTGTTTTCACCCATCTTCCCAGGTCATGGAGAGCCGGACGTGGTGTCCTGGTTTTGTGTCCTTAACTAAGTGCTACCTCCCCAGAGCTGGTTGTCCTTTGCAAAATGGCTTGCTACAAAGATGCACTTTAGCTCAGACACCACATGGCACCCACAGTTATGTAACTTTGGATACTTCTTTACCTCGGGGAAGAGCTGAGAGGTGAAGCCCCGCCCCCGGCGGGGTGTGTGGGAGAGACCATCCCCCTTCCTCTGCCTCCCACGGAGTGGCTGGGAGGAGAAGGTAAAGTTGGGGTGGTTAACTGGCACACCGCGAGGGCTGGAGGGGAGTCTGACCTTCAGTGTCAGCAGCAGCTGGACGGCATTGGTGAAGGGTGTGGGAGTGGGCAGGCCCAGCAGGCTGAGCGCTCGGAAGAAGAGCAGATATGAGAAGGTCCAGGCTAGGGCCAGGGCGTGGCAGGAGCTGGGCAAAGGCAAGAGGTGTGCTGTGCTGGGTGCAGGGGTGCAGGACATCTTGCCTCAGCCGCCCCTAGATTCCAGCTACAAATCCTTCCCCACCTCCCCACGTTCAGAGACAGAAGATGAGGGGCGGCGGGTATGGAATGAGCACGACTGAAACAGCCACACAGAAATGCGCAGCAACAGAGAAGAAAATGAGAAGGGGGTTAAGAGAGGCTTCAGGGTGAAGACCCTTGAGGGGCAGGGAGGGAGGGAGGGAGGGAGGGAGGAAGGGAGAGGGAGAGAGGGGAGGTGGAGAGAGAAAGAGGGAGGGAGAAACAGAGAGAGAGAGAGAGAGAGAGAATACCAATACCAACGGTGGCAGGGCCAGCAGACTAGTAACGTCCTCCTCTCTCCTGAATCCACGACATGGATGTAAAGGACCAGGACAAACACACAGGGACAAAGACCCAGAAAAAGGCAGGAGAGGAAGAAAAACAGACCAGACAAATGACACAGAGAATCTAGAGATAAACAAGAGACATCCGGAGATGGAGACAGAGAAAGACCCCAAAGGGCAACAGGTCGCTTCCTCCACCCCCTCCATCTCCCCCTCCTCCCCCCACCAAATCCTCACCAGGGCTGGGCCTGAATGAGCGCCCACGTCCCAAGGATGGTGACCAGAGAATGCAAAGTGTGGGGACCACAGGTGAACAAGGTGAGCCCTAGGCCCACAGCTGCTGCCCCCCATCTCTTCAGCCCAGGTCCTGCAGGGAGAAGGCACAGCATAAGCATGGAACCTTCCAGGGGTCCCCAGCCCGGGCCCCCCCCCCCGTTTATTTTCCACTGGGGAGGGAACCTGACTCACCAGCCTTCTTAAAGAGGAAGCCGATGGGGATAGAGATAAGAAGAACCACTAGATATGTCCATTCTTCAGGCGACATGTTCTGGGGGAGGGGCAGAGGTTCCCAGTGAGAACCCAGGAGTCCGGGCCCCCAGCCCCTCCCCCTTAGAGGATCCAAGGATCCACAGCCTCCCCACCCAGTCCCCAGTTGTCGAGGATCAAGGAGTCCTACCCTCAGCTCCTCTCCTGGGACAACAGAGGAATCCCGACCTCCAGGCCCTTCCTCCTTCGAGGATAGAGGAAGCCACCCACAGAACCCCTCTTTTGAGAACGCAGGCCCCCAGCTCTCTTCTCCTTTGAGAACCCAGGAATCCAAACCTCCCGGCCCCCTCCTCCTTCGAGTATCCAGCAATCCAGCTCCTCTCTTCTTATCCCCCAGCCTCTCCCTCTTTGAGAATCCTTCTCTCCAGACACCCTGCCCCTCTCCGAGAGGGCCTCAGAGGAGCCCAGGCCTCCAGCCTCCACCTCTTTCGGAGCTCCGGTTCCTTCTCCCGTCTGAAACCCAGAGAGCGGGCCCGCTCCCGAGCCCCACTCCCGTTGCGCGCACCAAGCGCGGGTCAGATCCGCTCCGAGCAAAGCCACAGGCGGTTACGCCCCCCGGGACCTCGGCCGCGCTCCCGGCACCGCCCCCGCGCCTCATCAGCCCGCCGATCCGCAGCGACCCCACACTGTCCAGACCCCTCCCGGTCTCCGGGGCGCCTCCGCACTCCGCACCCACCGCACCCCGGCCCAGGCGTGGCGGACCCACCTGGGCCCGCGGCTCCGCGCCGCCCGCAGGGCAGGAAGCAGGCGAGCAGTCCTGGCCCGCGGGCCACGGCGGGGCCGCCCCGCCTACCCCGCCCAGCACGCCCCCGCGTCCCCAGCCTCTTTCGGGGCGCCGGCTGGGCTGCGCGGCCCGGGGCCGGTTGTGCAGCGCCTGGCAGTCTCCGGGCTAAGCAGGGAAGGAGCCCGGACTGGGCGCAGGGAGCACCAGTCGGCAGCTGGACACGGACTCGGTTCTACCGAGCTGCGAGCACGCAAAGGGGAGGGGCTTCGGGCTCGGAAAGGGGTGGGGCCAGAAGCTTCGGGCACGGAGGGAAGCGACCGAACCTGGGAAAGAGGCGGGGCCTGGAGCTCAGCGTTCGGAATGAGGTGGAGCCTCCGCTTCTGGTTCCTTGGGACAGAGTCTGGAGGCGGGGCCACAAGCTTCGGTTTTCTTCGGAGGTAGTCGATTCCTGAAGGTCTCTGTTCGGATGTAGGCGGAGCCAAGAGCTTCGGCCGGATGTGGAGGGGCCACAAAGTCTGTTCCCTTCGGAGGTAGTCGGGTACAAGTGACCCTGGGTGGCTGAAAGGCGTAGTCTCATGTTTAGGAGGGAGGCGGAGCCACGGGTTTAGGCAACACGAAAGAGGCGGGGCTCAGGAGTATTCCAAGGGGGCGTGGCAAACAGCGTCCCGGCCTGAAGGGGGCGGGGCCCCGGGCCGTGGTGCCAAGGGGTCGGGTCCAGCGTAAGGAGCCTCCCATTTCCAAGTCCCGGAACCGAGGAGGGAGGTGCGGTTCGAGGGGCGGGCTCAAGGGGGTTTCACTTTAGGGGGAAGGCAGGGATACGGCCCTGCGGGGCGGGTCCCAGACTTCCCGCTCCGCTGAGGTGGCGGCATGACGAAATCGACGCAGGGGGTAGGCATGGGGGGGTGGAGGAAGCAGCGCGTGGCGAGCTACGTAAGGGGGTGGCTCCGCCGGGACTGCGAGCTGGTGTTTACGAGGTGACTAGCTGGTTCTATCAGAGGACTGTGCCACATTCTGAAGGGAGCGCTCACGAGTGGGGTGAGCCCGCCCGAACGGAGAACAGACGGCGGGTGTTCAGGGGACCGGGCTTCCGGCTGTGGGGTTCTAACGTGGGGCACGAGCTCCAACTGGGGGAGCGCAGGCGGCCGGAGGGGGCGGGGCCTCAGGCTATGTGATTGACTGGAGCCGAGGACGCCCGAACGCTGAACCCCTTATGTTCGGGACGGGGCGGTGCTGCGGTTCGGCTGAGCCGAGGACTCCCGAACTTACGGACCGGTCACGCTCGGGCGGGGGCGGGGCTTCGTATTCTAGGAGCCCGACTCAGAGCAAGGGGACCTGAGGCCGAACCCCGGGGGTGCGGAAAGGGGGGAGCCAAGTGCCGAGCAACCCGAAGAGGGCGTGGCCTCAGCGGGGCTTTGGCCTCCGGAGGTCCCGACACCTGACGGGGACACCCGAAGGGCGACGCCGAAATGGATCTTTCGAAGGGGGCGTGGCCCGTGCTGGGGCAGGCTTTGCTCCGAGGCGCGTGGGCCGGCATGGCAGTGTTGGCCCAGACCAGAATGTTGACCGCGGGGTCCGAGACGCCCCAGCGGGGCCCCGCGGCTCGGTTCGGGGCGGGGCCTCGTCTCTGTCAGCCCCGGGGCCTGGCGGGATCGCCCGAGGGCGGAGTCCCGCGCCCAGGCGGCGGAGCCTGGCCCTCCCGCTCAGCAGGTGGCGAACGCGGCACTGAGCGAGGCTCCTACCCCCGAGACTCAGGGGCGGGGCTTCGCCGAGACCGCCCTCCCCCCCGCCAGGCGGTGGGAGGCCTCCCCGCGGCGCGAATCGGGCGGCGAGAGACGTGCAGCTCTGTGGGTGACTGCTGTGCCCCTGGCCTCCCGCAGGAGGATGCTGGTGGTGGAGGTGGCGAACGGCCGCTCCCTGGTGTGGGGGGCCGAGGCGGTGCAGGCGCTGCGGGAGCGCCTGGGAGTAGGGGGCCGCACGGTCGGCGCCCTGCCCCGCGGACCCCGCCAGAACTCGCGTTTGGGCCTCCCGCTGCTGCTGATGCCCGAAGAGGCGCGGCTGCTGGCAGAGATCGGCGCGGTGACCCTAGTCAGCGCCCCGCGCCCGGATCCCCGCCAGCACAGCCTGGTAAGGGGGCAGGTTGGGGGCGCCTGCGGGAGAAGAGGCTGGGGACAACAGGTCCCTGAAGTGGGAGGGGTCTAGCAGTCCTGGATTCTGAAATACTCTGAGTAGGATACTGGGATCCCCGGGTTGGCGCCCCGAGGTTGGGAGGCGCCAGGGACTCAGGATTCCTAGCTTCCTAAGGCAGGGCATTCCTGAATCCTGAGATTACAGCTAAGTTTACTTCTCAGGCATTGGCATCCTTCAAGCGCCAGCAAGAACAGGGCTTCCAGGAGCAAAGTGCTCTGGCAGCTGAGGCCCGTGAGACCCGTCGTCAGGAGCTCCTAGAGAAGATTGCAGAGGGCCAGGCTGCGAAGAAGCAGAAGCTGGAACAGAAATCAGGGACCAGCGGGAGCCAGGAGGCCGGTGGGAACCAAGCTGCAGAAGAGAATGAGGCCAGTGCTGGCCAGGCTGCTGGAGAACATGAGGAAGCAGGTGAAGGTGGGAGTTGGAGTCCAGGGACCAGGGGAAGGAGGGAAGAGATCTTTGGGAATTTTGGCAGGGAATCTAGGGCTGGTTCTCCCTGGGGCTGGGAAAACCTTGCCCCTTGGATTCACCAAACTCTCTTGGATTCCGCCCCCCCCCCCACCACCAGGCTCCTCCTCTCCCCAGCCAGGGCCTTCAAATGGGGTGGCTCCTTTGCCCAGGTCGGCTCTGCTCATCCAGCTGGCCACTGCTAGGCCTCGGCCCATCAAGGCTAGGCCCCTGGACTGGCGTGTCCAGTCCAAAGACTGGCCCCACGCTGGCCGTCCTGCCCACGAGCTTCGCTACAGCATCTACAGAGACCTGTGGGAGCGAGGCTTCTTCCTCAGTGCGGCTGGCAAGTTCGGGGGCGACTTCCTGGTCTATCCCGGTGAGTTTGTGTTGGGACCTCTGATTGCCACTCATTTCTTCACAATCCCACTACATTCTGCATTTTTCTTTTCTTTTTTTGGTTTCATTTTCTCAGCCTCTGAAACCATGGAAGGACAGGAAACACTTGGGAACCCGTGCTCATTTGAAGGGCAGTTTAGTAAATGAAAAAAGGGGGCAAAAAAAAAGAACAGCTCATAAAAAACATGTATAGTAAAAAGTAAATCATATTTTATACTGTTATGCAGTTATAGACAAATTATTTAAGTAGTCTTAAAAATTGTGGCTCTAGTGAAAGAATATGAAAAGAACTTAAAGTGGAGTACGAAGTAGCCAGAGAATCCTATCAAGCAAGTGGGAAAAAAGCTTGAAAGGATTTGCTCCAGCCCAAAGACAAATAGTTAATAGTTCTGGGAGGGAATCTGCATCAGGAATAGGTAAGGGGGACTTTTGATGAATCAGTTAATTTTTGAATTTATTGTGTAACTTAAAGGTTAAAAAAAAAGTGCAGAAAATCACTCTGTTTGTTCTCCTTAAGAACATAGATAGAACTGCCTGATAAGCAGTCAGATCTTAGCCATTCATTGGAGACTGTCCGCTAAGTTCCCTGCAGATGAGTTGACAGGCTTATTCTCTTCTCAGACTAAAATTTAACTGACTGATTTAGGAGCTGAGAACAGTTTCCCTGCCCCATTCTCTATAAGTAACCATGGTTTAATTACTTTGATACTGTTTTTTTGGGTGTAAAAAAAAAAAAAAAAAAAAAGATTATTTTGGTTTTGCAAATGAATATTCAACTGACTAAACATACAAATGCTAATTTCTAGGTTTTTTCTAAGCTTTCAGTTCACTTTATAAAACTTAATTTTTTCAATCTACCAGATTTTAAGGGGACCATTAATTCATGTTTGATCCCATTTACAAAAGGAATTAAGTAGTTTCAAACATTATAAACTGCATTTTAAAATTTAATATATATATATTTTAAGTTCTGCAGCTTTCTGGTTATGAATCTTGCCAATAACTTAACTCTAATAAGTTATAACTGGGGTGATTTTTAAGTTTATATTCTTACACTGTTAATAGACTTACTAAAACTTCAGATTAAAATAAGTCTAAATCAATCACTCAATCACACATTTGAAACTAAACCACAAGGCTGACCTGTTACTTGTAATAGGTCAATATTTCTAAAACAATAAATACTCAATGTATCAAATATACATAAAATCTTTGTCTCCTGAAGATTAGTATTCAAGGTCTGAATCTCTTAAATACATATTTCTAAGTCTAACTCTAAATCTTCCTGAGGTTAAAAGATGCTAAGTTTCTTGGAAAACAATTTTGGGGTAACTTCTCAAGCATTTTGATGCTTCTTTCTCAGTTGACTGAGGTATCATAAGAACCAGAGAGGTGCCTGGCTCCTGGAGAGGTTCTTGCTGGAAACCCAGCTGCCAGGGAGGGCCTTGATTTATAGCTGCTATGACATCCCCTCAGATGGAAGGTCTTATAGCCTTGCTCTTTTATTTATTTATTTTTTCCCTCCGTTTTATTGAGACATAATTGACATACAGCACTCTATAAGTTTAAGGGGTACAGCATAATGATTTGACTTATACACATCATGAAATGTTGACTACAGTAAATTTAGTGAACATCCATCATTTCATACAGACACAAAATTAAAGAAATAGAAAAAAAAAGTTTTTCCTCCTGATGAGAAGCCTTAGGATTTATTTGCTCTCTTAACAATGTTTATATATAATGAACAGCAGTGTTAATTATATTTATCCTGTTGTACATTACGTCCCTAGTACTTATTTATCTTATAACTGCAAGTTTGTACTTTTTGACTACCTTCATCCAATTCCCCCTCCCTCCATCCTCTGCTGCTGGTAACCACAAATCTGATCTCTTTTTCTATGTCTTTGTTTATTTTTGAAGTATAATTGACCTATAGTACTGTGTAAGTTCCTGGTATGCAATATAGTGATTTTATATTTCTATACATTTCAAAACGAGCACCATAAGTCTAGTTACCATTTGTCACCATACAAAGACATTACATAATTATTAACTATATTTCCCACACTGTACATTTCTTACCTGTGAGTCATTTATTCTGTAACTGAAAGTTTGAACTCCTCAATCTTCCTAGTTCCTCCCCCAGCCCTCCTCCCCCTGACAGCCACCTGTTTCTTCTCTGTATCTATGACTCTGTTTTTGTTTAGTTATGTTTGTTCATTAGATTCCACATATAAATAAAATCATACAGTATTTGTCTTTTTCTAGTTTATTTCACTTAGCATAATACCCTCTATTATGCTGATAGAGGTCCATCCATGTTGTCAAAAATCCCAAGATTTCGTTCTTTTTTATGGCTGAGTAGTATTGCGTTGTATGTGTGTGTGTGTGTGTGTGTGTGTGTGTGTGTGTGTGTGTGTGTATAAATACCGCATCTTCTTTATTCTTTCATCTATTGATGGGCATTTAGGTTGCTTTCATATCTTGGCTATTGTAAATAATGCTGCAGTAAACATAGAGGTGTGTGTATCTTTTCAAATTAGTGTTTTCATTTTTTTTCAGATAAATACCCAGGAGTAGAATTGCTGGAAGCTTTGCTCTTTTAGATTTATGTTACCTGTTAGTTTTCTGGAAAGTGCCCTACTCAGGGTCCTACTTTACTTGAAAGCATTCATCTAATCCGGGGGCAAACTATAGCCCCAGGTCAAATCCGGCCCGCTGACTGGTTTTTTTTACACAGTTTTATTGGAACACAGCCTTGTCCATTTGCTTACATACGCTCTGTGGCTACTATTGTGCTAGAGTGGCAGATTTGAATGTTGGCAGCATGGCCCACAGAAACTGAAAATATTTACTCTCTGGCCCTTTTCAGAAAAATGTTTTTGACTCCTTTCTTCTATCTATTTTATTACGCCATCCTATTGCAAATTGTTTTCTTACTTCTTTTAGTCTGTTAGAGTCACTTCTCATTGGATATTTACATGATACCCTTTTGAGTTCCTCATGGCTTTGACTGACAACGATGTATTCAATTATTTGTTTTCATTTTTGTTTTTTAAATAAGCTTGTGCTATACATGTGTGTCAACTTGCCCCGCCTCCAAGGTCCAGGGGTGTCTTTTAAAATACTGGTAGTGATAGCTGGAACCATCCCCATGTCCTCTGTGTGGACGTCCCAGTGTCTTCCAGCTCCCTGCCACTGGAAAGTGCTACCTGCCTCTCTCCTTCACCCAGGCGACCCGCTCCGTTTCCATGCTCACTACATCGCTCAGTGCTGGGCTCCCGGGGACCCCATCCCACTCCAGGACCTGGTTTCTGCTGGCCGCCTCGGCACCAGTGTCAGAAAGACACTGCTGCTTTGCTCTCCGCAGCCTGATGGTAAGGTGGTCTACACATCCCTGCAGTGGGCCAGCCTGCAGTGAACTCCAGAGACCTGTGGGCACGTGCCTGTGTCCTTGGCAAGAGCCTTTCTAGATGGTCCCAAGCTCATCTCCGAGTGGGAGGCTCGACCACCCTCCTGCCTCTCTCGGCAGTTAGTTTTTGATTCCAGATTTATAAACACTACATCCTTCTCATGTCCCTCCCTGATTCAAAGCACTTAGTGGCTGTGTTGTTTTTATAGTTACCTATTTCCAACTGTGAGTTTCTTGAGTGTGAAAGCTGATTCATCTCTGTTTCCTACAGGGCTTAGGTCCCAAAAGGTCTCAATAAACTTGTTGAATAAATGTGGAGTTTGTGATTTGAATCCTTATGACAGTCCTGGGAAATGTGGCCATTTGTGTCTGCTTGTACAGATGAGGAAAAGGCCTGGAGGAGGGGAAATGACTTGTCTGAGGTCACACATCTAGTAGGGAGCAGGGCTGGGATTTAAAACCTGGTCTTTCTTTTTTCTTTTTTAATTGATTGATTAATTTATTTATTTGGCTGCACTGTGAGTCTTGTGGGATCCTAGTTCCCCGACCAGGGATTGAACCCTGGGCCCTCAGCAGTGAAAGCACGGAGTCCTAACTACTGGACCGCCAGGTGATTCCCAAACTTGGCCTTTCTGACACCGAATTTTTGAGCTCTTCCACTGCACTAAACTTCCTTTTGAAAACATTTTTACCAGACATTTCAGATGCATGCAAAGGCATAAATAAAAATAATACATGAAGAAAAGAAGGAAGCGAGTGTTGCAGTTTTAGGATAGCCATTTGGAGTAGGGAGGGGAATGTCAGGGGTGGTCTTTTTCTTGCCTCGGGTGGTGTTTATTTTGGTGTTTGGAGAATTA
>NW_020172990.1:46872-55378 GCF_003031525.2 Neophocaena asiaeorientalis asiaeorientalis | reverse complement strand
TTTTTTTTTTTTTTTTTTTTGCGGTACGTGGGCCTCTCTCTGTTGTGGCCTCTCCCATTGCAGAGCACAGGCTCCGGACGCGTGGGCTCAGTGGCCATGGCTCACGGGCCCAGCCGCTCCGCGGCATGTGGGATCTTCCCGGACCGGGGCACGAACCCGCGTCCCCTGCATCGGCAGGCAGACTCTCAACCACTGCGCCACCAGGGAAGCCCTGAGAATTACTTTTTATACCATACATTTGTATTTTAGATCCTCCTTTAAGTGTATGTTCTATTCTGCAATTTTTTACAAAAGGTAAAACACATACGTATGAAATATGCATTTGTAAAACGATCTATATAGTGCCTTTCTGCTTAAGAAATCACTAGAACGTTACCAGTACCAGCTTCCAATATTTATACATTGATTTTTTTTTTAGACTTTCTAGACGTGGACCATTTTTATTTATTTAAAACAGTTTTTTAAACATTATTATTATCTTTAATATTTATCTGTTTTTCGTTGTGTTGGGTCTTAGTTGCGGCATGCGGGATCCTTTTGTTGTGGCATGTGGGCTCCAGAGCGCAGGGGCTCTGTAGTTGCGGCGCTCTGGCCCTCTAGTGGTGGCCCATGGACTCAGTAGTTGCGGCACGCGGGTTTAGTTAGCCCCACAGCATGTGGGATCTTAGTTCCTGGACCAGGGGAGCCATTTTTAAAGTCTTTATTAAATTTGCTATAATACTGCTTCTGTTTTATGTGTTGGTTTTTTGGCCGTGAGTCATGTGGGATCTTAGCTTCCCAACCAGGGATCAAACCCGTGCCCCCTGCATTAGAAGGCAAAGTCTTTTTTTTTTTTTTTAATAAATTTATTTATTTTTGGCTGCATTGGGTCTTTGTTGCTGTGCGTGGGCTTTCTCTAGTTGCGGCGAACGGGGACTACACTTCGTTGCGGTGCGCGGGCTTCTCATTGGGGTGACTTCTCGTTGTGGAGCATGGGCTCTAGGAGCGTGGGCTTCAGTAGTTGTGACGCACGAGTTTAGTTGCTCTGTGGCATGTGGGATCTTCCCGGACCAGGGCCCAAACCCGTGTCCACTTCATTGGCAGGCAGATTCTTAACCACTGCGCCACCAGGGAAGTTCCTATATCTTGCTTTTTTAAATGTGTAGCTTTGTTTGGTCACATAGATTTCGTTACTGTAATACAGTCACATGGTGAAAATTCTGGGGCTGAAAGTCTCCACCTCTGGTTCTCAATTTCTACCCCTCCCCCAATTTCTTCTTTCTTTCTTGCCCTATTTGGTGAATGAACTTGATAGACTCTTGATGTCCTGCAGGCTTAGATTATTTATTTATTTATTTTTGGCCGCACCGCGTGGCATGTGGGATCCTAGTTCCCCAAACAGGGATAGAACCCGCACGCCCTGCAGTGGAAGCACGGAGTCTTAACCACTGGGCCTCCAGGGAATTCCCTAAGCTTAGATTTTAATTTAAACTAGGATACTAACTCCTGCCTGGCTAACACTCTATACTTTTGCCTGTTTTGTAATTTCTCCAATACCTCTCTTCTCTCTACAACAAGGTACTTTGATGACTCAGTACCTGCGTCCTGAGTCTTTCCTCTCAAAAGTTCCTCATTAAAAACCATTCTGGGCTCCCCGGGTGGCGCAGTGGTTGAGAGTCCGCCTGCCGATGCAGGGGACACGGGTCCGTGCCCCGGTCCGGGAAGATCCCACATGCCGTGGAGCGGCTGGGCCTGTGAGCCATGGCCGCTGAGCCTGTGCACCTGGAGCCTGTGCTCCGCAACGGGAGAGGCCACAACAGTGAGAGGCCCGCGTACCGAAAAAAAAAAAAAAAAAACAATTCTCAGGCCTTCCTCATGACAAAAAAAAAAAAAAAAAACTATTCTGAGGGCCTCCACATGCATAAAAGAAAAAACCCAGGTACAGACTTTACACCCTTTACAAAAATTAACTCAAAGTGGATCATCGACCTAAATGTAAAAATGCAAAACTATAGAACTCCAGGTAGATAACATAGGAGAAAACCTAGATGACCTTGGGTATGGCGATGACATTTTACTTTATTTATTACTTTTTAAATACATTTATTTTTATTTATGGTTGCGTTGGGTCTTCGTTGCTGCGTGTGGGCTTTCTCTAGTTGCGGCGAGTGGGCTTCTCATTGCAGTGGCTTCTCGTTGCAGAGCACGGGCTCTAGGCGGGGAGGGGGCTTCAGTAGTTGTGGCACAAGGGCTTAGTTGCTCCTCAGCATGTGGGATCTTCCCAGACCAGGGCTGGAACCGGTGTCCCCTGCATTGGCAGGCAGATTCTTTACCACTGTGCCACCAGGGAAGTACCATCAATGACATTTTAGATATGGCACTAAAAGGCATGATCTGTGAAAGAAAAAGTAGATACGCTGGACTTCGTTAAAATTAAAAAACTTCTGTGAGAAAATATTGCAAAAGACACATCTGATACAGGATTGTTATCCAAAATATACTAAGAACTCTTCAAAGTCAACAATAAGAAAACAACCTGATTTAAAAAATGGACCAGAGACCTTAACAGATACCTCACCAAAGAATATAAAAAGATGCCAATACGCACGTGAAAAGATGTTCCACATCATCTGTCATCAAGGAATGCAAATTAAAGCAATGATGAGCGGGGAAGGTCATCACCCTTTCCCTATACATTGCCCTGTGCATCTCTTCCATCTGGATGTTCCTGGGTTATATCCTTTTATAATAAACCTCTAATTTTAGTAAGTAAGGTGTTTCTCAGTTCTGTAAGCTGCTCTAGCAAATGAATCGAACCTGAGGAGGGGGCTGTTGGAAACTCTGAAACACCAATGATGCATGTATAGTTAAGTTATTCATACATTTAACAATGTTTTGACTGTCAGCTTATATGTTAAGCCTGTGCTAAGACACTGATAAACAGGAAAGATGAGGTCTCTGCCCTCCTACAGACTTTTAAAAAAATTTATTTTTAAAAATTTTAAAAAATATTTATTTGGTTGTGTTGGGCGGGCTCCTTAGTTGCAGCTTGCTGGCTCCTTAGTTGTGGCATGCGAACTCTTAGTTGCGTCATGCACGTGGGACCTAGTTCCCTGACCAGGGATCGAACCCAGGCCCCCTGAATTGGAAGCGTGGAGTCTTAACCACTGCACCACCAGGGAAGTCCCTGCCCTCCTATAACTTTTTTGTCTGGGAGCTAACCTGTAAACAAGAAAACAAAAAAGAGCGAGGTAGTTTGACAGATACAGAAATATAATGAGAGAATAATAACGGTAGCTAACGCTGAGTGCTTTCTTGGCACCAAGCACCATCCTAAGCAATTTGCATAGATCGCATCATTTCACCCTTATGATAACCCTATGAGGTGGGTGCGGTCGTCACCCCCATTTTATAGATGGGGAAGCTGAGGCACAGAATGATTGAGAAACTTGTCTGAGGTATTAGAGCTAGTAATTGAGGATTGCTGAATTTGAACCGAAGCATCTGGATCCCGCAGGATGATGTCATGAAGGAAAGGATTGAGTGGGACTGTTGCTCTGAGGAGGGAATACTGACTGCTGAGTCTGCTGGACAGCAGCTGCATAAAACAGCGGTGAAGAGCATGGGCTATGGAGCCAGACCGTCCCAGCTGCAATGCTGGCCTGACTTCTAGTTGCTGAGAGACTGAATATACAAATAGACAACGGCCAGATCACATATGAAAACAGAACTCTGATCCACAGCCTGCCCAGAAAACCAGACCCCTTGTCTATAATAAACAGCTCAGCACTGGTCAGAATGGCCATCATCAAAAAGTCTACAAATAATACAGGCTGGAGAGGGTGTGAAGAAAAGGGAACCCTCCTACACTCTTGGTGGGAATGTAAATTGGTGCAGCCACTATGGAGAACAGTATGGAGGTTCCTTCAAAAACTAAAAATAGAATTATCATATGATCCAGCAATCCCACTCCTGGGCATATATCCAGGGAAAACCATACTTCGAAAAGATACATGCACCCAATGTCCATTGCAGCACTATTTACAATAGCCAGGACATGGAAGCAACCTAAATGTCCATCAACAGATGAATGGATAAAGAAGATGTGGTGTATATATACAATGGAATGTTACTCAGCCATAAAAAAGAATGAAATATTGCCATTTGCAGCAACATAGACATAGAGATTTTCATACTAAGTGAAGTAAGTCAGACAGAGAAAGACAAGTATTCTATGATATCACTTATATGTGGAATCTAAAAAAATGATACAAATGAACTTATTTGCAAAACAGAAACAGATTCACAGACATAGAAAACAAACTTATGGTCACCAAGGGGGACAATGTGGGGGAGGAATGATAAATTAGGAGTTTGGGGTTAACATACACACTACTATATGTGAAATAGATAAAAAACAAGGATTTACTGTATAGCACAGGGAAATATATTCAATATCTTGTAATAACCTATAATGGAAAAGAATCTGAAAAATATATATATTTATAACTCAATCACTTTGCTGTACAAGTGAAACTAACACAATATTGTAAATCAACTATACTTCAGTAAACAAAAACAACTCAGGAAGCCAGCCTGCTATAAGGCAGGCTTGTAGGAAGTAACAATCCAAGGGGCCAAATAATAACCCCTACAACAATAGGTCCAAAAGGGCCAGGACTTGATTAGTAATTCACAACTGTACTAATTTTTGTCCCCACCTCCAATTTAGGACCAAGAAAAGAAAGCCAAATATGTACCCCAACCAATCGCATAGGGTACCTAACTTCTAGTCTGCCCATGTCTAGCTTCTCCATTTGTGGCATGCGAACTCTTAGTTGCGTCATGCACGTGGGACCTAGTTCCCTGACCAGGGATCGAACCCAGGCCCCCTGAATTGGAAGCGTGGAGTCTTAACCACTGCACCACCAGGGAAGTCCCTGCCCTCCTATAACTTTTTTGTCTGGGAGCTAACCTGTAAACAAGAAAACAAAAAAGAGCGAGGTAGTTTGACAGATACAGAAATATAATGAGAGAATAATAACGGTAGCTAACGCTGAGTGCTTTCTTGGCACCAAGCACCATCCTAAGCAATTTGCATAGATCGCATCATTTCACCCTTATGATAACCCTATGAGGTGGGTGCGGTCGTCACCCCCATTTTATAGATGGGGAAGCTGAGGCACAGAATGATTGAGAAACTTGTCTGAGGTATTAGAGCTAGTAATTGAGGATTGCTGAATTTGAACCGAAGCATCTGGATCCCGCAGGATGATGTCATGAAGGAAAGGATTGAGTGGGACTGTTGCTCTGAGGAGGGAATACTGACTGCTGAGTCTGCTGGACAGCAGCTGCATAAAACAGCGGTGAAGAGCATGGGCTATGGAGCCAGACCGTCCCAGCTGCAATGCTGGCCTGACTTCTAGTTGCTGAGAGACTGAATATACAAATAGACAACGGCCAGATCACATATGAAAACAGAACTCTGATCCACAGCCTGCCCAGAAAACCAGACCCCTTGTCTATAATAAACAGCTCAGCACTGGTCAGAATGGCCATCATCAAAAAGTCTACAAATAATACAGGCTGGAGAGGGTGTGAAGAAAAGGGAACCCTCCTACACTCTTGGTGGGAATGTAAATTGGTGCAGCCACTATGGAGAACAGTATGGAGGTTCCTTCAAAAACTAAAAATAGAATTATCATATGATCCAGCAATCCCACTCCTGGGCATATATCCAGGGAAAACCATACTTCGAAAAGATACATGCACCCAATGTCCATTGCAGCACTATTTACAATAGCCAGGACATGGAAGCAACCTAAATGTCCATCAACAGATGAATGGATAAAGAAGATGTGGTGTATATATACAATGGAATGTTACTCAGCCATAAAAAAGAATGAAATATTGCCATTTGCAGCAACATAGACATAGAGATTTTCATACTAAGTGAAGTAAGTCAGACAGAGAAAGACAAGTATTCTATGATATCACTTATATGTGGAATCTAAAAAAATGATACAAATGAACTTATTTGCAAAACAGAAACAGATTCACAGACATAGAAAACAAACTTATGGTCACCAAGGGGGACAATGTGGGGGAGGAATGATAAATTAGGAGTTTGGGGTTAACATACACACTACTATATGTGAAATAGATAAAAAACAAGGATTTACTGTATAGCACAGGGAAATATATTCAATATCTTGTAATAACCTATAATGGAAAAGAATCTGAAAAATATATATATTTATAACTCAATCACTTTGCTGTACAAGTGAAACTAACACAATATTGTAAATCAACTATACTTCAGTAAACAAAAACAACTCAGGAAGCCAGCCTGCTATAAGGCAGGCTTGTAGGAAGTAACAATCCAAGGGGCCAAATAATAACCCCTACAACAATAGGTCCAAAAGGGCCAGGACTTGATTAGTAATTCACAACTGTACTAATTTTTGTCCCCACCTCCAATTTAGGACCAAGAAAAGAAAGCCAAATATGTACCCCAACCAATCGCATAGGGTACCTAACTTCTAGTCTGCCCATGTCTAGCTTCTCCATGACGACAGCCTCCAATCTGGGACACCTGAAGCCTTTCCTTTTTTTCTGCTATATAGCTTTCCCACACCTCTGCCTGCCTTTGAGTCTCTGCCAAAACATGAGTGATGGTGACTGACTCCCTTACGCTGAATAGATAGCCTTTGCTTGTTCTCATCCGGTCAGTCTTAATTTATTTCCACTTTGTGCAGTCTTGGGCAAGTTCTGTAACCACTTTTTGGTGCCTCAGTATCTGCCTCTATAAAATAGGATAATAGTATTAGTGCTCCTTAAGCAAGCATCTATAAAAGTATTACTATCAGGGAGGGCAACTTCTCTGAGAGTCCTCCTTAAATATGTATTAAGTAAGTTAACATATGTAAAGTTCTGAGAACAGGGCCTGATACATAGTAAATATTCCAGAATGTTACCTGTTACTATTTTTAGTAATGGAAATCATGGGTCACACGAATTAAAAACAAAACAAACAAAAACAAAAACCCAAAAAACCCATAAGGTGTTTAGCCCAAAGTCTAGCGCATTTAGAGTGCTCATTAAATATTATCTAACAGCGATAAAGAAAGTCATTGGTGTGAATGGGATTATCCCAGAGAGGAAAGGACTAGAGGAAATAATCCTGTCTGAGAGGAAGAAGTTGGCTGAGGAGATCAAAAAACAATGTATAAATTGCTCCAGGTTTATAACAAGAGGTGTCAGAACATTTTCCCTGTTCTGGAAACCCAAAGGAAACCTCAGGATGTAAACTGCTGTCTTTGATAAAGAGGCACAAAGCCTTTTAATCATTGGGTCTTAAGTTAAAAAAAAGTCAGTCACCTTCTTAAAGAGGCTTCCCTGACCATCCTATCTGGAGTACCATTTTCCCTCAGTCATTATCAGTAATTTACTTTCTTCAGAGCACCACTCTGAAATGATCTACTTTATTATTATTTTTTCCCTGTTCCCCTAAGGCTCAAAGCTTCACGAGTAGAGGATTTGTTTTAGGGTTCAAAAGGGCAGACTGGCTTCTGGCTGTGCTTCGGGTTGACATTCTGATATGAAAAATGATTTTTTTCATTATTCATGGATATAACATTATCTTCTGGAAGGAGCTTTGATTTCGCACAGCTCCAACCGTCTGGGGATCTTTTCAGAGACGGAGCCGGCTGAAGTCTAGTGGCGGTGGCGGTGAATACTCCAACTTTATACCGCGACTCAGAGGCTAGCTGATGGCACTTAAGTAACCACCGGAGGGCAGAGAGGAGTCCTCACTTCTCACCGGACGATGCTCCGACACCTTGTCAGGTAGAGACGGGGTCCTCCCAACTTAGCACGCCGCTCTGGCCCAACCTCTCGTCTCTATTGCTTTTTCCGCCCGCCAACGTCTTTTCTGATTGGTACAGGCGGGCGCTGCGCGTGCTGACGTCACAGGACGGCGGCGCTGCTATAAGAGCGCGACCGGGGGACGTGTGCGCCTCTTTCTCGGTTACCGAAGCGGGCGCGAAGGTGAGGTGTAGTGCTGTGTTCTTTGTTCCGGGTGTGGGTTGTAGGGTCTTGCGGACCATCCGAGCTTTAATGAGTTCGCAAGAGAAGATGCAGGTGAGATGAAGGTGGTTGTAGAGTAGTGGGAATGGTATCGGTTATAAAAGGTTGAGGGACGGTTCTCGCGATATTTTGCTGGGCGCCGCGAGGTTCTAGCTGAGTTGTGGGACTGCGCAGGCGCTGCTCCGAGTCCTCACTGTCCCCTCTCCTTTCCGCACAGACGGGCAAGTAGAGCCAGCATGCCGGTGGCCCGGAGCTGGGTTTGTCGCAAAACCTATGTAACCCCGCGGAGACCCTTCGAGAAATCCCGCCTCGACCAAGAGCTGAAGCTGATCGGTGAGTGACTAATGCAGGGTTTCTGCTTCCCGGGCCGGGGAAGCTAACACGTGGGTGAGGCTGCCCACGTGCTCATTCTACTGGAATCCCTTCGGTGTGTCCCCCC
>NW_020172990.1:42918-46750 GCF_003031525.2 Neophocaena asiaeorientalis asiaeorientalis | reverse complement strand
TGTGGCCCCCCCCCCCCCCTTCCCCAAATTCGGGATCGTTCGTTGTTTAGATTTTCTGTACGACGAAACCACCAATCCTTTTCATTAGTCCGTGGGACTGAACTTGTTTGCCCATTCTTTGCAGGCGAGTATGGGCTCCGGAACAAACGTGAGGTCTGGAGGGTCAAATTTACCCTGGCCAAGATCCGCAAGGCTGCCCGGGAGCTGCTGACGCTGGATGAGAAAGACCCGCGGCGTCTGTTTGAAGGTGTGTATGGGAAACGTTGGGCTTCAGTTTCCTCTTGATTAGAACTAACAGTGCTCAGCAAGCTTGGCCACCTGGCTCTAGCTGTACACAGTGTAGCAAAACAGTACTGATGCTTATGTGTCTTGTTCACCGGGGGTGGGAGTAGACTGAAATTTCTGAAATGCTGGATGGTTCTAGTAGGGAGCGAGCTTTACTGTGTACACTTGACTGCTTTAACGTGGGGGTCAAGGACATTTACTCAAGGTCTGAACAGGAGAGGACCTGTGGATTTCACAGGGAAGAACATTCCAGGTGATTTTGGAGAGGGTACAGATCGTATAGTAATTACAGTGACTAAAAAAATTGTGGTAAGGTACACGTGACAGAATTTATCATCTTTTAGACTCTTAAAGTTCTGAATTTCTACTTTGAGATGGGGAGTTAATGGAGGGCTTTCGGAAGGAATGATTGACATGATCAAATTTTAGTAGGACCTCTTAGATTGTCAAGTGGCAAAAACATTAAGATAGCTGGTATTATATAAAGCTCACTGAATGCCTTTTTCTAAGCTCTTGGTGTACATTATTTAATGTGCACAAGCAACCTCATAGCAGGTACTGATAATACTTCAAATGAGCAAATGGCCAGAGGCCTCCCACCATAGGTGGGACTGGAGGGCAGGCTCCAGAGTTAAGGTGAGTTCAGCTATGGGGATGGAATGAGGATTCCAGGGAAAGCTTGGAGAACATCACCAAAAGTTGAAACAGTGTCTAAGTGTAATAAGGTGTAATCAGTAGACTTGGTTAGTGTGTTCTACATTGTATCCTGGTGTGGAAGATACATATGTACACACATACATACATACAGTTTGTGATTCTAACAGATGTGAGTTTGGCTGTAGGTGGTTCTGTATCTTTTTTGTTTCTTGTTTATTTTTTTTGTAACAGTTTTTATTGGGATAAAACTTACACAACATGAAGTTTACTCAGAGTGTCTACAGCTTGTTTTTAGTTGCCTCTAAAATTGGCCACCGCCTAGGTGTCATCTTGATAACTTGCTTTTGGCCTGTCCCTGGGAAATCTTGATTTCTGGTGAAAAGCAGGAGGGGCTGGGAAACCCACCAGGCTTCCTTGGGCACCTCACTTTTTATTGTCAATCAGGGTTGCTAGTCTGATTTTTCTCCCAAACTGTGGCTAAGGAAGTGCTGTTACACTCCTCGCTGTTAAGCATGAGTGGTCATCCATACTAGAGGTTGAGAAAGGCTTGGAGCGTGTTTAACTACCTACCACACATTTATCACTTTTATCCTAGACCCATAAACTGCTTTGACAGTCTCATGATAATTGAGGAATCTCCCCCATGGACACTGGTGTTGGGTGGGACTTTATCCCTGAGTCTGGGGGACAGACCGAAGCTGGTTCTGGTCTCGGGGAGCTTGCTGAAGATAGAGATAATCACAGAGAAACTTAGGTGATAAGCAGTCATGTGACCAAGAGATGGCATAGGGCAGCGTGAGAGGCCAGTGTCCAGGGATTATTTGGTTTTCCGGGTGGAAGTTGCGAGAGGGAAGCATCAGGTAGCACACTTTCTAGTGAAGGAAGCTCTTTAGATTCCTGGGGTGGGGAGGAGGAGCCTGCGAGCTCTCAGGCTTTTGCTCTGCTCTGCAGCCTTTCCCACTAAGGTGTGAGAGTCTCATCTGATAAAAAGACTTACTGGTTCATTCAGTCCCTTACAGGTGTGAACTCCTTCCTTACACCAGCTTAAGGAGGACAGGTGTTACATCCATTTTTCACATTAGAAACTAAGGCACTTACAGGCTTGCCGCATGCCATAGTGACAAGGGCCCCTTTGCCACTGAGGTGCCCACTGGCTTACATTTTTTAAAAATTTATTGGTTTGGATTTTACATTTAAAAAACTGATTCTGGGGGGCTTCCAGTGGTTAAGACTCCACGCTCCCAATGCAGGGCCCTGGGTTCGATCCCTGGTCAGGGAACTAGATCCCACATGCATGCCACGACTAAGGAGCCCTCGAGCTGCAGCTAAGGAGCCAGCCTGCCTCAACTAAGACCTGGCACAACCAAATAAAAGTAAATAGATGGATAGATAGATAAACAGATAGATAAAATTAGTGTAAAAAAAAGGAAAACTGATTGATTGTTAATGCTTTGGCCACATGGAGCCCATGTAACAATTTTTAGTAGTTGGACATGATCCTGTTGAAGATGCAGTTTATGGGTGTTATTTTTGTCTTCATACCACATAAGGTTTTTCCTGTATTGATGACCCTCCCCATTGTTTAAGGATGTAGGTGTTTTAATAGTAAATATGAAATATACTTTTGAAGTAATACAGGTTGAATTATTGTCAGGTTTCTATTTTCTAATGTAAGGACAAAAAGGCATGAAGTGTCCAAACTGGTAGATAATCCCAAACTCACTTTTGTTTACCTTTGAGTATGTTTTTATATTACTATTTGAATATCACGTCTGTGTTTTAAATTGAGGTATAATTTATAATTCGTTATTATATTAGTTTCAGGTACACTTAGTTTTATAGTTATAAAACATTTTCTTGTGATGAGAAGTTTTACGGTCTCATTGTGTTTTTGAGTTGCATCCTCCTGATGATTCATGATGTTGAGCACCTTGTGCTTTTTGGCCACCTGTATGTCTTTGGGAAAATGTCTATTCAGATCATCTTCCCATTTTTAATTGAGGTGTTTGTTTTTTTGGGTTTTTAAAATAATTTTTTATAGATTTATTTAGTTTTGGCTGCGTTGGGTCTTCATTGCTGCTCGTGGGCTTTCTCTAGTTGCAGGGAGCGGAGGCTGCTCTTCATTGCGGGGCGCAAACTTCTCATCGCGGTGCCCTCTCGTTGCGGAGCATGGGCTCTAGACACTTGGGCTTCAGTAGTTGTGGCTTGCGGGCTCTAGAGTGCAGGCTCAGTAGTTGTGGCACACAGGCTTAGTTGCTCAGATTAGTTGCGGCGTGTGGGATCTTCCTGGACCAGGGCTCGAACTTGTGTCCCCTGCATTGGCAGGCGGATTCTTAACCACTGTGCCACCAGGGAAGTCCATTTCTGCTCTTAAGTTGTATGAGTTCATTACATATTTTGGGTATTAACCCCTTATTAGATACATGATTTGCAAATATTTTCTCCCATTCTGTATGTTGCCTTTTCATTTCGTTAATTTCTTTTGCTGTGCAGAAGCTTTTTTGATGTGGTCCTACTTGTTGATTTTTGTTTTTGTTTTTGTTTTGTTTTTGGTACGCGGGCCTCCCGCTGCTGTGGTCTCTCCTGTTGCGGAGCACAGGCTCCGGACTCGCAGGCCCAGCGGCCATGGCTCACGGGCCCAGCTGCTCCGTGGCATGTGGGATCCTCTCGGACCGGGGCACGAACCCGCGCCCCCTGCATTGGCAGGCGGACTCTCAACCACTGCGCCACCAGGGAAGCCCTGATTTTTGCTTTTGTAGCCTTTGCTTTAGGGTCAAATCCAAAAAAATCATCTCCAAGATATGTCAAGGACCTTACTGCCTACGTTTTCTTCTAGGAGTTTCATGGTTTCAGGTCTTACATTCAAGTCTTTAATCCATTTTGAGTTTCT
>NW_020172990.1:40567-40722 GCF_003031525.2 Neophocaena asiaeorientalis asiaeorientalis | reverse complement strand
CCCACTGCTGTGGTCTCTCCTGTTGCGGAGCACAGGCTCCGGACTCGCAGGCCCAGCGGCCATGGCTCACGGGCCCAGCTGCTCCGTGGCATGTGGGATCCTCTCGGACCGGGGCACGAACCCGCGCCCCCTGCATTGGCAGGGGGGGGCTCAAC
>NW_020172990.1:0-40368 GCF_003031525.2 Neophocaena asiaeorientalis asiaeorientalis | reverse complement strand
CACCACCACCACACAGCTTGTGGGATCTTAGTTCCCCGACCAGGGATTGAGGAACCTGGGCCACGCCAGTGAAAGCACCCAGTCCTAACCACTGGACTGCCTGGGAATTCCCGATTTTGAGTTAATTTTTGTGTACAGGATAAGGTAGGGGTCCAGTTTCATTCTTGCATGTGACTGTCCAGTTTTCCCGACAACCATTTATTGCTGAGACTTTTCTTTCCCCGTTATATATTCCTGGCTCCTTTGTTGTAAATTGACCATTAATTTGTGTGGGTTTATTTCTGGGATCTTTATTCTGTTCCCTTGATGTGTTTTTTATGCCAATATCATAGTGTTTTGATTACTCTAGCTTTGTAATGTATATAGCTTTGTTCTTAAGATTGGCTTTAGCTATTCAGGGTCTTGTGGTACCATAAAAATTTAGTATTCTTTGTTCTTTTTCTGTGAAAAATGGCATTGGAATTTTGATAGGGATTGCATTGAATCTGTATATTGCTTTTAGGTAGTATGGACATTTTATCGGACCGGGGCACGAACCCGCGCCCCCTGCATTGGCAGGCGGACTCTCAACCACTGCGCCACCAGGGAAGCCCTGATTTTTGCTTTTGTAGCCTTTGCTTTAGGGTCAAATCCAAAAAAATCATCTCCAAGATATGTCAAGGACCTTACTGCCTACTAAAAATTTAGTATTCTTTGTTCTTTTTCTGTGAAAAATGGCATTGGAATTTTGATAGGGATTGCATTGAATCTGTATATTGCTTTTAGGTAGTATGGACATTTTAACTATATCTTTCCATTTATTTGTGTCTTAAATATTTTTCATCAGTGCCTTATATTTTTCATTGTGTAGGCTTTTCATCTTTTATGCGGTTGTAAATGGGAGAATATCCTTGTTTTGTGTTCAGCATTTATTCAGTGCATATTATGACCTGGGGTGTTGGGAAAGGTATATAGTACATATAGTATGTTTCTCCATTTAGATTCTGGTCTGCTAGGTTCCTGGTCTGCTAGGAAGACTTTTGTCATCACAGTGAGCCATCTTTCCTTCAAGCTCTGCCTGGGGGCAAGGGAGGGGATGGGTGGTAATGGTGCTTACCCCCAGTGTCAGTGTGTTAGTGATAATGCTGTGTGGTGATAAGGAGCTCAGTGAGTGTGAGCCTGGGGGAAGGGGTTTGCCCGCAGCATCCCAAGAGCTGTCCTGAGTGGAGCTTTGGATGCCCATGGACAAGAAGTAGCGAAGCCTCCTGAAAGTAGAGTTGTGTAAAAGGTAGAAGCTGACCTCTGCTGGATTACTTTATGCCAGGCATTGTTAGGTCCACACCATCTTTTTAGTAGAAAATCTCAGAATGATAAAATGGACGACATGTACTCAGCTTAAATGTATGCCCAGTCTTTTTCAGGCCTGTAAGATTGGTTCTGATACTGTTCCAATATTATAGATACGGAAGGTGGTTTAACCTCATTTGATTAGTAGGGCTTTCTTGACTCTAGAATATTAGCTCTCAGCCGCCCTGCTGTGTTATGGGAGGAATAGTTTAGGAACAGCACACTTAGACTTTTGCAGATGAATGCTAAGCCTTTCGAGGGGGTTGTCTCGTTTACTCTTCCCAACAACTCTGGAAGGTTCTTCCTTTTTCAGGTGAGCAGAGTTGTATGTAGCCACCTGCCTTAGGGTGGTGTGAGGGTTCCGTTAGTCACAGTGGCTCATGTAATAGCATGTTGAGTTCTGTATCAGAATTAGCTCTTGCTTCCTACTTTGTCCCACCCCCATGATTTGGAGGTGGAGGATTTGAACCCAGGAGTCTGAGGTCGGCCAGAATGCTGAGGCAGGCCTTCTTTCCCCTCTTACCAGGCAACGCCCTGCTGCGGCGACTCGTCCGTATCGGGGTGCTGGACGAGGGCAAGATGAAGCTGGATTACATCTTGGGCCTGAAGATTGAGGATTTCTTGGAGAGACGCCTGCAGACCCAGGTCTTCAAGCTGGGCCTGGCCAAGTCCATCCACCACGCCCGTGTGCTGATCCGCCAGCGCCATATCAGGTACCACCTCTGGGCTCCCTGAGCCTTCCCCACCCCATCCCCTCTGATGGTTGCCCTCACTAAGCCGCTGTCCCTATCTCCTGTGCAGCCCTTGGAGGTGATGAAGGTGTGAGCTCCCCTTGAGGGTGCAGATTGACCCCCTACAAACAGCTCACGGGGGAGCTGGGGGCAGCCTCATCCCCCCCGTAGCCCAGCGCAAGGGTCACTGCGGCCAGAGCCGTACACCTTGCGAAGGCTTCTACGAGGCGTGCAGGTAGCTGGACAGGTAACAGCCCTTGGTGTCCAGTTGAGAGGAGTCATTGGGGATAACTGACTTGTGTGGGTTCGGCTGTGTAGTGGACCCTTGTGGAGCCACTCCAGGCCCTGATCACCACAGTGCACTCTCCTGTCGGCCTTAATTTGGTGAGTTCACCACAGGCCAAGGTCTGCCACAGTGAAGACCAGAGGCCAGATGGGTCTTTATCTGAGTACTCAGTTTACCCTTTGTAAATTGGGCCCTGTTCATGAGGCCCAGTTGAGCTGTGTAGTAAGTGGGTGGGATGCATGCATACTGAATTTCTGCCGCAGCCTTGCGTTAGCCGTGTGACCCATGGGCAGGAGCCTCTCAACGTTGCTTGTCTGAAATTGGGGTTGCTGCTTCGAAGACAATGAAACTGCACCTGCTAATAGAGCTCAGTGTGTGACACACACAGCTGAGAATATTTGAAGTGTCTGGCACAGTTGTGAATTTGAAAAGCAGGTCTTGGGTTTATATGCTGCCGCCTTACCTCATTCGCTCTGGTCTCGTGGGTTACTTCTGAATTGCTCCCCGCCTTCTGTGAGGTGTGAATGTAAAGGTGGATGCATTTGTGTGAATTAGGTGATGCCTGAAAGCTCTCCGGAACACACAGCAGTTCTTTAGGGTCAGGAGCCCTTCCTGTTCATTGCTTCAGAGTCAGTGCAGCTCTGTAGCACCAGCCCTGTCAGCTGCAAAGCACACGCAGAGGAGGGCAGCGTCCTGCTTCCCTGTCCTGCTCACCTGCCATCCCCCTCCAGGGTCCGCAAGCAGGTGGTGAACATCCCGTCCTTCATTGTCCGCCTGGACTCCCAGAAGCACATCGACTTCTCCCTCCGTTCTCCGTACGGGGGCGGCCGCCCAGGCCGCGTGAAGAGGAAGAACGCCAAGAAGGGCCAGGGCGGGGCTGGAGCTGGCGATGACGAGGAGGAGGATTGAGCCCACCCAGGCCCGCCAGGGCTGATGGAGTCTAGTTTTCCAGTCAGATAATAAAACAACATCCACACTTCAGAACTGGTGTTCATTGGTGTGCCTGTTTTCCTCCGTGCTCTGAACACAAGCCTTCTGTGGTGGGAAGTGCAGGCTGCGTCCTTCAACGGGTTTCCACACGTGCACAGAGGGGCCCGGTCGGCTTTGTTCAGGTGCTTGAGACCACCTGCAAGATGGTGGTCCTTTTCCTCTTAGGGCTGGGCTACGGTGTCCTAACAAACATCTCTACACATAACTTATCACAGCAGGGAGACCAGTAGTAGTATGAGGAAGGTTCTTTGAGGCAAAATCAGAAGGAAATTCTCAGCCACCCATTTGCATGTGCGATGAGGAGTCATTTCCAGGCAGAGGATGCAGGGGAACCCTTCCCCTCGCCCTGCATTTGGAGTTTCTGATGATATTCTTGGTCCCAAGGGAGGCGGGCTTCCCTTTTCTCTGTTTGAGAAGCTGCCTCAGGTAGGGAAGGAAGGGGCTTGGTCTCAGGAAATGAGGAACACTTGGAATTGAGCAGCCTCTGAGCAGCTGCAGCCACGGGGCACACTAGTCCCGGTCTGGGGGGTTTGTGGGTGTGATACAAGTGTGATGTAAGTGGCCAGCTTCACAGTGAGGGCTCAGGGTTCTTTGCGAAGTCTGTGAAGCCTGCAGAAGAATCCAACTCCTTGCAGCCTACTTGGGCTGGGTGGTAGGCCTCCCTCACCCCAAGGTGTTGATGGCAGTAGGGTCCTTGAGGTCAGGACCCTTGGTAGGGACCATAAAATCAGCTGTGATGTCCATGGAGTTCTGGAAGCAGTTGGCTTCCAGGAGGTCTCGGAAGCTCCTGGCGGTTCATGTCAGGACTCCAGGCTGGCTGGAGTTCGGTATAAGCATTTATGGGGGCAGCTCCTGGGGGTCCCTGGAGCATGGGGTCTGGGTCCTTCCTGGGCTAGCGGACGGCGAGAGCAGCATACATGCTGGGCTCTGCTGGGGGCTCCCCTGATTGGGGGGCAGGGGGTGCAGTCTCCCGTCTGAAGGTCGAGTGGTTCAGCTGGGCATAGGTCACATCCTGGGGAGCTTCAGATGCAGCAGCGTGGTGTGGGGGAGAGGGAGGGAGGGTGGTTGGGTGGGGGAAGCCTCGGGGCCCAGGAGGAAAGGAGGCACTCCTTGGTGGTCTTAGTCATCAGGGCTCTGCTGGAGACGGTGAGCACTGGTCTCCGAATCTTTCCTTCCTTCAGTCCCTGTAGCTTTGAGCCTCAGGGAGGAGGGAAGTGAAGGAAGTTGAAATTCCTGTGACTGGTGGCTGGTTGTGTAAGTTTGGTGCAGGGGAGAGGGCAGGACTGGAGATAGGAATTGGGTGTGGTGCCATCAACATGGAGGGACAGTGGGACCCCGCTGCAGCCTGGGAGCGAGCTAGGGTTCTCCAGTGTGAACAGGAGCTGATCCTCACCCGTTAACCAACGCACGAGGTACGTTGCTGGATCACCCAACCCGGAGCAGCCAAGGGATGAGCAAGTATTTTAGAATCCTCTGGAGTTTAGAAGGCATCCCCTCTGGGCCTCTCTGCAGCCCCAGGATTGGATTTAGCCCCTTTGTGGGGGGCACAAAGCCCTAACCTTCAGCCCTGCCAGCTCGACCTGAGCATTCAACACCTTGAAGGTCAGAGGAGACCAGGTGTGGGGTTGCAGCAGCCCACAGGGCAGGTGCTTCCAGAAGGGAGAGGCTGCCGGGAGTTGAGAGGTGTCAGCGTTCAGTGTCCGCTGGATTTAACGTCTGAACAAGGAGGTGTGGGTGCCCTGGTCAGGATTGGGGGAACTGACCTGACCAGCTGCCTGCCGTCCTCCGGCTGTGTGTCTTCCACGACAGCATCCGGTGGGGACAGAACAAGGAGGTCCCATCTCTTGCCGAGATTCCCTGACATCTCACACAGCAGATGTCCAGAGAGGGTCAGTGATGTGGCCAAGGCCACACAGTATCAGATTCAAGCTCCCACATCCCCAAGCCCAGAACCCTTTCCAACCACTCCCTGGTGTCCACAGCCCACCCACATTGTCTGGCCCTGCCCCCAGGATGGCCCCTCTTCCCCTTACACAAGCTCTCCTCCTGGACTGGGCTGGGCAGCTGGGCTGGAGCTAGGCGGGGAGAGAGGAGTGTGAGGGGCAGTGCGGGAGCTGCGTGCAGGCTGGCCGGGGTGGGAGTCTTTTGGGAGAGGTCTTGCCTCTTCTGCCGGCTTCTGTCCTTGAGCACTGATGCTGCAGCCGCTGCAGGAAGTTGGGAATCGGCCTCCAGCCCACCCCAGAACCCTTCTCTAGGGTTACAGTAAGATCTGCGAGGGCCTACAAACTGATAAGATTATAATCCCCTCCCACCTCCATAAAGAAGTCAAGAGAGAAACCTAAGCCATAAAATACAAAACTTGCATGTGTTTTCAAACATTTCATAAGTTTAAAAAAATCAAAAGAAAATACGTGTACACTCATATTTAATCTCTAGATTTTCTCATTTGGAGATGCTGGAGGGGTTTTCTAACCTGACTTCACCCGTCTCTTAGGTTTCCCTTTGGCTGGTGCCCTAAGCCCACCACCTCCAGGGGCCTGGGTCACCCCGTTCCCTACTCACCCGACTTCCTGCGTCTGCTCTGACCCCGGTGTCGGACGAGGAGGACGAGGGGCAGCAGGACGAAGGCCACCGAGACCCCGATCAGGACGTTCAGGTACCATTTGAGACCTGGGGCACCAGTGACGTCATGAGTGAGCCCAAGATGCCATTTAATTGAGCGCCTACTGTGTGCAGGCTCGTGCTGGGGTCTGTGCATTCATCTCCTCTTTCGCAACAATCTGCAACAGTGACTGTCACTCCCACCCACTTTACAGATGAGGAGACTGAGGCGCAGAGGGAACGCACATGCCTCAGGCCACCCAGCCTGGATGTGGCAGAGCTGGGGTTGGAACCCAGGACTGTGGGCTCCCTTGTATTTTTTTTTAATTATTTTTTTTTAATGCTGTCGCCTCCAGGCAGAACACCAGTACAGAGACGTGTCCCTCAAACCCAACCCCTACTCCTCTGCCAGCCCAGCCCAGATCTGTCCCCACTCTGCAGAGGCCTGGCATCCCCCGGCGGGGCCCGTGTGGACAAGGGTGTGTGTGTCTGGGAGGGGCAGGTGGGAGGCTCCGGCCTTCCTGAGCTCTAAACAGGGCCTGTGCTGAGGGCTCCCCATTGAGGGAGGAAGCAGGAGGGCTCCTCCACGCAGGTGAGCCTCGGACTCTGCGAGGAACATGACTCGGCCAAGATCGCAAGCCTGGGAAGTAGCAGAGCGGTGACTTCCAAGCCCTGTCCTTCCCTGACCCCAAGACCGCTCCTTGGAGGGCTGAAGCCCCTGACTTCAAGCAGGAGGGCGCAGACACCATCCCCACGCACAGTGTGGGAGCAGACTTCTTGCCCTTTGCAGTCGGGGAAGTGGGTCCCAGTGAGAAGAAGGAACTTTCCTCAGGCCATTAACTCAGGAAGTGGCTGAGCCAAGACCAGATTGAGCTCCTCCCACCACCACCTCCCCACAGAGACCCTCACTCACCTGTCTGCACGCCTGACTCTGTGTGGGGGAGAAGCTGATCCTCAGAGCCTCCTGGGGGTCAGGACAGGAGGGGAGGGCCGGGGGCTGCTTCTCCCCACACAGCCCACTGCTCCTGCCCGAGGATGGGCCCCGACATCTCCCTCTCCATGAGCCCCCACCCTTCAGCCACCAGCCGCAGAGCCCCGGGAGCCCTTTGGTCTCCCCGCATCTGTGCCCGACTCCCACCCCGCTGGGACACAAGCTGTGCCAGGGCCTGTGATCTTGGTCCCTTGGGGACTGAGACCTCTGCTATCCACCCGCTCTTGTGTGGAGGAGGATGGAGATGGCGGGGTGTGTCTGGTCTTTTTCCCTTCTGGTCAGCCCCAAGTCTTTCCTACCACCTGGAACATGTCTGGACTCCAGGGATGAGGATGGTGCAGGGAAGGGAATTGCTCTGGCCTTGTCCATCCCTTTACTGTTGATTCCCCTCCTTCTGTGACCCCCTCACTCCCAGCCCAGCCCAGAGCTGGGGACAGGACCCTGAACTGACCAGGAAGACACAGAGGGCCAGGGCTGGGGTCCCTTACCTGAGAGCAGGAGCTCCAGGGGTCGCTGGGCTGTAACCTCAGGGAGGGGGAGGTGCTGAGTGAGCTGTAGCACGTGTAGGTCCCACTGTGGGCTGAGGTCACAGGACTCAAGGTGAAGTTGTTCTGAAAGGGTGGAGCCGTGTCCTGCAGACGAAGGTGCTGGAGAGGAGTGAGTGACCCCTCCTTGGACAGATGGAGGGGATCGGACCAGACCTCAGAGCCACACTACAGGGTCACATTCTCTCTGCAGGGTTCTGAGGCCCACAGCTGGGCTGAGAGGGAGGGTTTCCTGTACATTCCTGGGGGCGAGGAAGGTCGTGATGTGTACAGAGCCACCCCCAACACACCCTTGACCCTGAGCTGAGGGACCACCATCCTGTCTCCAGGGACCCTGTCTGTGACCCCCTCTCAGCTGCTCTCAGCCCCTCTGTGTGGGTCTCTCTTATCTCCCGGCACCCGCTCCGTTTTTCTCACTCACTCTCCCTGGACCACTGCCCTATCTCAATGTCTGCTCTAGGACCCCTCCCAGGACCCCATCAGCACCAGGGGTGGCTCTGGGCCCAGCACCCTGAGAACACAGTCAGGACATGGGGCAGGACAGGGGTTGCTCACCGGCGATCAGGCTGTCTCCACGGAGCACGAGTGAGCCCGGCTGGGCTGAGAGGGAGGGCTCCTTTACACGCCTGCAGAGAAGGGACAGTGGCACCGAGGGGGACGCACACCCCACACTGCTCACTGGGGCTGCAGTGCGAGCTCTCCCTGGTCTCCCAGGCCTCCCGCCAGTGGTTCTTCCCCGGGAGTCCACTGCCCCTGACCCCCCATCACCCCAGGGCTCACTGGGCACAAGGCTGAGGTCAGGGGTCCAGGAAACGATGGGCCTGGGTGCCCTCACCTGTGACCTGGCGATGCAGAGGGTGACTGGGGTGTGACCACACGTGTGCAGGGAGCTGGGAGAATCATAGCATCCGTGGGTTCCCCCACGGGAGGAGTTTAGGGGGCCCACAGGGCACACGGCCTGTCCCCTCCCATGGGTCCTCGATGTCCGGTGTCGGGCGGGTCAGCACCTCCCTCCTTCAGCAGGTGCAAAGTGCCGCTGCAAACTGTGAGCTGCATGCCAGGGACACGCTCTCTCCTGAGGCCACCACAGGGCGTGGCTGGGCTGAGAGGGAGGGGCTCTGTGCACCCCTGAGGGAGGGGAAGGGGCTGGGTTAAAGGGGGACCTTTACCCCGCTCACCGCAGGTGTGGGCTGTGAGGGGAGACGTCCGTCCCCCTGAGCCCACACTCTGCTCCCTCTGCCTGTAAGGACGCCGCCGCAGTGGGAGAAGACCCGGGTCCTCCCTCCTACCTGTCCTCACCAGGGGCAGGTGGTCACTCCACTCTGACCTGTCTTTCCTGCTGTGATAGACACACTGATACTGCCTGCAGTGCTTGAGCTTGAGGATTCAAAGGGGAAACTGGCCTTGTTACTGGAGTCCTGTGGGGCCTTAGCCTCCCAGAGTCCAGAGGGCCTCTCTATATATAGACGGTAGACATCAGCCCTCAGAGATCCCGGACACCAGATGGTCACAGGGCTTCCCTTGGTGACCATGACACCCGGGTCAGCCCAGATGGAGGGTTTGGGGAGGACCCCTGGAAAGGGATCAGAAGAGTTAGGGGTGTCCTTCTCCCCTCAGTTTCCCCAGCTGTCATTCCCCAGGCCCCTCCTAGACAGGTCACCATCATTTCAGACCTGCTGTGTTCCCCCCAGATGACCAGGGGG
This sequence comes from Neophocaena asiaeorientalis asiaeorientalis, assembly GCF_003031525.2. NCBI lineage: Eukaryota > Metazoa > Chordata > Mammalia > Artiodactyla > Phocoenidae > Neophocaena > Neophocaena asiaeorientalis. Next base: position 31,195 of record NW_020172990.1, on the reverse strand, counting down.
TTGTTGGGTTGAAGCAGGAGGTCTGGGGGGCCTCACTTGCCTTGACCTGGTTCCACGGGCCCTGACTCAGCCCTGGGAGAGAGTTCCCTGTGAGCACCCTTCCCCCAGCACACATCATAGATGCTCCAGGCCTGGTCTGGGCCCTGAGTTCTGGGGTCAGATCTGGGGCTGAGCACATCCTTCCTCCCTGACAATTTCTGCCTCCACTCATCTCCTGAGACCTGGGGTCTCTCAGCTTCAGACCTGGGAGGAGAGGGGCCCCCTGCCCTCTCCCTTCCCCAAAGCTCACCGAGGCAGAGAAGGGCAGTGAGGGTCGGGGTCGTGGCTGTGCCTCCCATGGTCCCCAGCCATGCTGGTGTCTCACAAAGTCCACAGAGCCAGCAGGACAGACAGACATGCGGTGGGTGACAAGGTGCAGGCTCTGTGTTACATGTCCTGCGTTCCTCATCAGCGCCCCTCTGCTCTCCCTGAAGCATGGGGCCCAGGAGACAGCAGGCTCTGGGGATGTTTCAGGCCAGATCTGAGACTCACCAGATCCCCCTCCCCCACTCTGCCTTCCTGTCCTTCCTCCTCATTGCCAAATCCAAATCCAGAGAGTGACATAACATCCCAGAACGTGAGGCTAGAAGAAGCAGGCCCAGGAGCTACCCCAACACCTGTTCCCGTTCTTATTCTGCCTCTTACGTAGGCTGTGTGATCTGGGGCAAGTTAATTCCCTTTCCTGAGCTTCTGTAAATGCAAATTTTGTCCCTTTCTTTCATCAGCTAGTCCAGTAAGGCAGTATTTGTTGAGCAATGACCATGTTCAGTCATGGTGCCAGACACTGGAGATGCACTGGTGAAGCCGACAGATTCCTTTCCTGGACTCATGGGGCCCAGAGTACTGAAAACAGACATTGCAAATATTTACATGGCAAACAATTCAGTTATAGTCTTGTGAGACTGTTACAAGTTGGAAGAAAAAAAACGGGGAACAATGAGTTTCATTAACAGGTAGATGCCATGAAGCCTGGGTCCTGGTTGTGAGGTGTCCTTCTGGTGGATTGATGAGCAGTAGTTAGCTCAGGGGTGGTGGTGGTGGTGGTGGAGGCATCCTTGACCAGAAAGATCTTGAGCTGTTCTCAGAACTGAGAGCAATTAGGCGAGGGCTGGGGCCTTGCCACACAGGATCTTGAGCGCCAGGTAAGTATTCTGGATTTATCTTTAAAGCAATTGGAAGATTTTAAGCAGCAGAGAGTATGAATAGATTTCTATTATCAAAAGATTACCACCATATAGAAAATGTAACGCAGGAGGGCTGTATTGATAATTAACTATTAATAGTAAAATTCCAACATTAATCTCTCTCCTGGATGATGTGTTGATCAGTATTTTAAGTCATTTATGTGGTTTTCTCCTATAAACCTTACACGAACTTATAACAACATATATTTATAGTTGAGTGGAATGAAAAAGGAAGGCGTCTTGGTCTGGCAGGTTGGAAAGGACATGGCTCCGTTCACGCTGGCTAAGGGGGCAGTCTGAGGAGGTGCAGAATTGTTCAGTAGCTCTGTGTATGTGTGTGTTTGGGGGAGACAAGTTTATGTGTGATGAGTTTGGCTCGGGAGGGAGAGCGGCGTTTGCTGGGGCTGATCATTCACAGCCTGGAATATCAGATGATGCACCTTGACTTTGTTTCGAAGGTGGAAACTGTTGGAAGGGTTTTGAGCAGGGCAGGTTCAGATCCGATGCGGTTATAGGAACCGCATCCAGGCCTGGTCTGGATATAGTTCCTCTCACTATAGGTGGTGAGAGGAATGAGCTGGAGTAAGGAGTGGAGCCTGGATTGGAGGACCAGGAAGGAGGCTGATGTGATGAAACAGACAAGATGTCCTGAGCCTTGCGATGGATCACGGACATTGTTAAGAAGGGCTCAAGGAGCACAGTGTGTGGATTTGGTGGTTGGATGTGAAGTGCAGGAGACTGGGGAACTGAAAGCGCTCCCACTCTCTGCCTTGGTTGCCTGGAGGAGCGAATGGGGTGGTCATAAATTGGGTGACCCCAGGAGAGAGGGACACATGGGGAGATGCTTGGAAGACAGATCACGTTCTTTAGAGTGAAGCACAGCCCTGCCTCCTGACCTGGGACTGGATTTTCTTTTCCCCAAACACTTCCCTTCACTGACCTCCTTGTGCCTATAATTCAGCACCATCTTTTTTCATCTCCCTTCTTCAAAACCTCTGAGTCAGTTCTGCCTCCTCAGTGCCCCTTCCTCCCCTGGGCAGAACTCTTCATCTCATTCTGTGAATTCTTTCTCCAGGCGTGGGGTAAGAGCATAGGTTGGAAGCAAAGATTTTTTAAAACGAACAACACCCAGGATCTGTGAGGCCATTTATATCATTGCTCTGCCAGCAAAAGGAGAATGATATCAATGAACGAAAAAAAATTTTTGATGAGCTAAATACGATTTTACAGATTTTTTTTTGATGTGGACCACTTTTTAAAAGTCTTTATTGAATTTGTTATAATGTTGCTTCTGCTTTATTTATTTATTTACTTATTTATTTTTTGGCACTGAGCCATGCGGAATCTTAGCTCCCTGACCAGGTATTGAACCTGCACCCCCTGGTGAAGGCGAAGTCTTAACCACTGGACCACCAGGGAAGTCCCCAGGTTTGTTGAAAGTCATCCATTTACATGTCCAAGATGCTCCACAAATGAAAAATTGGATAAGGTTTTAAAACGATGCCCATGAGGGCACACAGCAGAAGCAAGAACTACAGTCCTGCAGGCTGCAGGACAAAGACAATAGTCACAGAAAGACAGAAAAAATGAAAAGGCAGAGGATTATGTCCCAGATGAAGGAACAAGGTAAAACCCCAGGAAACCAGCTAAGTGAATTGGAGATAGGCAACCTTCCAGAAAAATAATTCAGAATAATGATAGTGAAGATATCCAGGATCTCGGAAAAGGAATGACGAAAATGCAAGAAATGTGGAATGCGGAATCTTAAAAAAATGATATAAACAAGCTTATTTACAAAATAGAAACAGACTCAGAGAATAAACTTATGGTTACCAGGGGTAAGGGTGGTGGGGAAGGATAGGGAGTTTGGGATTGACAAAAAAAGAAATTGTATATCACTATATTGTATACTTGTAACATATAATATTGTATATCAACTGTACATCAATAAAAAAGTAAAATAAAATAAAAACGATGCCTACACATCACAACCATAATCAAACCAGTGGGAAAAAATTTGAAAGCATCCAGAGAAAAGTGCCAGGTTCCATACAGAGCATTTGAACGATTACAGATTTCACATCAGAAACCACTATGGTCAGATTTATAGTTCTGAAAAACAAGAAGAGCTAACCTGGACTTCTTCTGGATATATTCTTCAGGAATGAAAGGAAAATAGTCATTCTTAGAGGAAGGAACACTGAGAGAATGTGTTGCCTGCAGAACTGCTCTAAAAAAAGGGATAAGGTAAGATCTTCAGGCAGAAAGGAAATAGTTCTAGAGGGAAACTTGGAAATTCAACAATAAAGGAAGAGCAGAAGGTGGTAAATATCTAAGTAAATGTAACAGCATATTTTTCTCGTTTCCTCTTAAGCTCTTTAAAATATGTATGGCTGTTGAAAGCAAAAATAGCAATGTCTGGTTGAGCTTTTAATATATATAGATGAATACATATAACAGGTACAACATGATGGGGAATGAGGGTGAAAGGACCTGTATGGTGATAAGGTTTCTGTGTTTCTCTTTTAAAAAAAAAAAAAATTATTTATTTATTTGGGTGCTCCGGGTCTTAGTTGCGGCACACGGGATCTTCACTGAGGCATGCGGGATCTTTAGTTGTGGCATGCAAACTCTTAGTGGCATGCGAACTCTTAATTGCAGCGTATGGGATCTAGTTCCCTGACCAGGGATCGAATCTGGGCCCCCTGCATTGGGAGCGTGGAGTCTTAGCCACTGGACCACCAGGGAAGGCCCGTATGTTTCTGCTGAAGAGTTAAAATAGTAACTCTGTGGAATTAGGTGTGTGTATTATAATGCCTGCAACGGCCACTAAAAAAACAACATGTGAAGATTTTCAGTTGGAATATCAATAGATATAATGGAATACTAAAAATATACTCCAAAAAGCAAACAGAAGGAAGGGAAGGGAAACTTGAAGAGCAAACAATAGAGGGGATAAAGAGAAGACAAACAATAAAAGGGAAAATGTAAATATAACCTTGTCAGTAATTACATTAAATATAAATGGTGAAAGCACAATTAAATGGCAGAGATTGTAAGACTGGATTAACAGCAAGTAAGACCCAAGTATATGCAGTCCTCAAGAGGTTCACTTAATACAGTGGTATGAATAGGTTAAAAGTGTTATAAATAGGTTAATAGGATGAAAGAAGGTATTATGCAAACATCAAAAGAAAGCTTACATGGCTGCATTAGTCTCCTATTGATGTTGTAACAAATTACCAAAAACTTAGTGGCTTTAAGCAACACAAATGTGTTGTCTTACTGTTCTGGAGGTCACAGATACAAAATCAGTCTCAGTGGGCTAAAGTCGAGGTGTCAGCAGGGCTGCTTGCTCTTAGTGGCTTTGTGGTGAGAATCTGTTTCCTTGCCTTTTTCAGCTACAAGGGGCTGCCTGCATGCAGCACCTGGCTTGTGGCCCCTTCCTTCCATCACTCCAACCCCTGTTATCACATGTCCTACCCCTGATTCTGATCCTTTTGTCTCCCTCTTACAAGAAGCCTTGGGAATACACTGGGATCACCCAGATTACCTAGGATAATGTCCCATCTCAAAATTCTTAATTTAGTCGCATCTGCAAAGCCCCTTTTTGCTATGTAAGGTAACATATTCACAGGTTGCAGGGATCAGGGCTTGGATATCTCTGGGACAGCAAGGAAGTGACATTACCTTCCTTGGTGGCTGTGCTGTACAAGACAGTGCAGTAAAATGTATCAGAGGCCTTAGAGCAAGAAAATTATCAGGGGTAAGGATAAAAAGGTCAATTCATCAAGAAGACATAGCAATCCCAAATGCGTGCACACAAAACCACAGAGCTCCAAGGTATATAAAGCAAAAACTGACAGAAATGAAAGGACAAGTAGATAAATCAACAGTTATAGTCGGGGACTTTGAGACTCCTCTCTTGGTGAGTGATAGAGCAAATAGGTGGCCAATCAGCAAGGATATAGAAAACCTTGACTATACTATCAACCAACTTGACCTAACTGGCACACAGAGCACACTCAACCAATAGCAAAATACACCTTTTTCAAGTGTGCATGGGATACTGGCCAAGATAGTCTTCATCCTTGGCTATTGAAGAAAGCTTAACAGATTTAAAAGAATTACTATCATACATCACTTCTTTTCTGACCCTAATGAAATTTAAGTTAAAATCTATTATTAGAAAGCTATCTGGAAAATCTTCAGCTATTTGGAAATTAAACAACACACTTCTAAATCATCCATGGTGAGGAACTCAAGGAAAATTGGAAAATATTTTGAACTGGATGAAAATGAAAATACACTAACCTTGTGAGATGCAGCTAAAGCAGTGTTTAGAAAGAAAGTAAGACCAGCAAGTGCTCATATTTAAAAAAAGAATGGTTTTTGGGACTTCCCTGGTGGTCCAGTGGTTGAGACTCTGCGCTTCCAGTGCAGGGGGCATGGGTTCTATCCCTGGTTGGGGAACGAAGATCCCACATGCCTTGTGGCGAGGCCAAAAAAAAGAGAGAGAAAGAAAGAAAGAATGGTTTCTAATCGCTAAGCTAAGTTTTCATTTTAAGACACAAGAAAAAGAAGAGCAAGCTCACCTCAAAGTAAACGTAATAAATATTAAAGGGCAGAACTACATGAAACTGAAAACAGAAAAACAATAACAGAAGTAAATGAAAGCCAAAGCCGATTCTTTAAAAAGGCCAATAAAATTGACAAACCACTAGTCAGAGAAATCGTGGAAGAAAGAGGGAAGACACAACTTGCCAATATTTGGAATGAATGACAGGGTATCACTACAAACCCCACTGCTATTAGTAGGGTAATAAGAAAATATTACAATTCTGTGCCCATAATTTTGACAACTTGTGAGAGACATAGACTATCAAAACTCACTTAAGGAGAAATAATCTGAATATTCTTTAAAAATATTAAAGAAATTGAATTTATAGTTAAAACAACTCTCCAACAAAGAAGACTCCTGGCCAGAGTGGCCTCACTGGCATGTACTACTAAACATTTAGGGAAGAAATAATGCAGTTTTACACAATCTCTTCCAGGAAATAGAAGGTAAAGAAACACTTTGCAGCAATTTTATGAGGTAAGCATTACTCCAAACTCAAATTAGGCAAAGACAGTACAAGGAGAGAGAGCTGCAGACCAATATCCCTCAAGAACATAGAAAATTTCTCACCAACATATTGGTATATGAAAGCCAACCATATCTGAAAAGGATAACATATCATAACCAAGTGTGATTTATCATCAGATGCCAGGCTGGTTCAATATTTGAAAACCAGTAAGGTTAATCCATCATGTTAATAGACTAACAAAGAAAACCCACATCATTATATAAGTATATGCACAGAATGATTTGATAAAATTAATTAAATGCCCAGCTATATAGGAATAGAAGGGAACCTCCTTAATCGGATGAAGAGCGTCTGGGATCTACATTTACCTGATGTCATACCAAATGCTTTCCCTCTGTGGTTGGGAAGCACACAGTGACGCTCTCATGACTTCTCTTCAGAATTGGCCAGTGCAGTAAGACAAGTGAGAGGGAAAAGAAGCTTACAGATTGAAATGGAAGGAATAAAACTGTCTTTATTCCCAATCTACATGATCCTGTATGGAGGAGTTCCTAAGGAATCGACAAAAGAGCTTCTACAACTAGTAGGTGAAGGAGCAAGGTCTCAAGATAAAAGATCAATATTCAAAAACCAATTGATTTCATTCTACAAATTAACAAAGGACAACTGGAAAGCACAATTAAAACACAATACTTTTTACTATAGCACCGAAAACCATGAACATGTAGGAATAAACATAAGTATTTATGTGTAAGATCTGAAGACGAAGAACTATAATACGTCGGTAAGAGAAATTAAAGAACAGCAACAAAAGATATACCGCATTTATTGATTGAAAGACTCAATATTTTAAGATATCAGCTCTCTCTAAATTGATGTGTACTCGAAACACCAATCAAAATCTGAACTAGCTTTTGTAGCAATTGACAAGCTGATACTAAAATGGAGGTAGAAATATGTAAGAGCAATAATAGCTCAAGAATTTAGAAAAGGAGTAAAATTGGACGTCTTATTCCAAGACTTTATATGGAAGGAACAAATGTAGTGGACAGTGTGGAATTTGCATAAGGATAGGGGGGAAAAATAAACAACAGAGATCCCAGGAGTAAACACACATATATGATCAATTGATTTGTAACGAAGGAACAGAGTACTTCCTTGAGGAAAAGATAATCTTCTTAACAAATGTCTCTGGAAGAACTGGATATTTATTTGGAAAAAATGAAGCTTCACCTTTACCTCACACCATACACAATAATTCACATGAAATGGATCGTAGATCTAATTGCAATAGCAAAACCATAAAGTGTCTAAAAGGAGACATTAAAGAAAATCTCCACAACCTTGGATTAGACAAAGATTTTTTTTAAAGGCTTTATTGAATTTGTTACAATATTGCTTCTGTTTTATGTTTTGGTTTTTTGGCCGCGAGGCATGTGAGATCATAGCTCCCAAACAGGGATCGAACCCGCACCCCCTGCATTGGAAGGCTAAGTCTTAACCACTGGACCAGCAGGGAAGTCCCAAACAAAGATTTCTTAAGAAAGGTACAAAAAGCACAGAAAACAACAAAAACAAAAGATTTATTGGACTTCATAAAATTAAATTGTGCGCGAGATAAAGGATTTGTATGTAGAATAAATAAGGACTTTTACAAATAAATAATAATAAAACCTTCCCACTTGAGTAAAACAGTTTAAACAGACATTTCTCAAAAGAAGAAATGGTGGTAAAAAAAAAAAAAAAAGATATATAAATGACCAATTAGCACATGAAAAACTGCTTAACATCTATAATGATTAGAGAAATGAAAACTCAAATGAGATACCAATAAAGTTGATGAATCAAAACATTATACTGAACAAAAGACGGCAGATACAAAAGAGTACAGACTTTATAGTTCCATTTTTATGAAATTCTAGACCTTGTAAAACTAATTCCTAGTGAGGAGCACTGGTTGCTGTTTGGTTCAGTGTGGGTTTGGAGGGTGTAGGTTGACTAAAAAGGTCACCATGGAATTTCAGGAGTGATGGCAATGTTTTATATGTTGATTGTGGTGACAGTTGCTACGTGAATTTCTACATTTGCCAAAGCTGATCAAACAGCACAAAGGGGGTACATTTCATGTCTCAGTATATATACACATGCATACTAGTCATACCAGGCTCAACCAGTGTCCATTCCACCAGGATGAAGTCAACCTGCAACCACATGTCTGATTTGCTTCCATAAGAAATGATACAATGTTAAGGACTCAAGTGTTCCTTTCCTCTGCTGACACAATGGACATTCAGCAGTATCTGTAGTTAAATCACTCTCGGTGAATGGCAGTCAGTCCCTGATTCCAGGCTGATGACTAGCCTCCATCTCTGTCTCCACGGCCATCCTTCAAAGGCCCAGTGTGTAAGCAAGGAGGCAGAGGCTGGCAAACATCCACTGAACCAGGCGTCCTGTCCCCTTGGCTGTTAAGGACCCTGTCTGCAGTGAGGCTCTGGGGGGGACATTAATACCTCATTGAAAGACCACGTGCCTCGTGCCCACTCCTGTACCCATTCCTCCTTCCTGGCTATCCTTGTCCCCTCCCGCTCAGTTCCCCTGACTGTCTAGGCAGGGCGGTTGCTCCCATCCCCGGGTCTGTGTACATCTTTCCCTCTACCCTGTTCTTTCCACACACACACAAGGTATCCTGTTCATCACCCAGGTGTCTGCTCCGTGAACGCATTTTCCCTCAGTATCTTTCAGGTACAGGGCTGTAGAGCAACACCACCCCCAAACCTGACGCTCTCCAGACGTGACCCAGGCCGTAAAGCTGCAGAGGACAGCTGAGGGAGGGGTGTCACCGTGTCAGGTAGCCGTGGAGGTATCCTGTGCCTCTAACCCCTGCCTTTGTGGGACTTACCTTGTTCTGCGGACCTATTCCTGGCCCCAGGTTTACCACTCATGCAACAGTGGGTTGCAACCCAATGACTTGGTGGGAATGACAACACCTGGCTCATCATGGGAAGTTTCAGCTGCACAGACACTTGATGTCTCTTTGTCAATCAGTCAGTGTCTGTTGGGAACCAGGAGCCTGCCAGGAGCAGTTTTTGTTTTAATTAATTAATTTTATTTTTGGCTGCATTGGGTCTTTGTTGCTGCTTGTGATAAATCCTCTCAGTTTTCCTTCACCTGAGATTGTCTTTATGTCCCCTTCATTCCTGAAGGATAGTTTCACAATGCGTAGCATTGGGGATGGACAGTTCTTTTCTTTCAGCACTTGAAACTGTTGTGCCACTACCTTCTGATAAGTCCAAGGTCACGTGAGTGGTGGGTTCCCTCCACAGTGAGGAGGCATTTCTGTCTCACTGCATGCAAGGAACTTCTTCCTCTTTTTCTGGATTGTGATGCATCTTGCATTAGATTTCTTGGGGCTCATCCTGTTTGGGGTTCACTGAGTTTCATATATGCAGAGACTCATGGCTTCTGCAAAGTTTGGGGAAATTTCAGCCATTATTTCTTGAATAGTTTTCCAGTCTTATTCTCTTTCTCCTCTGGTTTTAGGATTCAGATCCCAGGGATGTGAGGTCATTGAGAGTCCGTTCTCATGCTTTTCCAGAATATGTTCTCACTGGTGTCCAGACTGAGTAGTTTTTATCCTTGTGTTTTACATCATTTCCTCTGTTGCCTCCATTCTTTTGTTGTGTCCGTCCATCCATGGAGCCTTTTATTTTAATTATTGTATCTTTCAGATCTGAAATATCCATTGCATTCTTTTTTTAAAATTTGTTTTATTTTTGGCTGCGTTGGGTCTTCATTGCTGCCCGCGGGCTTTCTCTGGTTGCGGCGAGCGGGGGCTACTCTTCGTTGCGGTGCGCGGGCTTCTCATTGCAGTGGCTTCTCTTGTTGCGGAGCACGGGCTCTAGGCACGCGGGCTTCAGTAGTTGTGGCTTGTGGGCTCTAGAGTGCAGGGTCAGTAGTTGTGGCTCAGGGGCTTAGTTGCTCTAAGGCATGTGGGATCTTCCCGGACCAGGGCTCAAACCCGTGTCCCCTGCCTTGGCAGGCGGATTTTTAACCACTGCACCACTAGGGAAGTCCTCCGTTGCGTTCTTTATGTCTTCTCTTTTTTCGCTGAGCCTTTCTAGTTTTTTAGATTTACTTTAAGCATGTGTGTAATTGCTCCTCAAAGCATTTTTATTATGGCTATTTTAAAATCCTTGTCAGAAAATTCCAAAATCTGTGTCATCTCAGTGTTAGCAGCTGTTAAGGATGGTTTTTTCTCACTCAAGACGAGATTTTCCTGGTTCCTGTTGTGACGAATGATTTTTCAAATTAGACCTGGTCATTTTGGATATTATGTTTTGAGAGTCTGGGTCTTATGTAAATCTTTGTTATAGAAGGACTTTTCTTACACATGGCTGGGGCACTGACTCATTACTGCCAGGTGGATGGGGCAGTCCAGGTACCCTACTCGGTCTCCTTTGACACCCACTGTGTCATTACTGGGGTCTTAGCAGTCTTAGTGTGTCTGCTGCCTTCTCTCTACCCTTCAGAGTACAGGCAGACCTTGGAGATATTGCAGGTTCAGTTGCAGACCACAGCAATAAAGCAAATATCACATTAAAGCGAGTCCCACAGTTTTTTGTTTTCCTAGTGCATATAAAAGTTATGTTTACACTATATTGTAGTCTGTTAAGTGTACAATAGCATTGGTCTAAAAACACAATGTACACACATTAAAAAATAATGCTGTTGGGGACTTCCCTGGTGGCACAGTGGTTAAGAATCCACCTGCCAATGCAGGGGACATGGGTTGATTCCTGGTCTGGGAAGATCCCACATGCCGCGGAGTAGCTAAGCCCATGCGCCACAACTACTGAGCCTGCGCTCTGGAGCCCACGCACCGCAACTACTGAGCCCATGTGCTGCAACTACTGAAGCCCGTGCACCTAAAGCTAATGTTCCCTAACAAGAGAAGCCACTGCAATGAGAAGCCAGTGCACGGCAACAAAGAGTAGCCCCGCTCGCCACAACTAGAGAAAGCCCCACGCGCAGCAAGGAAGACCCACCACAGCCAAAAATCAATAAAATAATAATAATAATAATAACGCTGTTGGGAAAAGGGCACTGATGGGCTTGCTTGATGTGAGGTGCCACAAACCTTCAATCTGTAGAAACAAAAACAAAAACATCCCTGCAATATCTGGGGAGTACAATAAATGGAGGTATGCCTGTATTCTTACGTTTGTTGTGCATGTAAAGTCCAGGAGTCTTACTGTGCTTTGTGGGGGGTTAGGGATTCATACTTCTGTTTTCTCCTGCTCCAAAACTGGAAGTCTGAAATGCAACTGACTTTTATATGTTGTGATGATGTACCCAGTGACGTTAGATAAATTCTTTTCAAATTCGAATAATAGGTCCTTATTCTATTTTGGATTTTCCACTCACACAGTTTTGTAATCTTGAGCAATACAGTTTTATTCCATCCCTCAGTGCCTATCACTTTTCTTTTCTTTATTTAATTGGTTGGTTCTTCCAGGCCTGCCGAATAGAAGGGTAATAGTGAACGTTCCTGGCTCACTCGCAATTGCAGGCAGAAGGATTGCACGTTTTTACCTTTAAAAATGATTTCTATTGTAGATTTTAAAAGATGCTTTTACAAATAATAGGAAATTCCCTTTTATTCCTGAGTTTTTTTCATTATAAATTGGTGATGTATTTTATCAAAAGCTTTGCATCTGTTGATATGATGATTTTTCAGATTTCTTCTTTTAATGTTTGAATTGTATTGATTGATTTCTGAGGATGAAACCACCCATGCATTCCTTAAAAAAAAATACCTGCAAGTTCATGATATATTACTCATTTTATATAGCAATGAATCTCGTTTGTGAATATTTTGTTTAGGAAAATAAAAGACAGAATTCTTTATAAATTCTAATAAAAGACAGCTTCCTGTGATTTTCCCATTTTGTAGTTTCTTTGTCAGCTTTTGGTCTCAATTTTTTTCTGGCCCGACAAAAGGTGTTGCGGGGAGTATTCCTTTCCTTCCCTATTCTCTGCAGAAGCTTGTGTAAGTTTGGTGTGTGTGTGTGTGTGTGTGTGTGTGTATTTCATAAGTGCATACGTGTTCAGAAGCATTCACCAGTGAAGCTTTCCGGACTAAGAGTTCACTTTTTGGGAAAATTTTAAATCACAGACTCCACATATTTAATATATACAACAATCCAGATTTCCTATTTATCCTAATGTTCATCATTTTGGTAAATTATATTTTAGAGAATTTTTGTCCATTTCATCTACATTTTCTAATATAATGGCATAAATTGTTCATAAAATTCTTTATTTATGTAAAGTCTGTAGGATCTGCCGGAGTGTCATGATAATGGTAAAGCATGCCTTCTCTCTTTTTCCCTTGGTCGTTGAGCCTAGGGTTTATACGTGTGGTTAATGTTTTCAGGATTGAAGTTTTTGGGTTTATTGATTTTACTCTACTTTTTCTTTGTCCTCATTAGTAGCTACTCTTGTCATTGTTATTTCCTGCTTCTACCTTCATTTGGAATCATTTGCTATTCTTTTTCAAAATCATTGGTAATTGAGAAGTCTGTTGCTTTTTTTCTAAAATGTAAGGCTATTAGTTATCTTTGAGGGTAGAGTCAGGTGACTGCCAAAGGGTCCCAGGGGCCCCTGGTGGTCTGTGTTGGGAGTCCAGGCTGTCTGTTGGTCGTTAGGCGGTGTCCACTGCGGGCAGGCAGCTCCTGTGCCTTCCGGGGTCCGTGCAGTCTTCCTCCCTGGAGCGTGGGGTCTGGGTCCTTCCTGGGCTAGCGGACGGCGAGAGCAGCATACACGCTGGGCTCTTCTGGGGGCTCCCCTGACTGGGGGGCAGGGGGTGCAGTCTCCCGTCTGAAGGTCGAGTGGTTCAGCTGGGCATAGGTCACATCCTGGGGGGCTTCAGATGCGGCGGCCTGCGGTGGGGGAGAGGGAGGGAGGGTGTGTGGTTGGGGTGGAGGAAGCCTGGGGGCCCGGACAGGATGGGGCCCACCTGACCGTCCCTCTGCCCGTCCTCTTCCGCTTGTCTGTCCTTCGTGTCCAGCAATCTCCCCGACAGGGAGGAAGGAGAGGTGGCCACCCCCTGCCTTAGTCTTGATCTTGAGTGGTTCACCTGGGCGTACGTCCCCTCCTGCCTGTACGTCCTGCATCCTGCCTGTTCTGCTGGAGGGAGAGAGTAGGACAGAAAGGGGACTTCCTGGATCCACTGTGATCTCCTTCCGTCAGCTTTCCACTGTGTTGGCAGAGTGATGCTTTAAAACCTTAGGTCAGGTCACTTTCCTGATGGAAACTCCGGGGACCTCCTAACACCTTGGAGCCTCTGGATTCTTTCTACGGTTCTGATTTCTGTATTAACATGTTATCTCCCTTGCACATTTGGCTCCAGCCGCACGGCCATCTTCCTGCAAAAGCACGTCCCTGCCTCAGGACCTTTGCACTTGCTGCCCCCCCACCATGCACTCTGTAACCTTCTCTTGCTTTACTTTCCTTATCGGGACCTTGCATTCTAGTACGCTACCTGCTTCTTTACATATAGTCTTCTCACCCACCAGGTGAGCTCCCTGTTGCACCTGCAGCACCTACAGGGAGCCGGGGGGATGCGCTCTCCTTGTGCACCGCTTTTGGGTGAATGAAGGAAGGGGGGCCTGGGGACTTTCAGGTGATTCACTTATTCACAAATCCTCTTGAGACGTGGGGCTTCTCTGCAACGCCAGAGGGTCAGACAGAGGACGGGGAGCCAGGAAAGGGGACCCCGAAGGAGGGGCCATGAGGTCACAAGGAAGCAGGAGGGGTGGAGTCAGAGCAGGAAGACCCAGGAAGCCCAGAAGGAGAGGTCAGTGTGGGACGCTGCTGGAGCTGGGATGTGAGGACAGAGACGTGTCCATTGGACTGAGTTTGGCAACAAGAAGGTCTCTGGTGGCCTGGACAGGAGCAGGGGTCTCACCGGATGGTCCAGCTGCACCCCGTCCTCAGGCTGTGTGTCCTTCACGGCAGCATCTGCTGGGGCGGAACAGGGTGTGTATCGCTTGGCGGGATCCCCTGAGATCCCTCAGGGCTGGAGCCCCCGCAGTGCATCCAGAAGGGGCCACTGAGACCCAGGGGTGAGGGGAAGTGTGGGGTTTCAGTCCGCACCCCCTGAGCCCACCCCTTCCCAGCCTTCCCCTCCCCCACACAGGTGCCTCCAGAACCCTGTGTCCCCCACCCCGTCCTCTTCTGCTCACAGAGGGCCTGGTCCTGGGCGGCGGCGCCTGGGCAGGAGCTGGGGAGGAAGCGGGCATGTTAGGGGGAGAATGAGGGGGAGCTTTGGGCAGGGCGGGCCTAGGGGTCTTCGGGACGGGAGTTACCTGCTCTGCAGGCCTGTGTCCTTGGGCTCTGGGTCTGCAGCCCCTGCGGGAGGGTGGAAATCAGCCTCGCCCTGGGCTGGGGCAGATGACAGAGGCTCGGCCCTGGGACTCTTACGACCCCCGCCCCTCACTCGGGATTCAGGAGGAAAGAAGGAGACCTGAACTCATACTTGTGTACATGTTTCAACACTTCATGAGATTGAAAAGGGGGAAAATACCTTAAATTATACATGTCAGCTGACAGTACGTGTTTTCTTTCTAGATTTTTGAGTTTCAGACTCTGGACAGTTTTTCTAAGCTGACCTTGCCCATCTCTTAGGTTTCCCTTTGGCTGGTGCCCTGAGCCCACCACCTCCAGGGGCCTGGGTCACCCCGTTCCCTACTCACCCGACTTCCTGCGTCTGCTCTGACCCCAGTGTCGGACGAGGAGGATGAGGGGCAGCAAGACGAAGGCCACCAAGACCCCGATCAGGACGTTCAGGTACCATTTGAGACCTGGGGCACCAGTGACATCATGAGTGAGCCCAAGGTGCCATTTAATTGAGCGCCTACTGTGTGCAGGCTCATGAGGGAGGGCTTCGCAGACACACCTGGGGGAAGACCAGCCGTGGGCTGTAGGGGCTGGTTCCTTCCATGAAGCCCCTTCTCCCATCCTGGTCCGCAGGCCTCACTGTCGCTCACACTCTGTGTCTCTGTCCTGTGCGCCCTGCTCCCCCCTCACCCCACCCTCTCATCTGGGACAATCCTGGGAGAAAAGCATCTAATAATCTGTCTCGTGCCTCAAAAAGTGCGTGAGGCCAGGGTGGGACCTCCTCACCTGGGACCAGGAGCTCCAGGAGGTCACTGGGGGCCGACCACACCTGGGGGGTGTCCCTGTAAAAGCCGTGGCATCTGAACATCCACCTGTGGCTGGGGGTAACGTGACCCACGGGGAGCAGGGCCTGGGTCCGCCCATGGGGGTCTCGCTGTGCATCCAGGGTCCAGGAGGACTTGGGTTCTCCTTCCTTAGTCAGAATGAACCTGTCCAGTCCCTTCCATGAGCCACACTGGAGGGTCACGTTCCCTCCTGAGGTGACCACAGGGCTCGGCAGGGCTGAGAGGGTGGGTTTGCTGTGGGCCTCTAGGAGATAGAATGCATAGTTGTTTAGAAATAAAAATGTAAATACATGTATTAACATGGGAGTAACAGCCTAAAATTAGAAATGGAATAACTACCAATGTGCTTGGTGTAATTAAATGAAAGAAAAAATTTTCAGCTTTATTGAGATATAAGTAACAAAAATTGTGTATATTTAAGGTGTACAACTTTTATTTTTTAAAAGAACATTTATTTATTTATTTGGCTGTGTTGGGTCTTAGTTGTGGCACGCAAGATCTTCGCTGTGGCAGGCGGGATCTTTCGTTGCGTGCGCAGGCTCGAGAGTGCATGGGCTTAGTACTTGCAGCTTGTGGGCTTAGTTGCCCCGTGGCATGTGGGATCTTAGTTCCCTGACCAGGGATCCAACCTGCGTCCCAAGCACTGGAAGGGGGATTCTTAACCACCGGACCGCCAGGGAAGTCCCGCTTGATGTTTTTATATACACTTACCTTGTGAAATAATCACCACAATTAAGCTAATTAACATATCCATGACCTCACACACTGAACATTTGTGTGTGAGTGTGTGTGTGGTGAGAACACCTAAGGTCTATCCTGTGAGCAAATTTCAAGTCTACGATGGAATATTGTGAACTGTAGTCACATCACCGTACATCACATCTCCAGAAGCTACTCGACTGCGTAACTGAACTTTGTTCCCCGTGACCAGCATCTCCCCACTGACCCCTTTCCCAGCCTCTGGCAACTACCATTCTCCTGTGTTTCTATGAGTCTGATTATTTTAGATCCCCCAGGGAAGTGAGCTCGGGCTGTATTTGTCTGTCTGTGTCTGGCTTCTTTTACTTCACATAATGTCCTCCAGTTTCATCCACGTTTCCCAAACGGAAGGATTCCCTTCTTTTTAAAGGCTGAATAATATTCCAGTGTGAGTGTGTGTGTGTGTGTGTGTGTGTGTGTGTGTGTGTGTATCTCACATTTTATCTCTTCATCTTTCGACAGGCATTGAGGTTGTATCCACATCTTGGCTAATGTGAATAATGCTGCAGTGAACATAGGAGCGCAGATATCTCTCCGAGATCGTGGTTTCATCTGCTTTGGATATATACCCAGAAGTGGAATTGCTGGATCATATGGTAGGTAGTTCTATTTTTAATTTTTTGAGGAAACTCCATACTGTTTTCCACGGTGGCTGCACCGATTTGCCTTCCCACCAACAATGCATAGGGTTCTCTTTTCTCCACAGCTTTGCCAACACTTGTTATCTTTTTTTTAAAGTTAACTTATTTATTTATTTTTGGCTGCGCTGGGTCTTCGTTGCTGTGCATGGGCTTTCTCTAGTTGAGGTGAGTGGGGGCTACTCTTCCTTGCGGTGCGCGGGCTTCTCATTGCGGTGGCTTCTCTTGTTGTGGAGCAAAGGCTCTAGGCCCGTGGGCTTCAGTAGTTGTGGCTTGTGGGCTCTAGAGTTCAGGCTCAGTAGTTGTGGCACACAGGCTTACTTGCTCCGTGGCACGTGGGATCTTCCCCGACCAGGGCTCGAACCCATGTCCCCTGCGTTGGCAGGTGGATTCTTAACCACTGTGCCACCAGGGAAGCCCAACACTTGTTATCTTTTGTCTGTTTCATAACAGCCATTCTAACAGGTGTGAGGTGATATCTCATTGTGGTTTCGATTTGTATTTCCCTGCGGGTTAGTGATGTTGAACACCTTTTCATGTACTGTTTGGCCATTGGGATGTCTTCTTTTGAGAAATGCCTATTCAGGTCCTTTACCTATTTTTTAAATTGGGTTGTTACTACTTTGCATTGAGTTGTGTGAGCTCCTTGTATATTTTGACAAGTAGCTCCTTATCAGATATATCGTTTGCAGATATCTTCTCCCATTCTATATGTTGCCGTTTCACTCTGTTTCCTTTGCTGTATAGAAGCTTTTAATATGATGCAATCCCCTTGTCTATTTTTATCTTTGTTGCCTGTGCTCTTGGTGTCATATCCAAAAAACCATTGCCCAAACTCACGTCAAGAAGCCTTTCCGGGCTTCCCTGGTGGCGCAGCGGTTGAGAGTCCGCCTGCCAATGCAGGGGACACGGGTTCGTGACCCGGTCCGGGAAGATCCCACATGCTGCGGAGCGGCTGGGCCCGTGAGCCATGGCTGCTGAGCCTGCGCGTCCGGAGCCTGTGCTCCGCAACGGGAGAGGCCACAACAGTGAGAGGCCCGCGTAACACAAAAAAAAAAAAAAAAAAAAAAAAAAAAAAAAGCCTCCCCCTTTTTTTTAAAAAAAAAAAAAAAAAAAAAAAAAAAAAAAAAGAAGCCTTTCCCCTATGCTTTCTTCTTGTAGTTTTATGGTTTCAGTCCTTATGGTTAAGTCTCTGATCCATTTTGACTTGATTTTATATATGGTGTGAGCTGAGGGTCCAGTTTCATTCTTCCGCACGTGGGTGTCTAGTTTTCCCAGCATCATTTATTGAAAGCACTATCCTTTCCCAATTGTGTGTTCTTGGCACCCTTGTGGAAGACAGTTCACGGAGCTTCTTTAAGACAGTTATTTTGAACAGTTAGGCAACTGATAGACCTTCATCTTTTACGGTTTATGTTTTGCCTTCGGCAGCGTCACATTCCCTGATTCTTCGTGTGTCTTATAGCTTTGCTTTGGTGTCTGTGTGTTGGAAGAAACAGCCACCTGTTCCAGTCCTTATGGTCGGAATTTGCAGATCAGCCCAGTTAGAGATTCCGGAGCCTCTCAAACGTGTTCTGTGGACGTGCAAGCTCCACAGCCCTCCCTCCTGGGGCAAGGATTCCTAGTTGTGTGCCTTCACCGTGTCCCCCCTTCCCCTGGAGGAGTGCAGGGGACGGCGGGGGCTGGGGGCGGGCTCCATTTTCCTCCTCCTGAGGGAGAAGTCTCAGGATCGGTCTTCCTCTCCGTCCTGCCAGGCTCTGCCGGCTACTACAGCGCCTGTCCCTCTCTTCCTTTTTTGCTGCCCCCACGTGGGCCTGTGGCCTCGGGCTCTGAGTGAGGTGAGAGGCCAGGAGGTCTCTGAGGCAGTGCCCGGAGCCTGGGGATGTGGGTGCAGCTTGACTCCCTCTGGCCTGGGCCAAACGGAGGAGCCTCTCAGCGCTGAGGGTGCCAGCTTGGGGGAGGGGGGACAGGGGGAGGGAACTGCTCCTTTTATCCTTTCAAAGAGGTTTTTCTTGGTTCTATGCTCATTCGAGGTGTTGCACCTTGCTAACTGAATCCTG
This sequence comes from Neophocaena asiaeorientalis asiaeorientalis, assembly GCF_003031525.2. Taxonomy (NCBI): domain Eukaryota; kingdom Metazoa; phylum Chordata; class Mammalia; order Artiodactyla; family Phocoenidae; genus Neophocaena; species Neophocaena asiaeorientalis. The sequence goes on along the minus strand of NW_020172990.1, from coordinate 12,180 downwards.
CAGTTCGCATAAAATTTATTTTCCCCAAATACCGTACTTTTGTCACTGTTTATGTGCGGGGATGAGAGCTGGGACTTCCTGTCCTGCCGTCTTGCCTAAAACGTTGATTAATTTTTCTAGAATGCATCCTAGTGAGACCAGAAATGGAAAAATAGAAACAATAGCTAATCTACACAGGAAATAAAATGAGAAGACTAAACAGATATCTGTCACAGTTTCTAATGAGAGAAATGAGAACGCCGTTAGGCCGCACTTGAAGAGACCACAGACCTAGACCACAGGGCATCCTCCACTTAAGGGGACTAGGGTTCTCCCTCACCCTCAGTGGGGGCAAAATTACTTCTTCTTTTTTTTTTTAAATAGAAGTATAGTTAATTTACAATGTTGCGTTAGTTCCAAGTGTATAGCAAAGTCATTCACTTATATATACATATTCTTTTTCAGATTCTTTCCGTTATAGATTTTTATGAGATATTGAGCATGGTTCCCTGTGCTATACAGTAGGTCCTTGTTGTTTATCTATTTTATGTAAAGTAGTGTGTATGTGCAAATCCCAAATTCCTAATTGATCCCTTCCCGCTTTATCCCCTTCGGTAACCACAAGGTTGTTTTGTCTGTCTGTGAGTGTATTTCTGTTTTATAAATAAGTTTATTTGTACCATGTTTTAAGATTCCACATATAAGTGAAATCACATGATATGTGTCTTTCCCTTTCTGACATACTTCACTTAATATGATAATCTCTAAGTCCATTCATGGTGCTTCAAATGGCATTATTTCATTCTTTTTTATGGCCGAGTAATATTCTATTATACATATATCATTATCCATCTTCTTTATCCATCTGTCGATGGACATTAAGGTTGCTTCCACGTCTTGCCTATTGTAAATAGTGCTGCTAGGTACATTGGGGTGCATGCATGTTTTTGAATTAGAATTTTTTCCGGATATATGCCCAAGAGTGAGGTTGCAGGATCATTAGGTAACTGTTTTTAGATTTTAAGTGACCTTCACACTGTTCTCCATAGTGGCTGCAACAATTTCCATTCCCAGCAACAGTGTAGTAAGGTTGCTTTTTCTCCACACCCTCTCCAGCATTTATTATTTGTAGATTTTTGATGATGGCCATTCTGACCAGTGTGAGGTGATAGCTCACTGTGGTTTTGATTTGTATTTCTCTAATAATTGGTGATGTTGAACATCTTTTCACATGCCTCTTGGCTATGTGTATGTCTTCTTTGGAGAAATGTCTATTTAGGTCTTCTGTCCAGTTTTTGTTTTGTTTTGTTTTTTTTTGTTTTTTTGTGGTATGTGGGCCTCTCACTGTTGTGGCCTCTCCCGTTGCAGAGCACAGGCTTTGGACACGCAGGCTCAGCGGCCATGGCTCATGGGCCTAGGCGCTCCGCGGCACGTGGGATCTTCCCGAACCGGGGCACAAACCCATGTCGCCTGCATCGGTAGGCGGACTCTCAACCACTGCGCCACCAGGGAAGCCCCTGTCCAGTTTGTAATTGAGTTTTTTTTTAATATATTAAGCTGTATGAGCTGTTTGTGTATTTTTGAAATTAATCCCTTGTCCTTAGCATTGTTTGCATATATTTTCTCCCAGTCCTAGGTTGTTTTTTCATTTTGTTTATGGTTTCCTTTGCTGTTTAAAAGTTTTAAGTTTAATTTGTTCCCATTTGTTTATTTTTTAAACTTGTATTACTTTAGGAGATGGATCCCCCAAAATATTGCTGCAATTTATGTCAAAGCATGTTCTGCTTATACTTTCCTCTAGGAGTTTTATAGTATCCAGTCTTACACTTAGGTCTTTAATCCATTTGGGTTTATTTTTGTATATGGTGTTAGAGAATCTTAAGTTTCATTCTTTTGCATGGAGCTGTCCAGTTTTCCCAGCACCACTTATTGAAGAGACTATCTTTTCTCCACTGTATATTCTTGCTTCCTTTGTCATAAGTTTATTGACCATAAGTGTGTGTTTTTTTTTCTGGGCTCTCTATTCTGTTCCATTGATCTATGAGTCTGTTTTTGTGCCAGTACCATAGTAGCTTCATAGTATAGTCTGAAATCAGGGCGTGTGATTCCTCCAGCTCTGTTCTTCTTTCTCACGATTGTTTTGGCTATTCGGGGTCTTTTGTGTTTCCATACAAATGAAGATATTTTTTGTTCTTTCTCCGTGAAAAATGCCCTTGGTAATTTGATAGGGACTGCACTGAATCTGTAGATTGCCTTGGGTAGTGTGGTCACTTTTACAATATTGAGTCTTCCAATCCAAGAACACAGTATATCTTTCCCTGGGGTACATTTATTTCTAATTGACCTTCCAGGGAATCTGTAGCCCTTTGAGTATCCATATTTAGGGATAGAAATGCATCGAAGCTCTTGGCTCTTAGTGAGATTTGGTGGACTACTGTCTCAAGAGAGGCAAATACTTAATAATAGTAATTATATTTTGTATTTTATAGCCCATGTGTCATCTATTGTAAGCCTCCCAGGTACTTTGTGGAAGAATATGTACTTTTTTTGCTTTATTTATTTATTTATTTTTAATTTACTTGGAAAAAAATAACCAAAAACAAGGATGAAACCCCCTGAAAGAGCACATGTGATTTATTCACATTCAGCATGTCAACAGATGATTATCTTACAAGAGCCAGGTGGTTCAAACTCCCAGTCCAGTGCTTTTAACTGAGATTTATCTCCTTGAAGTCTCTTGTGCTATGACGTGCAGAGCTGTGGGAGCTACTGGTTTATGTGGGAAGTTCATATAACCAGCAAAGAGGCTCAGGGGAACACAGGTGTGAGGACTGTAACTGAAGGGTCTTTAAGATGCTCTGCTGGACCAGCTGGGTGCATAGTCTCTCCTGGACTCACCTGGCTTTTCCTGAGGGCAGATACTCATTTAGGGGAAATAATGCCCCTGTTCAACAAGAAGTTCTAGGGTGTGTCTCATTCTGAACAGGGTCTTAGTCCAAGGACAGACTCTGCCGTGTCTCTTTTTTTTTTTTTTGTGGTACGCGGGCCTCTCACTGTTGTGGCCTCTCCCGTTGCGGAGCACAGGCTCTGGACGTGCAGGCTCAGCGGCCATGGCTCACGGGCCCAGCCGCTCCGCGGCATGTGGGATCTTCCCGGACCGGGACATGAACCCGTGTCCCCTGCATCGGCAGGCAGACTCTCAACCACTGCGCCACCAGGGAAGCCCTGGTTGCTTGATTTTTGAATATCAAGCCAATGTTGCATTCCTGGGATAAGCCCCTCTTGGATGTGGTGTAGTATTTTAAAAGTATGTTGTTAGATTTGCTAATATTTTGTTGAAGACGTTTGTGTTTATGCTCATGAGGGAGATTGGCCTGCAAAGTTTTGTTTTATTTTGTTTTCGTTTTCTTTACTTTTACTACGAGAGTTGGTCTGGCCTCATAAATTAATACAACATTTCCTCCTCATCTAGTTTCTAGAAGAGATTGAGTAGAATTAATATTATTGTTTTTACATGTTTTGTAGAATTTGCAGGTAAAACCATTTAGGCCTGGAGATTTCTTTGGGGAAATTTTAATCTAAGAATTCAGTATCTTGAATGTGAGACTAGCAAATTGTTTTTAAAGTCTGACAATAACACGTGTTAGTGAAGGTCTGGGACAAAAGGAATTACTCCACATTGTTTCTGGTTATACAAAATAAGACAGTCAATTAAATAAGAAATGCATCGTTATCCCTTAGATTTTCAAATATGTTTATGCTACCCAGGAGATTTTTGCCATGTAAAACCTAGAAAAACTTGCACATATAGACAATAAAATACTACAAGGGTGTTTCCAGTATATAATACAGCAGGCAAAATCAACAAACCACAGTTCTTCTAGCTTCTAGGTGGAGGATGAGTAAGTTCTGGGGGTCTAACGCACAGCATTGTGATTATAATTAACAATAATGTCGTATATACTTGAAAGTTGTTAAGAGGGTAAATCGTAAATGTTCTAATCCAAAAAAGTAGAGGTAAGATAAGGAAAGGTCTAATGACGTGCTTTGCGCGTCAGGTAGTTTTTCCAACACCATTTATTTATTTTTAACATCTTTATTGGAGTATAATTGCTTTACAGTGGTGTGTTAGTTTCTGCTGTATAACAAAGTGAATGAGCTATACGTATACATATGTCCACATATCTCCTCCCTCTTGTGTCTCCCTCCCACCCTCTCTATCCCACCCCTCTAGGTGGACACAAAGCCCCGAGATGATCTCCCTGTGCTATGCGGCTGCTTCCCACTAGCTATGTATTTTACATTTAGTAGTGTATATATGTCCATGCCACTCTCTCACTTCGTCCCAACTTACCCTTCCCCCTCCCCATGTGCTCAAGTCCATTCTCTACGTCTGCGACCTTAGGTTCTTCAGAACGATTTTATTTTTTTAGATTCCATATATATGTGTTAGCATACGGTATTTGTTTTTCTCTTTCTGACTTACTTCACTTTGTATGACAGACTCTAGGTCCATCCACCTCACTTCAAATAACTCAATTTCGTTTCTTTTTATGGCTGAGTAATATTCCATTGTATATATGACCAACACCATTTATTGAAGAGACTGTCCTTTACCCATTGTGTACTCTTGACTCTCTTGTCAAATATTAGTTGACTATACACGGGTCGGTTTATTTCTAGGATTTTGATTCTGTTCCGTTGGTCTATATATCTGTTTGTTGTTTTCTATTAACATACTGTTGGTTTCTTTTTTTTGTGGTACGCGGGCCTCTCACTGTTGTGGCCTCTCCCGTTGCAGAGCACAGGCTCCGGACGTGCAGGCTCAGCGGCCATGGCTCACGGGCCCAGCCACTCCACGGCACGTGGGATCTTCCCGGACCGGGGAATGAACCCGTGTCCCCTGCATCGGCAGGCGGACTCCCAACCACTGCACCACCAGGGAAGCCCAGCATACTGTTTTAATACTATATCTTTGTAGTATATTTTGAAATCTGGCAGTGATGCCTTGTTCTTTTTCAAGATTCTTTGACTATTTGTGGTGCCTGTAGTTCTTTTTTTTCATTTTCTGTCATCTCTTGTCATATCAGTTATACTTCTTTTTAAAATTGAAATATAGTTGATTTACAATATTGTTAGTTTCAGGAGTACAGCATAGTGATTCTTTTGTGTGTGTGTGTATGTGTGTGTGTGATTTGCAGATTATATTCCTTTATAGGTTATTACAAGATATTGGGTATAATTTTCTGTGCTATACAGTAAATCCTTGTTGCTTATCTATTATACATATAGTAGTTTGCATCTGTTAATCCCATACTTTTAATTTCTGTCCTGTCCCCATCTCTTCTCTTTGGTAACCATAATTTTGTTTGCTATGTCTGTGAGTCTGTTTCTATTTTGTGTACAGGTTTCTTTGTATTATTTTTCACATATAAGTGATATCATATGGTATGTGTCTTTCTCTGACTTGTTTAACTACACATACTATTGTCTACTTCCATCCATGCTGCTGCAAATGGCAACTGTCATATTTTATGGCTGAATAATATTCCATTATGTATATATATGTATGTGTATATATATACCATATCTTCTTAATCCATCATCTGTTGATGGGCACTTTGGCTGTTTCCATGTCTTGGCTATGTGGCTTGTCTTGTAAATAGTGCTGCTATGAACACTGAGGTACGTGTATCTTTTCAAATTACGGTTTTCTCCAGACATATGCCCAGGGGGCTGGATCATATGGTAGCCCTACTTTGCGGTTTTTGAGCATCCTCCTTACTGTTTTTCACAGTGGCTGCACCAATGTACATTCCCATCAAGTGTGTAGGAGGGTTCCCTTTTCTCCGTACCCTCTCCAGCATTTATTATTTGCAGTTTTTGATGTTAGCCCTGGTGACTGTACCGTGGTGATACCTCATTGTAGTTTTGCTTTACATTTCTCTAGTAATTAACATTGTTGAGCATCTTTTCATGTGCCTGTTGGCTGTCTGTATGTCTTTGGGAAAATGTCTATTTAGTTCTTCTGCCCATTTTTTGACTGGGTTGTCTACTTCTTTGAGTTTGAGTCATATGAGCAGTTTGTATATTTTGGTCGTATTGTTTACAAATATTTTCTCCCATTGCGTACATTGTGTCTTCATTTTGTTGATGGTTTCCTTTGCTGGGCAAAAGGTTTTAAGTTTGATTATGCCCCATTTGTTTATTTTTGCTGTTATTTCTTTTGCCTTGGGAGACTGATTTAAGAAAATATTAGTACAATTGGGAGTTCCCTAGTGGTCCAGTGGTTAGGACTCAGCACTTTCACTGCTGTGGCCCAGGTTCAAGCCCTGGTCGGGGAAGTAATATCCTGCAAGAGGCGTGGGACGGCCAAAAAAATAAATAAGGCTATGAAAATATTGGTACAATTTATATCAAAGAGTGTTTTGCCTATGTTCTCTTCTAGGAGTTTTATAGTGTCATGTCTTTTTTAAAAATTTTATTTATTTTATTTATTTATTTTTGGCTGTGTTGAGTCTTCGTTGCTGTGCAAGGACTTTCTCTAGTTGCAGCGAGCGGGGTCTGCTCTTCACTGTGGTGTGTGGGCTTCTCATTGCAGTGGCTTCTCTTGTTGCAGAGCACGGGCTTTAGGCACATGGGCTTCACTGGTTGTGGCACGCGGGCTCAGTAGTTGTGGCTCGCGGGCTCTAGAGCACAGGCTCAGTAGTTGTGGTGCACGGGCTTAGTTGCTCCGCGGCATGTGGGATCTTCCCAGACCAGGGCTCGAACCCGTGTCTCCTGCATTGGCAGGCGGGTTCTTAACCACTGTACCACCAGGGAAGTCCTATAGTGTCATGTCTTATATTGGGGTCTTTAAACCATTTTGAGTTTATTTTTGTATATGGTGTGAGGGAGTGTTCTAATTTGATGACTTACATGTAGCTCTCCAGTGAATCCCACCACCTCCTTGACCTGAAAATGAGAGGCCACCTTCACTCTGCCCTTCATATTGTGGGGCTGATTCCATAGGTGCCGTGATGACTCTAAGTGCTCCTAGGAATCAGCACCCAGACAGAGGCGAGGAGGGCACCTGCTCTTCTCTCCCTCTCTCAGCTGGGCATCTTCCCCTTCATGCATTTCTTCTCACTGTGACCACCCAGTAGGCACCAGTGACCTCAGTTATACTTGAGACATGAAGCCCCTTCCTTCCTTCATCTCCACTCCCGCCCCCAGGTCCAGTGGGAAGCGACCCTTCTGTAAAGGTTTAGTGGGGAAGGGTTAACAGAAGTTCAGCCCAGGACTGGGGAGACTGTGTCTCTTCTAGGCTAAGAGGACTCTGTTACTCAGCAGACATGGCGTTCGTGCATGTGGGTGAGAGTCTGCAGGCCCCCAGTGCTGCCTGGAACAGGGACAGAAGGAGGATGTGGCACGTGTCTGGATCTTCATGCTGTTCTTAGCTCCACGTCTTCCCTCAAAGTTCAGAGCTTCCGCTCTTCTGCCTCCCTTCTGCACACACCTAGCACTGCCTGGACCCTGGGGTGGGGTGAGTGGAGTAGAGGGAGAGGGACTCCCTCTGTATTGTCCCTCCCTCCGTGGGGTGGGGCCACCTGTGGCTGACGTCTCTGTGTCCCCCTTCTTCTCCTCCAGCTCAGAGCTCCCCTGGGACAGGGCTGTGAGCCGAGGGTCTGGCTCCTCGATGGATATGGGGAGGGGCCTCCTCGCCTGAGAGCAGGAGCTCCAGGGGTCGCTGGGCTGTGACCTCAGGGAGGGGGAGGTGCTGAGTGAGCTGTTGCATGTGTAGGTCCCACTGTGGGCTGAGGTCACAGGACTCAAGGTGAAGTTGTTCTGAAAGGGTGGAGCCGTGTCCTGCAGACGAAGGTGCTGGAGAGGAGTGAGTGACCCCTCCTTGGACAGATGGAGGGGATCGGACCAGACCTCAGAGCCACACTACAGGGTCACATTCTCTCTGCAGGGTTCTGAGGCCCACAGCTGGGCTGAGAGGGAGGGTTTCCTGTACATTCCTGGGGGCGAGGAAGGTCGTGATGTGTACAGAGCCACCCCCAACACACCCTTGACCCTGAGCTGAGGGACCACCATCCTGTCTCCAGGGACCCTGTCTGTGACCCCCTCTCAGCTGCTCTCAGCCCCTCTGTGTGGGTCTCTCTTATCTCCCGGCACCCGCTCCGTTTTTCTCACTCACTCTCCCTGGACCACTGCCCTATCTCAATGTCTGCTCTAGGACCCCTCCCAGGACCCCATCAGCACCAGGGGTGGCTCTGGGCCCAGCACCCTGAGAACACAGTCAGGACATGGGGCAGGACAGGGGTTGCTCACCGGCGATCAGGCTGTCTCCACGGAGCACGAGTGAGCCCGGCTGGGCTGAGAGGGAGGGCTCCTTTACACGCCTGCAGAGAAGGGACAGTGGCACCGAGGGGGACGCACACCCCACACTGCTCACTGGGGCTGCATGCCAGGGACACGCTCTCTCCTGAGGCCACCACAGGGCGTGGCTGGGCTGAGAGGGAGGGGCTCTGTGCACCCCTGAGGGAGGGGAAGGGGCTGGGTTAAAGGGGGACCTTTACCCCGCTCACCGCAGGTGTGGGCTGTGAGGGGAGACGTCCGTCCCCCTGAGCCCACACTCTGCTCCCTCTGCCTGTGAGGACGCCGCCGCAGTGGGAGGGGACCCGGGTCCGCCCTCCTACCTGTCCACACCAGGGGCAGGGGGTCACTCTACTCTGACCTGTCTTTCCTGCTGTGATAGACACACTGATACTGCCCTGCAGTGCTTGAGCTCGAGGATTCAAAGGGGAAACTGGCCTTGTTCCTGGAGTCCTGTGGGGCCTTAGCCTCCCAGAGTCCAGAGGGCCTCTCTCTCTATACAGACGGTAGACATCAGCCCTCAGAGATCCCGGAGACAAGATGGTCACAGGGCTTCCCTTGGTGACCATGACACCCGGGTCAGCCCAGATGGAGGGTTTGGGGAGGACCCCTGGAAAGGGATCAGACCTGAAGAGTTAGGGGTGCCCTTCTCCCCTCAGTTTCCCCAGCTGTCATTCCCCAGGCTCCTCCCAGACAGGTCACCATCATTTCAGACCTGCTGTGTTCCCCCCAGATGACCAGGGGGTTGTTGGGTTGAAGCAGGAGGTCTGGGGGGGCCTCACTTGCCTGGACTTGGTTCCACGGGCCCTGACTCAGCCCTGGGAGAGAGTTCCCTGTGAGCACCCATCCCCCAGCACACATCACAGATGCTCCAGGCCTGGTCTGGGCCCTGAGTTCTGGGGCTGAGCACATCCTTCCTCCCTGACAATTTCTGCCCCCACTCATCTCCTGAGACCTGGGGTCTCTCAGCTTCAGACCTGGGAGGAGAGGGGCCCCCTCCCCGCTCCCTTCCCCAAAGCTCACCGAGGCAGAGAAGGGCAGTGAGGTTCAGGGTCGTGGCTGTGCCTCCTATGGTCCCCAGCCGTGCTGGTGTCTCACAAAGTCCACAGAGCCAGCAGGACAGACAGATGCACGGGGGGTGACAAGGTGCAGGCTCTGTGTTCCACGTCGGGTTCCTTCATAGTAGCCTCTCAGAAAGAGGAATAGCCCCCCAGGGCCTCACGCTGCTCTACCTGCAGGATGGGGCCCAGGAGACAGCAGGCTCTGGGACCTTCCAGAGCACATCTGGGTCTCACCAGACCCCACGCACTCTGCCTCTCCTCGGGCCAAACCCAAAGCCAGAGAGTGACACTCATCCCAGGACAGGAAGTTGAGGATGCAGGGCAGGGCCTAGGAGCAGCCCAGTTTTGGCTCTGCCCGGGGCGCGGAGAGGGCTCCAGGGCGGTTAACAAGCTGCCCAGTGGCTGCAGGGACAGGCTGCAGGCAGAAGCCCTGACCCCAGAGGGGCTCCTCACAGGCCGCTGGGCTCCAGGGGCTCCTAGTGGTGCCTGAGGCTGAGCCTTTGGAAGAGACACTCGCCCAGCCCAGCCTGGGGGCCGAGCAGCCTGCGGAGGTTGGTCAGGCGGTCGCCCATCTTCTTGATGAGTTTCACCTGCTCATCCAGGAAGTGGCTCCAGGAAGTCCAGAGGTGGAGTCTGCGCGGGCAGAGCCCAGGGCCTGCGGACCCACAGGGCCTGGCGCAGGTTCTTCTCCGTCAGCCGGGCGGCTTCCACGGCGTCCTGGGCTTTACCCACGGCTCCTGGGACGGCTTCGGCACGTCCTGGAAGAGGGCGCGGCCACAGCGCTGCTTTTGCCTTTTCCAGTGAGCTCGGGCCGTCCGGCTTCTCCTCGGCCAGTTCGCGAAACGATGTCTCTGGCCCTCGCGAGCTGCTGCGTCGGGTCGGAAGAGAAGCGCAGAGACAGGTAGGTGTGGGAGAGCGGCAGATGCACGTTACCAGGTGGGTGACTGCGGCCTCCACCTGGCGGAGTAATCGTGACGAATCTGGGAGCTCATGCTTGGTCGGCAGTAAGGAGCTAAGCTCAGAAAATGGTGTTGGCTGGTCCCGGAGGGCGAGGAGAGCTGAGTGGGTGATTCCAAGGTTGTGACTGGAAAAAAGCTTGGAGGGTGGTCAGAGTCTGGAGGAAGGGGCGCCCTTGGGTCTGTTCAGTCCAAACACTGTGGAAGCAAGAGACACATGCATGGCACCGCCCAGCGCACTGCTTGGTTCCAGTTCTGATTTTGCTTTTCATAGAACCTATGTGACCTTGGAGAAGCCCCTTCCCTTTCCTGAGATGCTGAAAATGCAAAATTTGTTCCTTCCTTCCAACATTTATTGAGCAGTTACTATATCCAGACATGAGATTCATCGGTGACGGTGACCGATTCTTTCCCTGGACTCATGGAGCTCTGATGATGACACCAGACAATACATATTTAGACAATAAATAATTTGGGTCTAGTTTTGTTCAGTTGTACAGAAGGAGGAAAACAGTGAGGCCCAGTGACAGGTGGAAGCCCAGCAACCTTGTGATGGGAGTGCGGGGACTTTCTGGAGAAGGAGAGACCCAAGCTGATGGAGGTTAGCACAGGAGTGGTGAGGGGCCGGCACCCTGGGCCGGGAAGAGGGGGAGCTGTTCTGAGCACTGGAGTTCAGGGGATGCTGGGCCCTGGTCCTACAGGGTCTAGTGCACCCTGCAAGTGTGCCTGGATTTTATCCTTAAGACAAGAGGGTAGTTTTCCGGAAAGGAAGGTATGAACACACAGCTGTGCTGAGATGGTCGCCGCTCCGCAGGGATTGGACTGTGGGAGGACTGTGATGGCAATAAACAGTGATAGAGCTCCAGCACCATTTGACCACTAGGTGATGAGTGGGTCAGTTTCTAAGTGGTTTATGAGGTTTTCTTATGTAACCCTTCCACAAATCCTACAACAAAATACATCCGCAGTTGAGTGGGATGAATCAGGAAGACTTCTAGGTGGTTTGGAAAGGGGTTTGTGGTTTTCATAATCGGCTCAAAGATGACCCCTTGAGAAGACACAAGTGTGGTGAGAACTCAGGTGTGCGTCTGGGGAGGGGAGGTGCTTAACTGGGATGAGCTTGCTTTGAGGTAGGAGTTAGCTTCGCTGGTCCTGAGAGGTCAGCCCCTTCTGATCGTCAGCCTCGGGGAATGTCATCTGGAGATACTTGGAATTTACTTGAAGGCAGGTGGAGACCCCGGGAGAATTATTTTTAGGGGAGGGTCCTGCAGTAGATCAGGTTGGGGCCGTGAGAATCAAATTCCTCAGCTGGGAGTGAGGCCCTGGGGTGGAAGAGCCAGGAAGGAGGTGCTGGGTTGCACCAACCAGTCCTCCTGAGTCTGCCGCCGAGCTTGACTGTGGTGCTGGACCAGGGTCACGGATTCGCGGGGCTTCGGGCCAGGGCTGTTGGATGGGTTCATTGTATGGGAGGTGGAAGCGGGTGAAGCACTGAGGGCTCCTCCACTGTCTGCCTTGCTTGTCTAGCGGAGCCGGTGGGGCTGTCACAGAACGGATGACCCCAGGGGAGAAGGAGGCTCGGGGAGATATTTCTAATCCTGTCAACTGACACACAGAGGAACCACCACCTGCCTCCTGCACCGGGAACGTGGTTTTGTTTCTCGCAAACCCTTCCTCTCTCTGACTTCCTTGTTTCTATCCACAGCAGCACCTTCTGGTCATTCCTCTCCATCCAGACCTCTGAGTCGTTTCTGTTCCTCCCCACCTCTTGGCCCCAGACAGTAACTCTTTTTTTTTTTTTTTTAAATAAATTTATTTATTTATTT
>NW_020172989.1:314079-331038 GCF_003031525.2 Neophocaena asiaeorientalis asiaeorientalis | reverse complement strand
AGAAATTTATTTCTCACAGTTCTGGAGGCTGGCAAGTCCAAAATCAAGGCTGTGCAGGTTCAATGTCTGATAAGAACCCGCTTCCTGGTTCATAGAAGGCTGTTGTCTCTCACTTTGTCCTCACATGGCAGAAGGAGCGAGGGAGCTCTCTGGGGTCTCTTTCATAAGGGCACTAATACCATTCCTGAGGGCTTCATTCTTATGACCTAGTCAACTTGCTCAAAACCGTACCTCCTAATACCATCGCACTGAGGATTAGATGTCAACATATAAATCTGGGGGGAACATAAACATTTGTCTATAGCAACCCCCTTTCAGATCAAGGCCCTTCTTCTCCAGCTGCGGGGAGATTATTGGCTGCTATAGCCAAACAGTTGAGCTCCCCTCCAGGAATTGCCCTTACAGAAGGACGCTGCGTGGCTCACCTCCCAGGCCTACTACCCAGACCTCACACGCAACCCACATCCAATAACCAGTTGATGTCAGGATATAAATGTCTGGTCTTCTTGCCTTGAATTGGAATAACTCTGAAGAGCTATAACGTCTCTGTGAGACCCCTTTTGCAACTGCAGTATAGTTAAACTTTTCCCCTTGCACATTCCTTTACAGCAATGATGAGAACACGCACCAATAAACCTCATACACATAATCCTAGAAGCTCAAAGTCTGATTCTCAGAGAATTCAACCTACTACTCTTGGCAATATTCCTTTCTTCTAGAAAAAAATATTTCCTGTTTTCTGCTGATAGTTATTAAGTTCTACTGTTCCTGTCACTTTACTGCCTTATACCCTAAACTAGAGCCTTACACAGTTAAGAGCATCTCATGTTCCAGAAACATCTCATGCTGTTTCACACCTCCCACTCCCTAGCTTTGAACTTGCCCTTTGTTTTCCCTTCAGAAATGCCACATCTCTCCCACATTGCATTGCAGTCCTCATTATCTTCCAGACACAGGTCACAATCACTGCCAACCCACTTCCAAAAATGTGAATTTGCATTCTCGTGCAACATTGTGTTTTTAATCACGATGTCCCACATTGTATTATAATTATTTACATTCCTGTCATCTTCACTAAACTGTGTGTTTCTTGATTTATTTATCTTGGCATTCCCAGCTCTTAGTATGGTATCTAGAGTGTAATAGATAGCTAATAAATGTTTTTTGAATGAGTGGATGATGAATGCAATGGCAGAGGAGAGAAGGACAGAGAAGGATAGAGAATCAAGAGATAATTTAGGCACTAGGTTTGATAAAGCTTCATAACTATGGGCCTGTGGGAAAGAAAGGCGCTATCTATTGGTACACTTGTGTGATAGTCAGGTAGAGATATCTAGAAGAATCAAAGAAATAGGAGAATAAAACCTGTAAAAGAAAGTTGGAACCCCCGCATCCAGATTTGGGGGACATGTATTAGCACTTTTGTTCTGTGATTGTTTGTCAATTAAATGCTAGAGTTTCTTCTCCTTGGGAAACATTTACTCTCATGTCCTTAATTACTGTAACTAAGGACCACCAAAGCTTTATTTCAAGTTGACTAGGGTCTTTTCATACCCATATATCCAACTGCCTATTAGATATCTCCTCTTGAATCCATTAAAAATTTACTTATTGAGCACCTAATATGACCAGGAACTTTTCTAAGTGATAAGAATAGTGATCAAAACAGACCAATTTTTTTCATGTATTTTCCATTCCATACAAGGATATAGATGATCGACACATAAATAAATGCATAGTATAATTTCAGGTAGTGATGAGTACTATATTATGAAGAAAAATAAAAACGGTTAAACAGTTAGAAAGGGGCAGGGTGGTATTTTAGATAGGCTCAGGATGGGTTCATCAGGGAAAACCTTCCTAATAAAGTGAATGAGTATAGCAGTGAGCTATGCAGATATCTGATGACAGAGTGTTCCAGGCACAAAGAGGAACATGTACAAAGCCTTGAGATGAGAGTGTGCTTGGCTTGTTTGAGAAATGGCAAGGAGAACGGTGACAGCATAGTTAGAGATGTGATCAGAGAGGCTAGTTGGAGGGGCATGACCTTGGAGACTATACCCAAGGTCATATCTAAATATTTTGGATTTCATTCTGTGTGAGATGGAGGTCTTTGGAGGATTTTGAGCCAAGCAATGACACAATCTGACTTAAATTTAAAGGGTTCACTCTGACTGCTGTATTGAAAATCAATTATAAAGAGACAAGGAGGCCAATTAAGAGACTGTTGCAATAATCCCAAGAGAGTCCATATCTTGGACTAGGATAAGAGCAGAGCAAATGGTGAGCAATGGTCAGATCAGACTCTGGATATATTTTGAAGTTAGAGCCTGTAGGCTTTGCTCATGGACTAGATGAGAAGAGACAAGGGTTCTTCCTGGATATTGGCTTTGAATATTCTACAGTAACCTTAAAGACAGTGTATTCAAAACTAAACTCATCTTATTCACTCCAGCTCTCATTCTGGTATTTAAATTTCAGTGTCCCAGTATCTCTTGCTTATTCTCACCACTTTTTTCTCCTTTCTTGGTCTACCCAAACAATTCCTAAATCCTGCCACTTTTACTACCTTACTGATATCAAATACATTCACTTCTATTCACTCACTATCTTATTTCAGGCCATGGAACTACCTTGTTTAGATTATTTCCACAAACTTTCTCTATCTGCCTTCAGAATATCTTCATTTCAATCTGGTCTCTGCCTGTAGCCAAAACAATCTTTCTCAAACTCAATGAAACATTTCAGTGACTTCTGTGATCTGGCAACAGTCTTCTTCTCTCTTGCTGGATTCTTCAAGCCCCAGTCTCTTGCACCTTTGCCTGCACCATATTCTCTTACATCCAGCCCTTTGCATGTGCTGTGTTCTCTGCTCATAGGCTCTCTTCCAATTCCTTCTTGAGAATAGGTATGACTCATGTCTCAGTTTAGTCATGTGAACAGTTTGAGAAACATTTCCTGGTTCATTTTTATAGTATACTGCATTGTATAAGACAAATAATGTTCTTATTTTCTAAACATGAACTAACATAGTTGAATTTTCAAAACAGTACTCAATGCTTTTGTATCTCTGTGTTGGATTGTTTATTTTCTCTCAATCTGTGCTGATAGTTTCACTCATTTACAGTAAAATTAGTTGGCCATTTGGGTCACCCTAATGTGGTTTAACCATTGCTGGAACACAGTCATGTATTTCACATGAACACATTTTTATCCTAAATTTTAGCAGAGAAACATTTTAAAGAGCTATTTTGGAACTGCTGTGTTTAGTTGTAGCTTTTGTTTTTCTTTTCTCTGTGCATGGAGAGAGTCTAAGGACTCCTTGCTCACCTGTACTTGCTAACTCCCTGTTTAGACACAGGGCCTTCCTTTCGTTGGCAAACAAGGTAGGTTGTAAGAAAAACCCAGGGAGGTGAGAGGACCTGTGGACCCAAAGGAAGGACAGTGAATTACATACAAATTAACCGAATTAAAAGACAGCAGATTTTCCTTTTACTGATATGGTGCAAAATTTTTAAACACCTAATCTCTTGTTTTGAAAGCAGTATTTGAACACAGTGAGGGAAAAAGAATGTGACCTGAGGGAAGAAATTGTATAAATCACCAAGTTGAAATATTTTCCTTACAGACTATAAATACTAATTTTTAAAATGCATGTGAGTTAGCAAAGCAGGTCACACGTTCACTAGTATGGTGAGAATATTTATGTGAAATACACAAGGGGTTTCAACATCTATAGATGTTTGCCTTGGAATGTAATTGCAATGACATCACAAATATATTTGAAAATATGTCTGAAATTATGATCATAGTGTTTCAAAATTTGAAATGCCAAGAGTAGCAAAATATATCATGTTAATATTAGTGATTTCTTTCAGAAATAGTATAGATTTTATATGTAACATATAAATACTTCCTGAAACAGTCAAGTGAAATGTTTTTAAGATAATATGGGTACCCTGCTACAAAGTTGATATTTTTTAGAGAATATCATTTGTAGAAATCTTATGCAAAAAAGAAAGTCATTTAATTAAGCTGTAATCTAGTTTTCTTTTTCTATTTCTGAACTATAAGGCATTTCTTCTTTTTTTATTAAATAATGATGTCTATCAAGCCATTCAACAAGTATTTATGGAGTATCTCCTATGTGTCAACCATGTTCAGGCACAAGGGTTCATCAGTTAACAAAAAGTAAAGTCCCTACTTTGATAGAGGCTACTCTGTGGAGGGAAAAGAGACAATAAATAAGTAACAAGACAATGTATTGTATGTTACAAGGATGATAAATGCAGAGAAGAAAAAGAAAGCAGAAGAGGTAGGATACAGAATGCTGGAGGAGAGGGGCTGGGCTGCCGTTTTCCATAGTGTCCCCCAGCAATGCCTAATCAATATGATGAGAGTGAAGAAGAGATGAAAGGAAATTTAGGAAGAAAGCCAAGCAAATTTGGGGGAGAAAGTGCTCCAGGCAGGGTGAAAGCATGTACAAAGAGCTTGAGGTGGACGTGTGCTTCCAGGAGTGGCTAGAGTGGATAAGTAGTAGAGCCGATAGGAAATGAGATCAAGATCTGTGATGTGGGAGTGGGTGATGGCACAGATCACATAGGGCCTTGTGATCAAGTTTGTATGTCAACATACAAACTTGAAGTTTTGTTTTGGAAAAAGATTGGAATCTTTTAGATGGTTAAAAGCAGAGGCAAAAATGGTTTACATTTTAGAATATGACTGTGGCTGCTGTGTTGAGAGGCAAAGGAGGAAGTGGGAAGACCAGTTAAACGTCTAGTTTTATAATCTAGGCAAGAGTTGAGGATAGCTTGACTGGGATGGTAAGAGGGTGGAAATAGAAAACCATGGCCAGGTTCCAGATATATTTTGAAGGTAGCTTTCAAAAGACTTCCTGATGTCTTAGATGTGAAATGTGAGTGAAAGAAAGAAATCGTGAATTATTTAAAATTTTTTACCTTTATATTTCTTTTTTATCATTTTAAAAAATTTTATTGAAGTGTAGTTTTTTTACAATGTTGTGTTAATTTCTTCTATATAGCAGTGACTCATATATATATATATGTATATATCTATATTATTTTTCATATTCTTTTCCATTATGGTTTGTCACAAGATATTGAATATAGTTCCTTGTGCTACACAGTAGGACCTTGTTGTTTATCCATCCTATATATAATAGCTTGCCTCTGCCCATCCCAAATTCCCATTCATTCCCTTTCCTACCCCCGTACCCCTTGGCAACCACAAGTCTATTCCCTATATCTGTGAGTCTGTTTTTGTTTCATAGATATGTTGATTTGTATCGTATTTTAGATTACACATATAAGTGATATCATATGGTATTTGTCTTTCTCTTTCTGACTTAATTTGCTTAGTATGATAATCTCTAGGTCCATCCATGTTGCTGCAAATGGCATTATTTCATTCTTTTTTTATGGCTGAGTAATATTCCATTGTGTATTTATATATATACTGCATCTTACTTATCCATTCATCTGTCAATGGATATTTAAGTTGCTTCCATGTCTTGGCTATTGTAAATAGTGCTGCTATGAACATAGGGGTACATGTATCTTTTCAAATTATAGTTTTGTTACCTACCTTTATATTTCAATTTAAACATTGCTTTTTAATGTTTAGAACATAATTTTAAATAATTCTTAAAGTGCAAAATGAAGTACTTGATAATTTTACTAGTTTTTATTATTTGAGCTTGTGGCTCAAAGATTTGTTTTCAAATGTTACTCCACCTGCAGCTGATACAATTTTCCAATTTAGAATTAATATTTTAATTATAATACTAAATTATAGTCTTTTATCATCTTTGAAAATCTACAGAAAAAAAAAACCAGAAAGACTATTTTAGTCTGTGAGAAGCAACTGATAGTGACCTATTGAATATCCATTCTTTTCTTCATTAAAGAGAGATCTCTGATTTGGTTCAAGGTGGAAATGTGCCCAGCTAAATATACTTGCTTTCTCAGCCTCCCTGGCAACTAGACATGGCCATGTGACCCAATTTTGACCATTAAAATATAAGAGGCAAGCACAGGTGATGAGACTCTGGGAAAGATTTTTTAATGTACAAAGGCGAAGATGACACAGTGCTTCTCCCTACTGCCTTTTCTTCTTCTTCCTACTTTGAGCTGTCTTAAAATCTCAATTGAGTATTTAATGTCTTGGAGATCTGGCTATTTTGGGAATATCTTATCACAGTTTAATACTTCTATTTTTTTAAATAAGAGAAATAAGCATAAGGAAGAATGTGACACTTTTCTAGATATTTACTGCTAAGTGTTGGGAAAAGGTTTGTTAGAAGGGAACAAGATATTAAAAAATAGTTATTAGTCCATTATAAACTCCTTGACTTTTTTGGTCATTTCTCTGCAACATTCTGGAATGTACGATTGGAAAGCCATATTTATCTTGCCCATTCTCTGTAGTGTCAGGTAGATTTAGAATTGTCTTCTGCTCTGTCCCTTAATCATATGGGTGGGCTAAGGTTCAGTTTCCTGGTTTGTAAAATAAGATCAATAGTTATTTTCTGATTAGTTTGTTGTGAGGATTAAATGACATAATATTGGTAAATTGTGTAAATCCTATGAAATTCCACAGCCTATGTCTGGCACATGGTAAGAGCTAATTACATGTTAACTGCTACTATTATTGTTGTTATTTCATTGATATTTGGAAATCTATATGTTATTTGAGTAACACAGTAAAAAATGTGGCAAATAAACTTTAAGTTGAACACATTGTTTATAAAGCAGAAAGAAAACTCCACAAAGCTAGAGAGACCACAGATCTGATATAGTTACATCAAAGTTGTCTGCCAAGCGAGTATAAAGGACCTCCTACAAGGAGAAACCTAATGGATAGCTAAGTACTGTTCTTTACCTTTTTCTTCCCATTACTTTAATGTCACTGCGCCAAGCATCTCAATACTAAAAAACTTCTTAATAATTTATTATATTCTTGTTGTGTCTGTTTTCCATCTGACAATGTCTAAACCTTATATGTACTGTGCCTTATTGAATTCCTTGAAAGTATTGTCTTCCTTTAAAAAGCTTTTTACCTGCTTTACTGTAATCTGAGTTGAGCAATCTCACATGCTTGTCTGTGGAACAGGATTTAAGAACTCATTAGAAATATTAAATCCAGAGGCAAGCACAGGTGCACGACTTCTGGCTTCAATTTCATTTGCATAATAGTAGCTGGGTAATTGAAGCTGTCAGTGGTTACCTGGCCAAACACAAAAGATAAAAACACGGTATTCAAGCATGGTTCCCTAAAGCTGTCTACCTTTTAGTCTTTACAAACTTGAGTGAATGTTGTTAACATTTATTAGTATGCACAGGTGTGGAATTCTAGGATTCCTATTTATAAATTCTTTTACTGGAATGTCGCAGTCTCTTCGTTAAACCTTATTTTTGACTCTAGGCTAGAAAGGAAGTTTTTGCCACTAAATACTTTTTTCCTTTCAGGGTGTGTACCTTTTGCAATTTTAATTATAGAAGAGCCTTAACAGTTGGCAAAACAAAGCTACTGGGTTTCCGGCCTCAGGGAAACTTTAAAAAAGGATTGTGGCTGATTGTATGGACTAAATATGTAAGGTCCAGCCGTTTCTCACAGTCTTTCAATATTTGAAACAAAACAAAACAAAACAATCGAAAAACCTTCTAACAACAATTTAGCAATACATTTCAGAAGCATTTTAATGTCAATGAATTCACATCATATGCACACATGGTCCAAGGATGTTCATCATAGAGAGATTTATAAGACAAAACCTGGGAAGCTTTCTACAGTAAAATATGGAACCCACATACAATTGAATACTAAGTTGTCCTTTAAAGTAATATTGTAAAAAAAAAAAAAAAAACTGTTTTATAACCTAGGAATATGTTCTTGACTTCTTAAGTAAGAAATAAAACCCCAGATACGTTGCATCGTATTATGTAAAAATAATGGGAATATACATAACTGTTGATTAGATCCAGCACTGGACTCAGAATAATTGTGAGGCAAACATTATCATCACTGGGAGAGAATACTAAGATTAATTATTGATAACTGCCATAAGTAAAGAAAAGGATACTAATGTCCTGAATGCTACATATTTAAAATTCTCGCCCCAAACAGTAAAAGTTATCATTTCTGGGAGGTGGATTAAAGGTTATTTTATTTTTCTATTTTTGTTTATCTCTGATTTTTGAACCTTTGAGAAATGACTTTGTTATTTTATAACATTAAAAAAAAAGCCCAAAAAAGTTTTTTTTATGAATCTTTCCTTAAAAGCAAATTATCTGCAAATTAAACACAAAACTCATAAAGAAATCAACCAAAATTTTTCTGATATATTTTTGTTAAGGTTTAGAAAGTTCAGATAACTTTTGTGACATTTCTATGTGAGGTGATTCCATTGGCAATGTATGCTGGCCTGGTCTTAGTAGTTAAACGTACTTTAAGTACAACACACAATTAATCTTGATAATTAGAAATAGAAAATTATCTCTTAAGATTTTGATGATTTTCTTAGGGTTTAACAAATTTAACTTTTGTTCTATTTATCCACAGAAACAAAATGATTTACTGTGGTGTTAAAAGAAAATTTTCCACAGACAATTTACTGATCTGGTTGGCTTTTATTTAGTGAATCAAGAAGCATCTAGTCTAGAAAATACAATCATGTTTCAAAGAGCTGTGTAAGGCAAGAGGGTTTTATAGAGCAAAGTGAGAAGAAGAAGGAATTTACACTGGGCATTTGCTGATTAGTTAAAGCAGGGTTACTTTCTTTGGGTGGAGCAAAGGGAAGTATTAGAGCCAGGTCAGGTCACTTGTGCTGAGCTGGCAAGTGTTGAGTGGTTGACTCAGTCTTTCCCTTTCTGAGAGAGTCAAGCATAGGAACATAGATAAGTTTTGGTTTGCTGATATGGGGCTTAGCGTGCGCTAGTCCATCTTGTGCCTTATCTGGTTACTTCCACAGTTGGTAATCAGTTGAATATAAAAAATAAGGTTTTTAATTTATAGTTTTATGTCGGGAATATAAAGACATTTTCTTCTTGTTTCAGAAAATAAGCCATGGGCAAATGAGAAAGAAGTCTGAAAAAGAGTGGGTATATGTATATGTATAGTTTATGTATAGTTAGTTTCTGTACAGCAGAAACTAACACAACATTGTAGAGCGACTATACTCCAATAAAAATTAGAACAAAACAAAACAAAAACAAAACAAACAAACCAAAAAACCAGAAAGAAAGTAAGCCATGGGCTCCTGTTATTAAAGACATTTTCTTTTACTAACACATTTATAGGACAAAGATATTTTAAGAATCACGCTGGGAAATTTATGAATGACAATCTCCAATTTAAAGAAAATAAATGGATTTCATTATTCGTCAGTATTTTAAATTGGACATGGATTTTTTTCCCTTCTTTTTTTAAATGTAGGAATGATTGAAACCTTTGGATAATAGGAATAACCAGAGAGAAATTTGTAAGACTATCAAGAAGTCTTTTAAGAATTCTAGATTCTGCAGGGTTTTTTTTACCTGATTTCTGAACAATAAAAATAGTAAGGATTAAAAGAGAATTTTCATCCCACTCATGCCAGTCCTGGATGAGATGATGGGCTGGATGAGATGATGGGCTATAACTACATGACAAAGATGAGATGAGATGATGGGCTATAACTACATGACAAAGGTAGGAGACTCATAGTTTAGCTAATTTGTGTGTGTGCCTGTTTCGTTGAGGAGAATCATTTTCAACCTGGGTAGGGCAAAGCACATACCATAAACATATAAAAAGTTAAGCATGAAGCATATTTTCTAAGTCCCATTTTTTAGCCCCCAGGACTCACATGTTAGGAGTAGAATAGAGTGGCCATTTTGTTTTCAGAGTCATTTCTAAGAATGAGAGACCTGACAGGGGATCCTACTTTAGTTTTCCAAACGGGAAATGAATTCAGTTTCAGAGACTCTAGACTGAGGAACTTCATGTCAATCCCTAGCCCTGTTTTGGAACATATAAATAGACAACTGATTGGTGAACACTTAGTGAAGGGGCGATATTAACACTAGAAGAGAACCTTGATTCTTAAGAATAGGAATTCTAACAAACTCTTTTCCTGTTTTGATAAATTTACTAGCTTGATAGTCATTCTTTTAGCCTTGAGCTTTAACGGTGTATGACTGAACCTTGCAAATACCTTGGGCAATTAGATAAAAGTGACTTTAAGATTTGTTAAAATCAATCTGTGTCAACAGCATGATGTAAGTGCTTACAAGTGTAGAGCAGAAATGCTTTCCCATTGTACTCTCAGTTAACCATCTGCAGAGTATAGTTCTGAATTGTGGGAACTTTATTTTATAGGAAATACTTTAAAATTGGAGGTTATTCAGAGAAGGGTCATCAACTAATGAGAGCTCTAGAACCATGTGCGTTGAAGTTATTAAGGAACTGGTGATATTTAGCATAAAGAGGTGAGGTATAAGGTGGTCACAGAAAAGCTATCCTCAAATAGTTAAAGGTATGCCCGATAGATGGCATAATTGTGAGGCTTAGGAAAACAAAACTAGAAGCAGTAGGTAGTAATTTCAGGGAGGAAAATTTCAACTCAGTGTAAGGAACCATGTTCTAATCATTAGAACTGCTCAACAATGGGATAACTGGCCTTCAGAAATTTCCTGCCGTGGAAAATATTGCTGCAGAACCCAAATTACTGCCTTTCAAGGATGTCACTAAGTGGACTCCTACACTGGGTAGGAATCCTTAGATTCTCTGATTTTATGACTCTAGTTTTGTTCTACATAAACAAATCTACATAATTATTCCACTAGGTAACTCTAAGTCATGAAATACATGTATCATTTAAAGATCTTTTAATTATCCTACTCTGAGATTCATTAGATGAATATTATTTCATTAATATTCATAGAAGAGTGCTACATAGAAGCATAGAAGAGTGCTACATCATCCACAACTCTTAGATTAAGGTACTTTAAAATGTGTTGTATAAACAATAGGGTTCACATTTCTACACTGTGACTTCCTTAGTAGGCTTTTACTTGTCTCACAGCACTAAAGACATCTTCAGGTTAAGGACAAGTTTAAAGGACATATTGGTGGTTTTCCAGGGAAGTATCCTAAATTGAAATTTGTCTACAATTTCTCTCACTAAATTTAATTAACTGGAAAACTTTCTATTATTAAAATGATCTCATTTACTTATTAGATGTACTGGTCGTTTATCATATTTGTGGCTTTGCACCATCTTTGAAACACCTGTTCTGTATTTGGATGGTTCTTCAGATTATATGCCTTGGACTCATGGTTTAAGATTTGTACCCTGGATTTTGTTTTAATTAGATATGGTAAGGTGACAGGCAAGGAGATATCTGCCTTTGAAAGAAGAATTTATTACTTACATTTTCTAAGAGAAGGGACATGCCATGCTCCAGAGGGCTACATGGAGAAGCACCAGGTTTTGTCAGGAGGCTGAAGCAGGAGTGAGCGGGAGAGCGTGGCTGAGAGCCTTTATCATGTTTTCTGTGGGAAAGGCAAGGCAGGGCAAGGGAAACAACTTAGGGTTGGCTAGTTTGAATAATGTCAGCTGGCTCTGGGCAATAGGGGTAGTCTCTAATTGTTTGGTACCTGGCTCTGGGTGATTTAGGACAAGAAGAATATTGGCTTGGTGTGTGAGAGTTAGGTAAAGGAGTTGGTTGGGTGTATGGAGTCTTGATTGGCTGGAGGGTTTATAATATCATCTTCATATACCTGCAAAAGCTGGATTGCAAGGGAGATGTAAACAATTTTAGCTGTTAATTTAGCTCTGTGATTATTCAGTGCCAAATAGACAAATACAGAATTAAAACAAAACAAAACAAAACACAGAATGCTTCCTCAAAGTAGAAGTCAGGATCATTATCCTAGCCTCTCTTGCTTCTAGGGCATGAACATGTGACTTCAACTTACAAATCTCTTGATTTGCAAGAGATCTGTATTTGGAGGTGTCCAAGGTGAGGGAATCAAGACATTGGGAATACATTTTTTTGGCAAGTAAAGCATCTAGTTCTTGGGGCCTGCAGTGGGGAATCTTCTGGAATCTAGTCTTAGTATTTTTGATAAGAGCTATGGAGTCTATAAAAGCACAATGTCTTGGCTAAGTGCAGAGGCTAAGTGTTTTTGCTAAAGCTGTCAATTCAAAGTAATTGAGTAGCTTCTGTTTCTGGATTTCTGCCCTTTTTCAAAGTTATGTGATCTCTTTAAGATCCTTTGATTAAATTTGATTTATACTTAACCTAGCCAGAGTGGATTCTGTTGTTTGCACCTAAGAACATTGAGATATACAGTGACTTTCTAGGAGTC
The DNA here is from genome assembly GCF_003031525.2 of Neophocaena asiaeorientalis asiaeorientalis. Taxonomy (NCBI): domain Eukaryota; kingdom Metazoa; phylum Chordata; class Mammalia; order Artiodactyla; family Phocoenidae; genus Neophocaena; species Neophocaena asiaeorientalis. The sequence goes on along the minus strand of NW_020172989.1, from coordinate 318,666 downwards.
TATGTTTTCCTGAATTTTCTTTTAATAAATAGAGAATCCAGACATAAATTGTTGAAAATATGTTTAACTATTTTAATTAAGCATGAATATCAATAAAATAATTATGGCTTGAAACTTAAGTATCTACTGACCATATGATGAAAGGCAGAAATTGTAAGTGGGTTAAACAAATAATATGCTGCAAGATTGTGTAATTCCAATACCGCAAACAATGACAGGAAATAAAAAGTAGGCAAATTAACTTGTAAACTTCAGTTGTAAATATAGACTTTTATGACTATTTTAATGACACAAAGAGATTTAGAGGAAAACAACTCTTTACAATGAACAACTTTAGTTAGAAACCAAAACAAAGTCTGTTTATGTGGGACAGAGAGAGGAAAGACAGAGTTGGTGATCATATGTCAGGATGTTCAGCACACCCCTACCCATGGATAGCAAGCTAAAAACCTCTGGTTCAAATAAGAAGGATGAAGTGTGTATTTTCTCTATATGTAGGTTTTATTTCCATGATGTAAAGTAAATAATGTTTACTTGAAACTTACAAAAAATGAAGAGTTCTTAATGTGCCACAAATGGCCCCAAGTAATTTTTTTCCTATGTCATATAAGAAACCTTTGTAGTGATTAGCAGGGGGCTATCTAACAAATCTTTTCAACCCTTGCAAAACTCTCATAGGTTTCTTTGATGGGGATTTTTATTCTTGATAATTATCAGAGCTGCTAACCACAGAGAAGGATCAGAGAAGCAGATGATTCACTTCTTGCTCTGATCTTTGTGTCCTAGTCAAATTAAAACCTTGTTACAATAAAGAAATTTTCTTCCTCTAAGACATTTAGTAATGTATGTTGCCTTTTCCAAGAAACATGATGGAGATATTATTTTATGTGACTTAGACATAATATGAACAGAAAATAAATGTTTCATTTGACAGGAAAGATTATTGTGAGAAATAATATATATGCCATTTTTTCTAACTTTCCTTAGACAGTGCAGAAATATAATTTCTCTGTTTATGTGTATTCCACATAAACATGGTTACATTTATTTGAACACTTTGTTTTCATATTGCTTCACTGTGGTTGGTAGTTTTGACCATTATAAGGATTAAACATTTCTTCCAAGAGACAGTTGGATTAGTTCAATCAAAGTTATAAATGCATTAAATATATACATATATATATATATTACACATGCATATTATGAATATTTTTCTTCTTAACATTTTACATTAGTTAAGAGAACGTTAGGATATTTTTGATGTAGTGTTATATGCCATTTCTACAGGTTTAATTGGCACTCGTACCTCACAGGTTTTATCGAACTTCTAATTCTCTGTTTAATATTCTGTCTTCTTCTATTTCATTTATAACCTTTTTTTTTTTTTTTTTGCGGTACACGGGCCTCTCACTGCTGTGGCCTCTCCCGTTGCGGAGCACAGGCTCCGGACGCGCAGGCTCAGCGGCCATGGCTCATGGGCCCAGCCGCTCCGTGGCATGTGGGATCTTCCCGGACCGGGGCACGAACCCGTGTCCCCTGCATCGGCAGGCAGACTCTCAACCACTGCACCACCTGGGAAGCCCCATTTATAACTTTTTAAGAGGAGGATATATTATCACATTTCTTCTTCTAGTTTTTATCAAAGTAACTGATACAGTAGGTAATTCATACAATAATTCACTCAATTCACAGACATTTATTGAAGCACTCTGCTGCTCATTGCGTATGCAGAGTTAAGCAAGGTAGATAAGGTTCTTGATCTCACCAGCTTCAGCCCAGTGAGGATAATAGATATTTCCCAGTACAACACAAAAATAAATGTTATAAGCGCTATAAAGAAAAAGAAAAGGATTCCGTGTGAACTCTAAAATAATGTGGTAGGAATTCCAAGTAGTTTATTTATTATCATGGTACTAGGCCACTACTGAGCCATTGGCCAAGGATTGGCAAGGGAATCAAGTTTGAAGGCATATTCACAAGAAAAATAAGAAAAAGCCATTGTAAAACATGAGAGCTAAGCTAGAAATATCCATCTACATAATTAATTATGAAAACTCTAAGACATGAGAAATTCGGTTTGTATGACTGCAGTGTGTTTTGTCTTTTCCCTGTGAGGGAAACTGTGGCCCTACCAATCTCCTCACTCTGTGTGAGTTTGTGTGAATTAAAGCTCTGATCAGGATATGATGGTTTGCTTAACTCATTTTCCCCTTAGTATTACTTTCTTTTGTAATAAAACCTTAGTTTTAATCTGCTGTGTTTTCAAGTGCTGTAATTATCTTTCATTGAAATTGTGTAATTGCCGAAATTAGAAAGGAGGTCAGGGAGGGCTCTCTGCGGATGTGACATTTAAGCTGATATATTATAGATAAGCAGGAATTAGAGAGACAAAAGAATATTCCAAATAGTATTTTCAGCAAAGGAAACATCTTGTAGGGAGACCTGAGGCAGAAACAGCATTACATGTTTCAAGAACTGTACATGACCAGTACGGTCAAAGTAGTTAGAGGGAGAGAGTGGCAAGAAAAATCTTGCAACGCTTTTCAGGACAGGTTTGTGATTTTTATATTTCATTCCAAGTTCTGCAGGAAACAATTAATTAGAAGGGTTTAATCAAGCAAGCAACACACACACATGCACACACATACAGGCACACATATTTTTAGGGTACTCTGGCTTCAATGAGGAAAACTGACTGGAGGGTAAACTTAGAGGTGCCAGCTAAGAGGCTATTGTAATTTTGAACATAAGTGATGACTATGGGTTGGATTTAGGATAGTGGCAAAGAAGACAGAGGAAGTTGAATGGATTCTAGATATATTATAGAGGGAGACTTAGCAAGACTTGGTGAAAAGTGAGAGGGAAGGACATAACATGATTAAACTATTGAAATGTTTACAATGTTTCCAAAAACATATTTTATATGTTTATGTATATACTTGTTACACATATATTAATAGATGTTCTGTGAAATGACAGAAACTCATTCTGTGGTCAAATGAATTTTGGGAACACTGAGTTTAGGCAAAGTTAAAAAGATTACTATAAGAGTTTTCCATGTTTTTAATACACTAATGTGCACTGTGGATTTTCAGCAGGGTGACAATAAAAACTCTTGTATTTGATGAAATTCTTGTAGACTTAGTCTTTTCCTGAACATACTTTGTGATCTGCTGCTTAAAGGAGTAAATGAGCTCTCATAGAAACATATTAAATACTGAATTTTAATAAATTTTTCTTTTAGCTGATTGAGAATATTTATGTGTTTTAGGAATTGAGATAAAAAGGAATTTTAGAAAAACCATTGAAAGCAGAATATAATGTTTGATAAGTTTATTAGACAGAAAAAAGTTTATATGTTATAAATGCACTTTATCATTGCTGCAAGGTAAGAGGAAAAAATGAAAATTGATCTACGGAAATTATCCTTTGTCAAAATTTTCCTCTGTTCATTCTAACTCCTTAAACTTTACCAGTTCATTAAATAACATTTTTATATTATGCAAAATTTAACTATCTACAAAATGTCATTCTAATTAATATTTTATAATTATTATATGTGATTGTAGAAATTAAAAAAATGCAGCTACTTAAAATTTTACACAATATAGCATTAACCTATCACAGGAGATTTTATTTGTCTATTCAACAATATTTATTGAGCTAAATATTATATTAGGCATGTATTGCATGTAAAATTATAAATAACATATGAAAATTATGTCTCATAAAAAATTAGCCAATGTTAATATTTATTGATTGATATTAAGTGCAAGTATCCCTTTATATTTTAATTGAATCATCTGAATCCTGAGTCACCATATCCAACCCTTTCTTTCCTACATTTAAGTACACATGTATCTACATAAGTTGGGCTGATTTGATATAGGCAAATTTTACTTTTTTGTAGCCGTGTCTCAATTTAAGGCTCAAATGTCTTTAGATTTTTTAAATAGCTAGTGGGAAGCAGCTCATAGCACAGGGAGATCAGCTCAGTGCTTTGTGATCACCTAGAGGGGTGGGATAGGAAGGGTGGGAGGGAGACGCAAGATGGAGGGGATAGGGGGATATATGTATACATATAGCTGATTCACTTTGTTATACAGCAGAAACCAACACACCATTGTAAAGCAATCATACTCCAATAAAGATGTTAAGAAAAAAAGTCTTTAGATTTTTGACTGGGTAATATCATCTTCTTAAGTGGATTCAAAACAGGTTCTGTTTTATTTTACTACTCTTAATTATTCATATGGAAAATGAAGTTAGAGTTTGACCCTGCTCCTTCTTCTTTTGATCCCTACCATTCTTATCCTAAAATTAACATTGTTCCTAACTTAACGTCTCATATGATTCAGGCTATAGCAACGTATATAACTTAGAATATTTTCTAAATATTTAAAGTATCACTCAACACACACACACACGCACAAATGCACACAGATACTCACACAGACACACACTTCTAAATATGAAATATGAAGGAAAAAAATTACCTCTTCACATATACTGGGCTATGCTATAACCATATAAGAAGAGCTTCTCAGTTATAATTTTTTCCCCTTTCTGGAAGTGATGGGCTTTACA
>NW_020172989.1:312640-314020 GCF_003031525.2 Neophocaena asiaeorientalis asiaeorientalis | reverse complement strand
TATATATATATATATATATATGTTATTAATGCTGGGTAAGTGACATGGGACATGCTGCTGGTAGCTCTGTTAACTGAAACATTTGTGCCAATATTTGGTCAGGTGTGGACTTCCAGTGTAAGCCAAAACTCCCATAGCTGTGGAAACTGTTCAACTGAAGTTGTGAGCAATAATAATATTTTTTAAATCGTTTACTCCGTGGAGTTTCAAATATCATATACTAAGTGTAGTTTTTACAATTACTTGTTCATTTTATTAAACAATAAAAATGCGGTATTAAGATCCTTACCAAGGCATTTCCTGTACATTAGATTATGTAAGTAGCAATCAAATTTTTATGGTCGAATTTTCAGCTAACAACAATGTCAAAATGACTAACAATCTAAGCTTTAAAAAATGACTTCCTAATCCAATTATTTCTTATAAAGGATAACACATTTTAAAAGTATCTTTAACTTAGAAATAAAATACATGATAGAAAGATAGGGTATACATAAATAAAATATGTTTATTCTGACAACATATACATTGTTATTTCTAATTCATATACATTGTTATTTCTAATTCATATTCTAAGTCCAGATATCAACTAACTGTACTATAAATAATATCATGTGTTAAAACTTTTTTCCCTTGGAGTGGGTTTTAGTTTTATACATGGAAATTTATGTGTACAATTCTTTCAATATTAAATCTAAGATTTCTTCAGATGACTAATACTTGAATTTTGGTGTATAAAAGATTTTCATGTAAGTTATGTATCTACTAATGTTTTTAAAGAAGCTGAAACCATTATATTTACTTAAGATAAGAATGTAATAAAATTCTTTGCCTTTCAAGGTAGTATTTAGATACAAATAGCCACTTAAATAATAGAATCTTGTTTGTTTTCCTTATTGTGGCAACCTAACTAGTACATGCTGCTTGGAACATCAGTTAATAAAAGGTATTAAAATATTGCTGGTTTAAATTGGAATATGGTGCTGGTAACACAGGTGACCAACTTGATTGCTTTTGTATTTGGGGAAATAGAAATAGATTCTGCTTTTGATGAAGTAGAAAGTGCCATCAAAAGGAAATGAAAAAGAAAAATATCTGTTCCTTGGCCCTGACCTGTAAAATGCTTTCGTAGCATATATATAATTGTGCCACCAACTCTGAGCCAGCCAGGTGAAATTCCCAACCAGAACAGCATGGGCCATAGTGCTTTTTATTAGAAATGAGTGGTATATTTAATTACCTAGACTTTAAAGTCTTCTAATATGTCTCCTATGTATTTGTATGGTCTAGAATATTACAAAGGAAGCCGTAGAGAGGAAAAGAAAAAGGGAAATATTTTGCTAACATGAAAGATGATTTTACAAAGATTTAAAATATATA
>NW_020172989.1:294595-312505 GCF_003031525.2 Neophocaena asiaeorientalis asiaeorientalis | reverse complement strand
TTCGGTACGTGGGCCTCTCACTGTTGTGGCCTCTCCTGTTGCGGAGCACAGGCTCCAGACGCGCAGGCTCAGCGGCCATGGCTCACGGGCCCAGCCGCTCCAGGGCATGTGGGATCTTCTCGGACCGGGGCACAAACCCCTGTCCCCTGCATCAGCAGGCGGACTCTCAACCACTGCGCCACCAGGGAAGCCCTAAATATATTTTGAACAAGAGTTTATTACTACATCTAGAAGCTTTATTCTTAGAACATATGTGAATGAATAGCCAGTTATGAATGGTAGACAAATTTATGAAATGAAAGATAAATTAAAATGTGGTTTTCCATTCATTGAATGTGAGAATCATTTATTTTGAACATAAACATGAAAGTTTATAATACTTTTCCCATAGGAAATAAACTTCAGTCTACATCTTCTAAATAAATATTTGTTCTGGTTATCCCTTCCTTTGCAAAACACACCACAGCTTTAGATATCTGTTTTGTTTTGCTTATACTTCTGTGAGTCAGGCCTTCAGGAAGGGTTTGTCTGGAAAGCTGTTCTTTGCTCAGTAGACTCTGAGGGGGCTGGAGTTGGAGGGTCCACTTCCAACATGGCCTCTTCACTGATATGTCTGTGGCCTCAGTACTCTGTCTACCAGTGTCTTGTCTGTCTGTCTCTCCCTCTCCTTCTCTCCAAGTGACAGCTCCCTCTCCAGGGTTTTTTTCTTGTGGCCTGGGCTTTTCACAGCATGGATGTTGTCTCAGTGTAGCTGGCTTACATGGCAGTTGGCTTCTGAGACAGTATGTTCCAAGAGAGAAGGAGGAAAGATGCCAATTCAAGTACAAGCTGGGTTAAGAACTGGCACAGTGTTATTTCCCTATATTCTGTTGTTCAAAATAATCAGATTCAAGGAGGTGGAGAAAAAAAGACTACTCCTTCTGCTAGGAGGGATGGCATGAGTGCAATGCATACGAGTATGTAGGATGGGAGATACTATTGCTGCCATTTTGAAAAATGCAGTCTAACACAATGTCCAATAAATCTTTTAAAAAGCAATGGTCTAGATGGATACTTTATGATTTACCTATTTGGGAAGCCCACATATCTCCTTGATTGGAGCATAGAGAGAGGCAGGTGAAGATAAAAGAGACTCAAAATTTAAATGTTAAAGTATAACTTTACTACACCAGCTATCTCTTTCTCTGTTTTGATCCTCCATCAAATGATGGCAATAATAATCATAATGATAACAAAAATAGTTTTATTTACTGAGCACTTACTATGTGCCATGCAGTGTACTAAGGGCCTTACATAAATTATCTTAAAGCCCACAGCAATACTACTGCATTATATACTGTTATTATCAACGATCTTTTTTCTTTCTAGTTTCATTCTGGGCTGCCAAGAATTGCTAACAGGCAGCAGACGTTTTTATCAATGTTGCATTTGTCTGATGTCTTTTACTTTTTTTTTTTTCAACTTGGGTATGTCAGTCAGAGTGAGTTCACCAAGCAGAGTAAGATATATACTTCTATCTTATAGATAATGTTAATAAGAAAAACAGGCATGTTGGTTTCCCATTATAATAAAATTAAAGAGCTAACACAACAAGGATAAAGAACATGAATAACAAATATACATATACACATACATTGTAGGAGTGCCTGGAGAAGAAATAAAAACAAAACAACAACATAAAATTAGAACTAAGCATTATACTTTAAGGAAATTTTCAGAAATAAAAGACTGGAAGGGCACACTACTTTACCAGAAAAAAGCAGAATAGCCTACAGGACACGTAAAATAGAATTTAAGGAAAAAGAAAAAAAAATGCCTCTGGGTATACAGGCAAAAAAGATTTCTTAGGGAAAGCAGCTCAGATTGTTATCAGACTTTTCAGTGTTTTATGCAGCAAATAATGGAGAACGTTTAAGAGACTCAAAGAAAGAAATTATGAGCCAAGGATTTTTTTTCTGGCCAACCTAAACTTCATGTACAAAAGCTGCAAACACACTTTCCTGGGCATGCAGAAACTCAGGAATATTTTTCCCATGAGCCTTCCCGAGGAATTAACTAAAGAAGACACTTCAGACCACCAAGATGACCAGAAAGACGTAAACCAAAGGACTTGTGGTCAACAATAAATATATATTTATCTGTAAAACTAAGACTAAATGGAATATAAGTGAGGGAATATAGTATAACATTGTTGTATACACTGGCAATACAGATAGAATTAGCTATCAAAAATAAGGGAAAGTATACGAAGAATAAAGTAAATTCACTAACTGCCTTATAGGTACTAACTGAGAGGAAAAGGCATATGATTCCAGATTAGATGTTTAGAGATAGGAAAGAGTGGTAGAAAAAAATGCTGCTAGCTAATTTCAATACTTTTCATAGTAGGAACAATGAACATTAGCTAAAAAGAAAAGGAGATGGGCAAGAGTTTTATATAAAGGTGTTCATATAAAGGTAATCATTTGAACAAAATACAGGCCCTTCATGATGCCAGGGAATACATAGAAAAAAAGATGTATCTTCATAGTGGAAAAACCGTGTGTGTGTGTGTGTGTTTGTGTGTGTGTGCATGCTATATGCAATACGAATCAGTATGACATATTATAATATAAAGCGTTATGACACAAACTAAGGCCAAATTTATCAATTACATCAGTATATGTAAATGAACTTAATTCAACTATAAAAACAAAATGGTCCATATTTTATATAAAATATATAAATTAGAGAAATACAGAAATGTAAAAATAAAAAAATGCAAATACTCCAGACACAAATAAAAGAGTTATAATTTTGACATATAACAAATTAGTATTAAAATAAAAAAAGCATTAACAGACAATGAAGGACAAAGCATAGTGCTTAAAGCTATAATTCACAATTGTAGATATGAGTTAATATTACCCAATTAATTACCCAAGAACACAAATTGATAGAGCAGAAACACAGTAGAGGAAGTGATAAATGGCAGAAACACACTAATAATAGAAGTCTTTAGCATGTTTATCTCAATCCAAATGAGAACAAGCAGGCAAATATTTACTAGAGGGATGAAAGACAATGTAATTAATAAGTCTGTTTTTATTAGTATATAGTAAACTCTGAACTCTGATAACAAAGACTTCACCTCTTCAAGTCTACATGGAACATTCTCCAAATTGAACTATATCTTGCCACACATGTGCACCAAAAAATATATATATATATCCCCTTAATAAATTTCACTCCCTTGATTACTACCAAGAGCATTATCAGACCACAATCCAATTAAATGACATTAATAACAACAACAATAAAAATGACTTGAAAATGAGGCTTTTAAAATCATATTATTAAATAACGCTTGGGTCAAAGGGGAAACAGAAAATGAAATAGCAGAATTTCTTTAAAATAAAAATAGTGAAAATACACCTATCAGAATCTACAGATACGGTTAAAGCAGTTTTCAGAGAAAAATGTATAGCATTAAATATCTCTATCAATAAAAACAAATGAACTAGGTACCCAATTCAAAAGGTAGAAAAGGACTACAGAGTACCCCCAAAAGTAAAAGGAAGACATTAATTAAAAAATCCAAATAAGGGCTTCCCTGGTGGCGCAGTGGTTGAGAGTCTGCCTGCCGAGGCAGGGGACACGGGTTCGTGCCCCGGTCCGGGAAGATCCCACATGCCGCGGAGCGGCTGGGCCCGTGAGCCATGGCCGCTGAGCCTGCGCGTCCGGAGCCTGTGCTCCGCAACGGGAGAGGCCACAACAGTGAGAGGCCCGCATACTGCATAAACAAAAACAAAAAAATCCAAATAAGTGAGAAAAATGTAGAATTAATAATAAATCCAAATGCCAGTTCTTTGAAAAATAATTAACGGAATAGTCAAACAGCTAGCTAACCCAGCTAAGACAAAAGGGAGAAACTACAAGTACATAAAATGAGAAATGGTAGGGTGTTTTAACTGTTAAAACAGAAGACTTTAAAAAAATCAATAGAGACTACTTTATATTTGTAAACAATAGATGAAATAGATAAATTTTTCCAGAAAAATACAACTATCCAAAATTGGTTATGGAAGAGATTGTGTAAATAGATCAATTACTATAGACAGAAATGAAGTAGATGGTGCACAGTATGATAGTATTTATGAGTTCAGTTTGGTGATCAGACTCATGAAAACACATGGTTTTAATCAAATATTACATTTATTAGATTAATGGAAAATATAGAACTGGAGATAAAACAGTGAAGCATTTTACTCTCTTTGAAAGGCATAGCAATAATTCAGGTACACAGCGTCTACAGGAGCCAGGATACATGTGGATAACCATGACACAGAGAAGCTGTGATTCCAGTTTCATGCCAATCTTTTACACTGTTCTAGTCAAGGCCTACATTTCAATTTAAAGCTCCCTCAATCCAGTGCAGTCCCATACAGCAGATGAGCAGACAGAAATTCCATATCTATCTCCATTCTGTAGTTCTAAAGAAAACAGTTCTGTGCAAATGGATTAGAGATTGTTCTCTTAGGCAGGCCTGGATTGACACAGGCCTGAAATTAACTTTTTTTTTAAATTGAAGCATAATTCTGTACAATATTATGTTACAAGTATATAATATAGTGATTCACACTTTTTAAAGGTTATACTCCATTTATAGTTATTATAAAATATTGGCTATACTCCCCGTGTTGTACAATACATCCTTGTAGTTTATTTTAGACGTAATAGTTTGTACCTCTTATTCCCCTCCCCCTATATTGCCCCTCCCCCTTCCCTCTCTCCACTGGTAACCACTAGTTTGTTCTCTATATCTGTGAGTCTGCTTATTTTTTGTTGTATTCACTAGTTTGTTGTATTTTTTAGATTCCACATATAAGTGATATCATACAGTGTTTATCTTTCTCTCTGACTTATTTCACTTAGCATAATGCCCTCCAAGTCCATCCATGTTGCTACAAATAGCAAAATTTTGTTCTTTTTTATGGCTAACTAGTATGATTCAAACTACTTAAAGAGCTGCACCAAAAAAGAGTTCCAGTCACAGTGGTGTCACAGGAATTCCACCAATCTTTTAAATATCAAATACTCCCAGGTATTAGACTACTTCAGAACATTGAAAAAGAAAGAAAACTTCTAAATTCATTTTATGAAGTGTGTTTAACATTGATTCACAAAACTTACAAAGCTTATATGTAAAGAGATGTCTACTAACTAACTTTGCTTATGAATATGATACAAAACTCTTAAATAAATTACAACTGTGCATCAAAAAATAATACATCATGATTAAGTACAGTTTATCCTAAGAATACAGGGGTGATTCAATAGAAGTAGATAGAAAACAATAAAATCCATCATATAAACAATGCTAAGGAGAAAAATCTTGATCATTTCTATTTTGGTTATTTATTACTACAAATCAAATCACCTAAAACTCAGTGGTTAATAATAATCATTTATTTATTTGCTCATGATTCTGCAATTTGGGCATATTTTGGTGAGGATAGCTTATCTTTACTCTGTGTGGCATCTGTTGGAACTAGAATATCCAAGATGGCTTCTTCAGTTACATGTCTTCTCATCTGGGATGGCTGGGGGCTGGCCAAACATCTCCCTCTCTTCATGTGGACTCTCCAAGTAGCTAGCTTGGGATTTCATATAATAGGACAGATTCAGAGTAGCAGGACTTCTTACACATGGTGGCTGGCTTCCCCAAAGTGCAGAAGTGGAAGCTTTCTGGCCTTTTTAATGTCATTTCTTAATGTCACTTCTGCTATATTGTATAGGTCAAAGAAAGGAGTAGATTCTACCTCTTAGTGAGAGAGAGCAAAACTCATGTTATAAAACAAAAAAAGAATGCATGAGATGGGGGATATTGTTGCAACCATCTTTAGAAACATAAGTTATGACATTTAGAAATTTAAAGTAATCCTGGTAAATGATCATCAGTTTTTGAGGGATTTTGGGAACTAGACAATTTAATTATAAAATTAAAAAGTAATTTGCTTTGGAAAAAGCAAATAAGTGGGAATATCCACAAAAACCCTGAAAAAGAATAGCAGTGAGAGGGGGTAACTTTACCAGATATTAAAAGACATAGTTTCTATAATCAATATACTGTGGTACTAATGTATGAACAGACAAAGCAACTGAGCAAAATAGAAAACATAGGAATAGACTCAGGCATATATGGAAATTCATTATTTGATAAAGACATCATCTCAAATCAGTGTAAAAAACAAAGGTGGACTTTTAAATAAATGGTGCTGGGAATAGGCAAATGGAAAAAGTTAGAAGTGGATCAATTTATCACACAGACAATTATGGTACATTCCAAGGAATTAGAGATATAAATGTTAAAACAAATAAAAAAAGAAACCATTCAAGTTCTAGAAGAAAACAACATGAATTCCTCCATAATTTGTAAGTGATTCAAAGTCCATAGTCAGGAAGGGAAAGATTGATAATTTGATAACACAAATAAAACATTTTCTTGGTAAAATGCACTCTAAGCAGAGTAGGATGACAAATGAAAAACTGGGAAAATATTTACAATTCATATCACAGAGAATAGCTAAAATTCTTCACGTTTAAAGAAGAAAAGAGGCCAAGAATATTATAGAAAAATGAGATATCAACATATAGTTCACAGAAAAAGAAATTCAAATAGTCTAAACATATGAAAATATGTTAACGTTTTTAAAAAATAAGATAAATACAAAAAGTGTACTGAGATGGTTTCTCACCTATCAAATCAGCAAAAATCTAAAAGCTTTGGAACATACTTTTTTGGTGAGTCTGTGCAGAAACTTATAAATGGTACTCTTATAAATGACAGGGAGGACTGCAAAATAGCCCAACCCCTTGAAGAAGAATTTGATAATATTTAACAAAATAAAATACTCATGCACTCTTTGACCAGGAATTCTGCACCGAGGTATTTATTCCAAAAATATACTGGCAAACAATATGAAATGACCTATGCCCAAAGCTATAAGCAATATTTGTCATAACAAATAACAGAGAACAACCCAAATGACCATAAGTAGCTAAGTGACTATATTATAATAGAGTACTATGCAACTAAAAGAGGAGTGAAAATGTCTCTTACTGCTATAGCATAATTCCCTGAATATAATGCTAAGTGAAAAAGCAAGGTTGAGATAAATGGCATAGGATGCTACTATTTACAAAATAAATATAGAGCTAGCTAGCTAGATGATAGATAGATATGCTTATATTTAAAAAAATAACAGTTAAAAAGGCAATATAAAGTTAATCCTTTTATTTAAAATGATGATCTACTTAGAAGGGAGGGAATAGAACAGGATAGAGGGAACTGGGAGAGATACAAGCTAGACTTCTTTAAATCTCTAAATTGTAGATTTGACTTTAGAATTCTAAGAATATTTTCTATAATTATAAGGCAAATTTTAAAATAGCTTAAAAACTGAAATAAAATTAAATAAATGAACCTAATTGTGTATCTAGCTGGGATCATAGCTATAAAGAAGGGATGTTTTTCAAGTGTGGTGACTTTACAACACAATAATGTGGTCATGCATCTCTACTGGGATATACCCTAAGGAAAAAAAGATCTGCAAAAAGTCTTAAAGTTTTTTCAAAGCACATTGTTGATGATAATATTGGCAATTTTATTTTGAGACTCTATTCATGATAAAGCAAGTGAATTATTGCGTTGGTGATTTTGAACCTCAGGACTTTTGTTTTGGATGAAAGGAGATTGTGGTTGTTAGGAGAATGTACCTCACATAAGGAGTGTAATTAACTGAGGGCCCCTTCAGATGGTTTTGAAACCTATTATGCATTTGCACCAAGGCCACACCTCCCATAGTCTGCTTTCCCTCAGCGGGTGAGTGTGGCAGGGATATTAAGGGCAGATCCATTTCTGGGGGCTGTAACTCTTTATTTGCTGACTTTGGTTCAAGGACATACGTAGAGCTTTGCTGAACCTTCCTTAGCATAGCAGTTTAGGTCTCTCTTTCTGTCTCCTCATTCTAATGTTGTCCCATCTTTTCTAAATTCTCTTTATCACTAAGGGTCAGACTTGCATCACAGTACTGCAACTTTTATTAAAGGGCTAACACAGGGGTTCATACAGAGGACATCAGGCAGCGAGCCTTCCTAACAGCCTTCTTTAGGTATCTTTCTCCTCAAGGTCCCACATGGATACCCCTCTCCTCCCATACAGCACCCCCCTCATCTGTATACTCTTCTGCTCTGAGCACCCATATGTCCACTATTCCTGATACATGACAGACCTTACTGCCTCATACAGTTATTGAGAAATGCAGTGTGGGCTTCTGCTTAGACTGCTTTTCTCTGGTGAGGAATTGCCCCCTGGAATTCCATTGTATCAAATTGTCTTCCTCTTTATATAGAATCTTTCAAAAATTATTAACAAGAGACACACACATAAAGACTAGCTATTTAGCATAAAGATGTTGAGCCTCAAGACCTTCAGCTTTCTAAAGCCTCATGTGCATGACAACCTCAGCGTTCTATGGAGCAATAAGGCTGATTCCCACAGATAGGAGTTTGGAGGCAAGCATATCAAACCAGGGGTTACTTTCCTTGCTTTCTATTTTCTCACTGGCTTTACTGTATAAATATAACCAGAAGATGAAGGAATATACTTCAAAACAGATAAAAGATTTAGCTCCCTCCCAGAGGAGAGTAAAAGCAAAGTTATATATTAATGTGTTTACAGAATAAAAGCAAACACGTTCAGAAACTACGAGCATTTATTTTCTCTCTAAGCAACTTCTTTTCTCCTCAAAGTGTGAGAACATCTTAACCTACCATATTTAAGGATTAATTAGAGAAACTTGCCAAATGTACCAAAAAATGAGGAGTTCATTGACACTTTCTCACACAGAAGCCAAACCATTTCGTTCCCTCAAAGAAAAGCACAAATTTTCATCCAGGCGAAGTGGAGTTTGACTGATGTAAGATACCACAGATTTTTCAGGACTCCCACTTGGGTTTTTCTCAAAATAGAAAATGAAAAGAAACAGCTGTCCAGTGTGCATGTTAGCACTTCTTGTCTTTCGTCCTTGTGCTTCTGACAGTTGAAGTTTTTTCCCAGAGCTGTTGATAGTTTTACTGTACATTTGATAATTTAAAAACTCTTTCACACAGAAAAGGGTGGGGAAGGTGGTGCCATTCATCTTCTTAATGGAAATTTGATTCTCATTCCTTCTCACCAATAAATGAATCTCATTTCTCAAGTAGTCTCCTTTTCTGAAATTTATTAGAATATAAATTGATGACCTCCTGGAAATTCTGTGGGAATCACAGTATATGGTATAAAAGTTCCTAAACCTTAAATGTCTCCAAATGTATTCCTGACTGATTTGAGTGCTAAGGAACACTGTTTAAATTACATTTTAAGAAAAGAAAAAAGAATAGCTTACACGAAAAGACAGGAGACTCAAAAACCACACATTGGATTTAGCTCCACTATATTTTTCCTCTTGGATCTTCAAAAAATCTCCCCTCCAGTATTAAAGGTGGATTTATGCTCAAAGGAAAGGACTTGAAATTGTTCACTGGTTGCTTTTTTCCTTCTACACAATTTCCGGTATTCATTCTGGTATTCAGAGGACATACAAATCAGACATAAAAGTATGTACATACAAAACATAAAAGTAATCAGGGAAATGCAAATTAAAGACATGATGAGATACTAGTACAAATACACTGAGTTGCTTAATATTAAAAAGTCCTAAAATGCAACATTTTGGGAATGATATGGAGCAAAAAGAACTCTCATGTTCTGGTAGTAGGAGTGTAAATTGGTTCAACCATTTTGGAAAGAAGCTGGCATTATTTTGTAAAGTTAAAGTTACAAATATCCTACAACACAGCTGTCCATTGCTAGCTACATATCTTAGAGAAATTTATGCTCAGGACACATGAACAGGAAATTCTAGCAGCATGTTTATAATACACCCAAACGAGAAACAACTTTGAGGTCTATGTTAATAAAAAGGATAAATAAATAATTGTATATTCATGTAAAAGAATTCAGTGAAAGTGAGGTACAGCCCCATGCATCAGCATGTATGCAAAAATGTACATCAAAAATATTAATGAAAGAAACAGTATGTTAAAAATGCACACTTCATGATCCCATTTGTAGAAAGTTCAAAAGCAGGCAAATTAAACTATATTGTTTGGGGATACATACTTAGGTGGGCTTTGTCATAACAGATTAACGAAGTTTTCTGCTGCTTTTATGTATGTTAGTTATATTCCACACATATAAAAGTTAAAATAGTCCTATAATGCATGTATTATTTTCATCTAAATTCACATTCAAGATAAGGAAAAGGAAGTTTTTCTCTATGCTATTTGAGGCAAATTCCTATGGTCTGGCATTTGGAATTTTTCTGTGGTTATCTGGCTTGAAATTGTTTGCACCTTGCTAAGGATAGCTGGAGAGGAACAAATAGCTGACTGCAGTAACTTAATCTAGCATATCTCAAGAGGTAAAAACTTGCTAAGTTATCCCACATGATAAAAGAAAATTTGAAATATCAAAGTTGTACCAAAGAAGTGATAAGGCAAGCAAGACAGAATATTGCAAGAAAAAATAAAATGTGGGAAACGAGTTCTGAAGGGAGAAAGAATATGCTGTGAATAGAATTGTGTGCACCTCTCATCCCACTCCCACCCTGCCAAATTCATATGCTGAAACTCTAACCCCCAGTGGGATGGTATTTGGAGACTGGCCTTTGGCAGGTAGTTGGGTTTAGATGAGATTATGATGGTGAGGCCTTCGTGATGGGTTTAGTGCTCATATAAGAAGAGATACCAGAGAGTTTGCTCTTGTTCTCTCTCTGCTGTGTGAGGACACAGTGAGAAGGCAGCCAGCTGCAAGCTAAAGAGAAACAGAACATGCTGGTACCCTGACCTCAGACTTCCAATGTCCAGAACTGTGATAAATAAATTTCTGTTATTGAAGCCATCCAGTCTGTGGGCATAATAAAATACTATGGTATTTTACTATGGCCGCCTGAGCTGATTAATACAGAGCAAATATACAATGCCAAATTAAGAAAAGGAATGTGAAGATTTACCAATTTAAAAATATTCATAAAACATTTTATTGGGGGAAAAATAAGATTTTTTTCCTCCTAATTTATGTAAAGGACAAAACAAAAGGTATCATGTTGTCCTGGAAAAAATGTGCAAGATCATCACTCCCTGACAAAGCAACAGATGCCCTATGATAAAGGACTATAAAAACATATCTCCCTATTTCATACTCAGACACTCAAATGACTTATCTAAAAATTCACACATTGTTTTAACTAAAATTATATATATTTTTTATCAACTTTGCAAACAATTTTTTCCATTTTGGCCTCTAAAAAATCAAAATTATATTATTTGAGACCATACAAATACACATACATACAAATAGTTTTGTCAGTAAACTCATCATGGGAAATAAAGCTGTTTATGAAAACTACTTTTTCATAAAAAGTGTGCTTGTTTCTTTAGAAGATAATATTATAGAGTTTTTATAATAAAGTTTTTACTCATTTACTATTTTTTACTTTATTTTTTTCTATACTCTCCATTTAATTTTTCCAAACTGAGTTACTAAAAATCCTTTTAAAGAATCTGAGGCACAGAGAGGTTGAATTACATATTGAAACAAGTGCTAATGAGTTGAATGTAAATTCTAGAAACATGAAATGTGAATGTGGGATATATAAGCAACGTAATTAAATCATAAAGCCAGTAGCCTAATTTTTGAGGATTAAGAATATATTTAGTCATTCATGTAGAATTATATAAATATGTTTAGCTAATGATTAAACAAGGTTGGTAAAATTTAACTCATCCATATGATTTTTACACCATTTTGAAAGTGTGGTGGAGTGTAAACAAAGATGGAGTATTTGCCTTTATAAAACTTATAACCCTCAGATTTTGTAACAGAACTACTTCACTTCTTGAGGAAGTAACTCCTTTTGTAATATTTACTTAAGCAAGGTTTCTCAGGTCACTGACTGTTAAATAAA
The DNA here is from genome assembly GCF_003031525.2 of Neophocaena asiaeorientalis asiaeorientalis. Lineage (NCBI taxonomy): Eukaryota > Metazoa > Chordata > Mammalia > Artiodactyla > Phocoenidae > Neophocaena > Neophocaena asiaeorientalis. The sequence goes on along the minus strand of NW_020172989.1, from coordinate 300,455 downwards.
TCTAGTTAAGTAAGAGTAATGCATGTTAAAGATTTAAGAATTCCTTACCACACACTCGGTATTACCTTTCTTTTCCGATATTTCTCCTTGCTGAGAAGTTTCAGGTTCTCAGATGTAGCATGCTATAATAATTGATTATTTATATAAATTTTTTTACTCTGCTGCAAATAGCTTAGGGGTTATAGACCATATCCTCTCTGTTCCCAATTTATAGAACAAAAATACTTTTATCTTCCTCATAGAGGTTATAAGAAATGATGTAAGTCTGTGTATGTAAGACTTGAACAATATGCTCTTAATGTATTGTCCGTGTGACAGTCACATTTCTTAAGCTGATTATAAATTAATGATGTTTGGTGATTGATGATACAGTATGATCATTTTACATTACAAGTTGTACAACTGCTAGGGGGCTTAGAGATTATTTAGCCCATTGTGAAATCCAGGTTCAGAAAAACATGATGACTTGGATTAATCAGTTGGTAAATGGATAAGAATTAAAGACTGATGTCCCATCTTATATTTCAGCTTAATTTCCATTATCTCATGCTTCCATTTAAAATACTTAACATTTTGACTATTTAAAAAACAATTCGGGGGGACCTTGAAGATGGCGGAAGAGTAAGACGCGGAGATCGCCTTCCTCCCCACGGATACACCAGAAATACATCCACACGTGGAACAACTCCTACAGAACTCCTACTGAAGGCTGGCAGAAGACCTCAGACCTCCCAAAAGGCAAGAAACTCCCCACGTACCTGGGTTAATTCATTTTAATTAGATAAGTAATACAGTCTCCTGTGATATCCTCAGAATATTACGGATAAGATTAGAGTCTAGTTTGATTACCAAGCCAATCCCACAACAGCATCTTTGTCGGAAGGGTGAGCAATTTCATATGGTGAATGTATGTGTTTAGATTAAGTTTAGTTAAAAATAATAGAAAAACCTAAAATGACAGTGGCTGAAACCAAATATAAACCCTTTTTAGTCTCATATTCCAGATGTCCAGATGCTGTCAATCAAGGCTGGGTTGGTCCTCCAGGGTGTCAGGGACTCTCCTTCTTTCTCTTGTTTCTCCATAACAGTGGCCTCCCACTTAAGTCAAGATGGCAGCTGGAGCAACAGTCATTATATGGCATTCCAACTACAGGCAAAATGGCACCCACCCCCTTTAAGTACAGAAGTTGTATGTAATTTTCACTTGGATACCATTGTGCAAAAATTAGTCATATGGGCATAAGTACCTGCAAAAAAGCCTAGAAAATGTAGTCTTTATTCCAGGAAGCTACATGCTCAGGTGAAAACCGGGGTTTTATTTTTATGGAAAAAGGGAAAACAGTGTGGGTCAAAGTAAGTGTGCAGGGACAGCAAAAATTCTACTGCAATTATTTCCTTTTCCTGCCCTGCCCAGATACCTGCTAAAAACCTCAGCTGTTTGCAAGTGAGCTAGGCCTGGCAGAATATTAGGAGTTCCTTCCCTGCTAGTGAATGGTACCTAGAAATCTATTCTTCTGACTTTTCATGTCTGATAAACTTGGGAATAATTTTGATCTTCCTTGGTACTCTCATAAACATCTACTCCCAGGAACAATAACAACAATGCAACCAAACAGTAAGTTGAAAAATATGTGATAAAATGAACAACTCACCAAATGATACTATATATGCTTTTATGGGTACACAAGTATATACATAAACAATAGACAATAACCTTGAAGGATGCATGCAGAAATGATAATGATGGTTACCTTTGGTGTTTTGGGGCAGGGGTTGGTGATCAAATTGGACTTTAACTTATCTGTAATGTACTAAAGATTTACAGCAAAGTAAGGTGTATTTGGGGAGGTGGGAGGAGTGGGGAGTAGACTTACTATATGGAAACCTTTAGGAGCTCTGCAGTATCTTAGCTAGATAACCATCATGTCAATTATAGGTTTTGATTGTGAGCAATAGAAACCAATTCTAATGAACTAAATAAAAAAATGAGATTTATTGGAGGAGCACTGGTTATCATAGATTTGAAGAAAAAGTTGAATGAGGAGATTATGTAGTAGGAATTAAGTACAATCACTACAATTCCAGTTGCTTTTCATCCTTGTGTCTCTCTGTTTATAATGTACGTTCTCTTGAGGTTAAGTGATATTGGTTAAGCTTGAGGCATATTCATTCTCTGGGGTTTGGGAGGTAAGAGTTGTGAGTGAGTGGGTACGTTAAATGACTGTGTTAACAAAGCATAGCAAGTGGGAGGGACCATTTTCCAAATAAAAATTAGGTTCTGTTATCAAAAGTGGGAAGGGATGTCAGGGAGGCAAAAGCAATAGGTGTTTATGACTATCACAGAAGACCACATACTAGTCTATTTCATTCCTTCAACCATAATTTTTAGAAGTTTTGTGGGTCTGTGGGAAAATATTCTGCTTTGGAGCTAAGATTAGTGATCTTAATTTCCAAAAGCATCTTTATTTGGTTAAATTGCAATGAACCACATTATTTAACACATTTTGTATACCTTTAAATTTTACTCAGAAATTGTTTTCTTTATTGCTCTTGTTTACTGAGCTATCTACTCTCAGCCTTTGTTTGGTTATGCAATAGAAGCAAGGGGTACATAGGATACTGTTTACAGATATTTGCTACTCTTCCCTGGGCAGTATTATACTTTTCCATCCCATTGATTTCAGGCATGGCACTTGCCTTGGCCAATCAAATGTGAGTGGACATGACATGAGTCTCTTACAAGCAGATGCTCTAAGAGCCAGCATGTGATCATGTTCCCTCTGCACAATAACCAAAGATGTTTCAGATAGAGGCTATTTCATGAGCCTCCCAGTTCATCCCTTCAAGATGAAGAGCCACAATCAACCTGCTCTTGATGCATAGCATTATTGAGAAATAATCCTTTGTAATTATAAACCACAGACATTTGGGCCACTTGTTACTATAGCATAACCTAACCAGTCCTGATTGATACACTTGTAAAACTAATTCTCTGTTCAAACTTCACAAAGAATTTCTAACTCGTTCTGGTTTTAAATATAGACCATAAGCAGGAAATTAGGTAGAAACTGACCAGTGATGAAAAGATTAACCTGTGAGCAATGGAGAAAAAATACATGTTTTCTGGGCAAGCTTCTGACAAAATAAATTTGACATTTTGGAGATTTAATGTCAGAGCAGTGCATAGGTGTATTATAATATGGAAGACTCACTTTTGAATAGCACAATAAATTGAGAAATTTCTCAAATATCTGATTCTCTGCATTGGTACCAATGAGTAGTTTATGTATATTTAGATATTTTGATTATTAGTTGATATTGATACTACAAGCCAAGGCACATAAAACTAGAAAAGAAAAAGGAAAAAAAAAAAAACTAGAAAAGAAAAGCTGACAAACTGTGATCAACTTAACGAGTTGAATTTATAGTTCAACAAAATTATCAGTAGGTTACATATTGTACATGCCTATATTGATTTAAAGAAACCTGGTAGTAATCTCTCTTTAACTCTTCACAAAAAGAAATCACCAGGTCTATTTCCCTTTTAAATATTTCCTTAATCTATCCCCTCTTATTCTTACCACCACTGCTTTAACTCAGGTCTTCATCATCTCTTACTAAAGCTCCCTAATTAATCTTTCCATTGTGGCTCTCCTCCATGCTATGTTTATCACAATGCCTGGATACTATTACTGAAACACAACATTGACCATCTTATTTCCTCGCATACAACCCTTGTGATTCAACATCTCCTAGAAGATAAGCCTCAAGCTCCTTAATGTAGCATACAAGGCCTTCCTGGAAAGGCAGCATGGCCTAATGGTTATGAGAATCAGTTTTAGAACCAGACTGCCTGAGTTTGAAAACAGGTCTGCTCCGATTAGCTGAGTGGCCTTAACTAAATATTTACAACAGTATGTCTGTAAAAATATTAGCTTTTATTAATATTGTATGGTTTCTCCTTCACTTCCTGTGCTTACTTTCTGACTGTTTCGCAGTTACCCAAGGGCACCTGGCAGTTTTTCATCTCTGTTCTTTAATTCCTTTGAAGTTACTCATAACTCTTTCCCTCTTCCACCACCCTCACCCCCAAACTGGCTAATGCCATCTCATCTTTTAACATTTAGTTCAACGATGGCTTTAAAACTTAAGATTAAGTGACTTATTTATCTCTTGTAAAAATAAAAGACAGTGTGTGTGTGAGAAAAAAAAGATTAAGTGACTTTTCCTTGAATAGGTAAGATATTTCTCTTATGATTCAATATCCATCCATATCTCTATTATTACATTTATTACATGGTATGATATTATAATGTTCCTGTATCTGTTCACCTCCATGAGACCACAGGCAACTTGAAAGCAGGAATTATGTCTCATTTATCTTTGTCCCTAGTACTGTTCCTGGTACATAATAGACATGCAATAGAAATGTTGCTTGAATATATAGAAAATTGCTAAATAAAGAAATGCTTATTATTTCGCAAATCACTCTTGAACGCACTCTTTATTTTGTGGTTCAGTGTTGCTTGATCAAGATCGCTATGATAAATTTTCTTTAAAATTTATTTCCAAAGAAAGTCATTTCTCTCTTGAATTGTTAATGCTTTCTTTTCTTTTTTTTTTATTACATATTTATATTGGAGTATAATTGCTTTACAATGGTGTGTTAGTTTCTGCTTTATAACAAAGTGAATCAGTTACACATACACATATGTTCCCATATCTCTTCCCTCTTGCATCTCCCTCCCTCCCACCCTCCCTATCCCACCCCTCCAGGCGGTCACAAAGCACCGAGCTGATCTCCCTGTGCTATGCGGCTGCTTCCCACTAGCTATCTACCTTACGTTTGGTAGTGTATATATGTCCATGCCTCTCTCTCGCTTTGTCACAGCTTACCCTTCCCCCTCCCCATATCCTCAAGTCCATTCTCTAGTAGGTCTGTGTCTTTATTCCTGTCTTAACCCTAGGTTCTTCATAACATTTTTTTCCCTTAAATTCCATATATATGTGTTAGCATACAGTATTTGTCTTTCTCTTTCTGACTTACTTCACTCTGTATGATACACCCTAGGTCTATCCATCTCATTAAAAATAGCTCAATTTCGTTTCTTTTTACGGCTGAGTAATATTCCATTGTATATATGTGCCACATCTTCTTTATCCATTCATCTGATGATGGACACTTAGGTTGCTTCCATCTCTGGGCTATTGTAAATAGAGCTGCAATGAACATTTTGGTACATGACTCTTTTTGAATTTTGGTTTTCTCAGGGTATATGCCCAGTAGTGGGATTGCTGGGTCATATGGTAGTTCTATTTGTAGTTTTTTAAGGAACCTCCATACTATTCTCCATAGTGGCTGTACCAATTCACATACCCACCAGCAGTGCAAGAGTGTTTGTTCCCTTTTCTCCAAACCCTCTCCAGCATTTATTGTTTCAAGATTTTTTGATGATAGCCATTCTGACTGGTGTGAGATGATATCTCATTGTAGTTTTGATTTGCATTTCTCTAATGATTAATGATGTTGAGCATTCTTTCATGTGTTTGTTGGCAGTCTGTATATCTTCTTTGGAGAAATGTCTATTTAGGTCTTCTGCCCATTTTTGGATTGGGTTGTTTATTTTTTATGTTATTGAGCTGCATGAGCTGCTTATAAATTTTGGAGACTAATCCTTTGTCAGTTGCTTGATTTGCAAATATTTTCTCCCATTCTGAGGGTTGTCTTTTGGTCTTGTGTATGATTTCCTTTGCCTTACAAAAGCTTTGAAGTTACATTAGGTCCCATTTGTTTATTTTTGTTTTTATTTCCAATTCTCTAGGAGGTGGGTCAGAAAGGATCTTGCTGTGATTTATGTCA
>NW_020172989.1:280776-294536 GCF_003031525.2 Neophocaena asiaeorientalis asiaeorientalis | reverse complement strand
ACTCCTGGCCGCAGCACCAAGAGCCTTTCATCCACACGGCTCAGAATAAAAGGGAGAAAAAGTAGAAAGAAAGAATTAGTAGAAGTAGAAAGAAAGGAAGAAAGATAGAAGGAAAGATAGAAGGAAAGAAAGAAAGGAGGGAGGGAGGGGGAAAGAAGGAAGGAAGTAGGGAAGGAAGGAAAAAAGAAAGAAAGAAGATAAAGTAATAAAATAAAGGTAAATGCTGGGGGCGAGGGAGGGGCACGGAATGCGGGGCGGGCCTGCGGCGGCAGAGGCCGGCATGACGTTGCACCAGCCTGAGGTGCGCCGTGCATTCTCCTGGGGAAGTTGTCCCTGGATCTTGGAACCCTGGCAGTGGTGGGATGCACAGGCTCCCAGGAAGGGAGATGTGGATAGTGACCTGTGCTCGCACACAGGCCCCTTGGTGGCGGCAGCAGCAGCCTTAGAGACATGCCTTAGAGACATGCCCGTCTCTGGGGTCCGCGCTTTTAGCTGCGGCTCACGCCCGTCTCTGGAGCTCCTTTAAGCAGCGCTCTTAATCCCCTCTCCCCCCGCACCAGGAAACAAAGAGGGAAGAAAAAGTCTCTTGCCTCTTCTGCAGCTCCAGACGTTTTCCTGGACTCCCTCTTGGCTAGCCACGGTGCACTAACCCCCTGCAGGCTGTGTTCACGCCACCAACCCCAGTTGTCTCCCTGGGTTCCGACCTCCGAAGCCTGAGCCTCAGCTCCCAGCCCCGCCCGCCCCGGCGGGTGGGCAGACAAGCCTCTCAGACTGGTGAGTGCCGGTTGGCCCTGATCCTCTGTGCGGGAATCTCTCCGCTTTGCCTTCCGCACCCGTTTCTGTGCTTTCCTCCGCCACCCGCAGTCTCCGCCCGCGAAGGGGCTTCCTAGTGTGTGGAAACCTTTCCTCCTTCACAGCTCCCTCCCACTGGTGCAGGTCCCGTCCCTATCCTTTTGTCTGTGTTTATTCTTTTTTCTTTTGCCCTACCCAGATACGTGAAGAGTTTCTTGCCTTTTGGGAGGTCTGAGGTCTTCTGTCAGCGTTCAGTAGGTTTTCTGTAGGAGTTGTTCCTCATGTAGATGTATTTCCGGTGTAGCTGTGGGGAGGAGGGTGATCTCCGTGTCTTACTCTTCTGCCATCTTCCCCTCGTCTGTCTAACGCTTTCTTTTATCTGGCAAAGATAACCTAGTTTCCTGTCTTGCCTTGATTATTTCCACTCATAAAACTAAAACAGTGCTCTGTTCCAGTAACTGAATTGGCTTAAGTGGCTAATATTTTAGTTTTCTTATATTAAATTAATAACTTGTACTTAAATTACAGGCAATTTAAAATTATTTTTTGTAGTGAGGGGAATAAATATATTGAATTTTCATGGCGTGATAAAAAGAATAATATGGGCACGTAAATGGAATTAACTGTATCTGGTGTCAGTATTGATATTATTTATAAACTTGATTCCAATTATTTGTAAATAAAGACTGTATAACTGTTTGAAATTAAATTGAAGTATCTAATAGATTATAATGTGTATGGTTTATAATGATTTTGTATAATGTGTATATATAGTTTTAGTGTTAAAGGGATTGTCACTTGGAATAAACAAGCATTGTTTTTTGTACCCAGAGTATTTTCAACATATTTGTTTATCTAATATATTATAACTGAAGACCTGCTTTTTATAGGACATTAACAAGTGCTGGTAAAGACCTGCATGATAATTTTCTGAAGGCTCTGGCAGTGAGAGAAGAAGACAATCGCAGTGGAATAGTGAGCGTGAGTACATTTCATTCAAAGGCTAAACGTGTATACCTTAAAGGCACAGTTAGTATATAATATATAGTTAGTTAATAACATAACTTTTACTACTGTCTCTGAAAGGCAATTCATGAGGGATGTAATATAGCTCTTTATTATTTATATATTATAAGAATATATGTAGAAAAAAATTTATTCCAATTTACATCTGTAGAAGTAGCCAAATGGTGAAAAATATTAGTAGTGTTCTGTGTATCTGTTGTGGGGAAAATGTCTGTATTTGGCAGACTGGTTATCATCTCCAACTCTGTGCTACTCCTATGTTGAAACTTCATACTTCTTTTCAACCCAAGCTCCTACTACACTTCTCCAAATCATGTCATCCACTCATCCCCAATGTTTTCCCCCACCTACCCGATTTGTGCTACCCCTATAGTCGTCCTATCGTCCTATCTGAGGTGTGATAGAAACCACATAATGGAGAGATATGATTTTGAATCATACAAGGAGAGCATGCTCTTGCTTTATTAAAATATGTGCTAGATAAAATATTTAAAATTGCTAATATTATTTGGAATATTTGCTTTCATGCTCGCTAATATAATATTGGTGATAACAGTCTTCTCTAAGTCTCAAAATGTTCCAAGTTAAGGATAAAAATAGACAAATATTCATGCTGAAACTGTAATAGTGAATTACAGAAAAATAATCAGAAGGAGTACAGTGAAAAATTTAGAGCAACAGAAAAATATGTTATAAGGATGTCTATTTCTACCAAAGTTTTCTCAATAAAAATTTGGCATTTTTCTCACTATCATGTCCCTTGAAAATTTCACATGCAGATAAAATCCTCAGTGTTCTCCAGAAAGAAAAAAAGAAATCATGCCTTCGTTAGAGAATTGTATAGAATGATTCTGGACTTGAAAGCAGGGAAAGTTTCTTGGTGGAAGTGGGCTGAGTGAGGTTGGAAATATGGGTGGGGACTAGACTTAGTCAGTCACGACAGAAAAGTTTGGAATTTATCTGATCATTAATAGAAGGAGAAGATAGAAAGGTAGGAAGAAAGGCAGAAAAATGTGGTGACATAGGAATCCATGGTAAGGACTTTCAAGAAGGAACAAACGATCATCAGTGATCAAGCAGGATAAGAACTGAAAAAGGATCTGTTGTATTTGGGGACATGCACATTAAAAAAAAAAATTGACAAGAACAAATTTCATTCATAGGAAGGATAGAAATAAGGTTTCTTAGGGTTGAAAAACAAAATGGCCCATGGTTAAACAGTAGCATCAACAAACACAAACAGCTTTAGAGACGCTAGGCCCATGTTTTTTTTACTGCAATGGTGTACTTCCTCTCAAAAATGTCTTTTAACCTTTCTATCCTATTGGTATTTCCTTTAACAATGAATGATGGCATCATCCACTCATTTACCCAGATCAGATGTCAGTTATAATAAACTTTCTTTTTTTAAAGTCTTTATTGAATTTGTTACAATATTGCTTCTGTTTTTTATGTTTTGGTTTTTTGGCCACGAGGCATGTGGGATCTAGCTCCCTGACTAGGGATCGAACCTGCACCCCCTGCATTGGAGGTGAAGTGTTAACCACTGGCCTGCCGGGGAATTCCCATAATAAACTCTTTATTCTCTTTCACCCATGTTGAATGAGCCACTAAGTTCTTCTAAATGTGTCAAACCGCTTCACTTTTCACCATCTCAAATACCATTTATCTAGATTCAAACACCCATCATATCTTAAGTATATTACTGTAACAGCCTCCTAAATGACACACCTGTGTATTTTCTTGGCCAACTCCCATCCATTTTCCAATCACTCAACATATATTTCTTGTGTACCTGCTCAAGTCTGGAACTGTTTTAGTCGCTGGGACACTGGGGCACTGAAGAATCTATGACCTTAAGCTGTTTATATTTTAGAGAGGGAGATAAAAAATTAGTAAACAAAATAAAAATGGAACAATTAATTTCAGCTCTGGATAGGTGCTATGAAGAACATGGAATTAGAATATGGAATATAGAGAGATTGAATAGATAGTGGTTGGTTGCTTTATTTACTGTATACAGGAAAAATTACTTTAAGGAGGTGACATCCGTTGAGACTTGAATGAAATGAGGAAGATAGCCATGGAATTTGAAGGGTGAGATACCCACAAAGAGATAAATATTTGAGAGGGAGAAATACCCCAAGAAGAAGGAACATGTATTAAAATCTCCTGCAATAACAGCAATCATGGCATATTCAAGAGATGGTAAGAAGACCAGAATCGCTGGAAGGCAGCTATTGAAGGGAATTAGAAAATCAGATGAGATCAGAGAGGAGGTCAGTAGCCAGATCATGTAGGTTTTAAGGAATTTTGGTTTTATCCTTTTTTAATTTTTATATTTATTCTTTTATTATTGTGATAGAAAGTTGATGGACAGATGATCTTTAGCAGAGAAGTGACCCGATCTGGTTTACACTTTAGAAAGATTGATCTCATTGTTGCTGTGTGGGGTAGAAGAATGTGGTAAAGAAGTGTAGAGCCAGAAGCAAGGAGAAAAGTTAGGGAGCTCTTGTAATCAACCAGCAAGAGATGAAACTCTCAAAACATCATGGTTGTAGTTGAGATGGAGGGAAGTTACTGAATTGTGTCTATGTTTTGGAGGCAAAGCAGACAGGACTCACTGATGGATTGGATGTGGAATATTAAAAAGAGGAAATTAGGATGACTTCTAGGTTTTTAGTTTGAACAGGTGAGGATGATGGTGGCACTTACTGTGACAGGGAAACTTATTTCAGGAATCAATAATGAAATAGCTTTGTTTGGGCTATATTAATTTTGTGATGCCTATTAAATACCCAAGTGGAGAAGTTGATTGGTTACTTACATATATTGGTTTGGAACTTGGGAGAAGTTTTGACTAGGATATAAATCTGAAAGCTATCAACATCTAAGTGGTATGTAAAGTCATGGGCTTGCAAAAGTTTACCAGGCAGAGAGTGCGGGTAGAAAGAGTGAGGTTCTATGACAGATTTTTAGGACACTCCAACATTTAGAGGTCTGAAATGTGTGAAAGAACTAGCTAAGGAACCTGAGAAGTAACAGGTAGGAGAAAAATCAGGTGAGAGCCATGCTATAGACATGGGAAAAGAAAAAATTTCAAAGGCAGGAATGCTCACCATATCAAATGCTGCTGAGAGGTTAAATAAGATGATCTATTAGTTTCTCATGGCTGCCATAACAAGTTATCACAACCTGAGTGGCTTGAAACAACAGAAATTTGATCTCTCACTGTTCTTCTGGAGGCCAGAAATCTGAAGTCAAGGTGTCAGCAGAACCGTTCTGAAGCGTCTAGGGGAAACTCTATTCCATGCCTTTCCCTTGGCTTCTGGTGTGTCTGAGAGTCATTGGTGTTCTTTGGTTTGTAGAGACATCACTCTAACCTCTGCCTCCATCATCACATGGCATTCTCCTTATGTATCTGTATCTCTGTCTTCTTTTCTTATAAAGGCACCAGTCATTGGATTAGCACCCCCTCCCCTGGTTGAATACGACTTAATATTAATTCCATTACACCTACAAAGAGCCTATTTCCAAATAAGGTTATTTTCACAGGTACCAAGTGTTAAGAGCTCAACATATCTTTTGGAGTGGGGGTGGGGGGGACATACAAATGATGAAAAGTTTGCTATTGTTTTTGGCTAAGTAAGTATCATTGAGTATGTTGATGAGGGCTGCTTCAGTGGAGGGCTGTGGTTAAATGTCTCGTTGGAGTATGTATAGAAAAGAATAAAGTGTGTAAGTGAAGATAAGGAGGTCAACTGTTTTTGAGGATTTTTGCAGTGAAGTCTAACATAGATCTTGAATGACAGCTGGTACAGAGCTGGGGGTCTAGGAAGTTTGTTTTAAGATGGATAATATTAACCAAGTTTATGTTAACAGGAATGACCCAGTAGAGAGAGGGATATTGATGGCACAGTGAACAAAGGGGATCTTTGCTGGGATTCAGAGCACCAGGAAAGGGTTTGTCTTTGAGAGGGGCAGAAGCCACTAGCAGGAGGGAAGAAAGAGTATATAGGCACATCTGCCAAATAGGTTGATGGATTTAGATTTGGGAAGATGAGATAGCTCTGCTGTGAGTTTATCTATTTTTTTTTTTTACATTGCTGCTCCAAATGACCTTTAATTACATTGTTATGGTTTTTTTCCCCTTAGAAAATATCATAAATTTAACTTTTTTTAAGTCATTTAATGTTGGGTAGGTTGTCATTGATTTGGAAACAAGCGTCTTTTTTAGATTTATAGCTTGCTTGCTGACTTTGAAAATAACATATGGTCATTTATTTGGGCCTTTGAATTTGTGATACTATTATAATCAGCAGACTACATATCATTGTGTCAAGGGTGGCATTTAAGGCTTAGTTTTGTATGTCCTAGTCTTGTCTTAATGAAGACTCCAAATAGTTTTAGAGCAAACAATTTACAACAGAATACAATATATTTTAGAAAGATCTAATTATTAGGATCATGGGCTTACTTTAAAATCCATTTACTAACTGGATATGCTTTTTTAAAAGTAGTCCTATAAAATATACAATATTCATAAGATTTGAATCTATATTAATTTACTGTCAGCAGAAATTACATGTGAATTTTATGAGGTCTGAACTCTCTGAGGGAAATGACTATTTCCTGAGCATTGAGATTTCTCTACATAATGTGTAGGGTCAAAATAAATGGAGAACTTCAACCCAGAGGCACATTTGCTACTCTTTTTGTTTCATCTTATTGAAAGTACATACGAGAAAAAATTATGTTAGAGTTTTAGAACTGACGTAGTTGACTTGACCTGCATGGCCTAATAAGGTTTGAAGGCTAATTTCATAGCAATTTTCCTAGGTAATTTTGTTTAAGTGTAGCTAGGAAGTTAGAAGAAGATTAGATTTACTTTCCCACACTCATAACTTTTTATTTTATTTTTAAGTTTGGTGATCCCAGGTTTCAAATACTATTTAGTGTAATTGGATCTTGTTCTGAGTGTCCTCTTTCTCCCTCTGGTCAACTAATTGCAAATGTGATTTATTAGTTTTCTCCACTTAGGCTTTGAATTTACTCTGCTATAGAGCCTGGAGCTTAGGAAAACAGCACTCCTCTCTGCCCCCTCATCTCCAGGGGCCTCCACCCTAATATTTTCAATGTGCAAGTTATAGGATTATTTGCTTATTATATACATTTATACCATTCCCACAAAGCTGCTGCTTGGGTGTGTAGTCTTGGGCTATGCCCTGGGAGAGAATAGGGTTTTATGAAAATTAGAAATTTATATAGCTGCTATTTAAAGAATAAAAATTCTTGCAAATGTACTTCCTTTAAAGCTTTCAGTGGCTCAGTGGGTCAGATGTTCTAGATATAGATATTGTTTAGATAAGTCCGTTTTTAAGAAGCTTGTAGTAAGCCAGAGGTAACTCAATTTAATTCAAGAATTAGTATTATTTCATGATTGCCTCTGAATTTTGTATATAATATATACAAAATAATGTGTATGTATAATATATGAATATGTATATATACACATATACAAGCACTATATATAAGCATATATATATATGTATGTATAAGCACACATTTCTTTTTTTACATCTTTTCCAAAATACTCTGTTTTAAATTACTATGATGCTCCATGCATTTTGTTTAGACAAAACATTGAGCCTTATGTGTAATTCATGCACAAAAATGTTTGAAAGGATTAATTGTGTAGTACTTCAAATGACAGCTACAATAAGTATTTTTTCCTAGTAATATAACTATTTAATTTTATTTTAAATGTGAGCTATTCATGTAGGAAAACATTTCTACCTCATGACTCATGTATTTCAGATTTAAAACTTTTTAAAAGACTAAAATGACTAACCATTTTCTTCTCATTGGGAAGCAGATTTATTGTTTCCTGGGAAAGTGTAGTTTTCTTATTGCTTATGCTATGAAGTGTTTAACACTGCCACCACAATGACCCATTTATTAAGTGTATGTTTATAACAAGTGCTTGGTAAAGCACGTTAAACAGGTCTGGTTCTAGATATCCAGAAACTCAGATCAGAGGCAAATCATAGTGATGCTAGTGGACTTTAAAAAATTCACAGAGAACTGAACACATTGTGTGAACATATGAGGTAGTGAAAAATGAATTTTCTCAGAAAAATCAGTGGAAATATTAAATAATTAAACATTTAAATGAGAGTGGGATTAAAGGGAAATTTTTTTTTTACAATTTCCAGAAATGTCTTAATAGAAATGGTTGAATTACAGAGGATGCTTGAATGAAGATGTTACATCCTGAGGGCATTTCATGTTCATGATAGAGACTAAGGAAAATATTTGAGGCCAAGATGTGATGATTGTATAAAGAAAAGACTAGATAGACAACAGAGTGAAGAGGTAAAATGAGTTCTTCTGAGATGGTAGTATCCAATTTCTTTCTAAACTGCTCTGAGTTTTTTATATAGTTGATTAATCTTTTTTTCTCTCCTATCTTGGTGTCTGTGACATGATTATCTTATAGTTTTCCAACTTTCTTCTGATTTTGATCTCAGTCTCTTTCTTGGGCTGACCACCATATACCTCAATTTGACCTGCATCTCTTCCACTATACACATTTTCCCTTGGTGAATCACCCAGACCCATGAACTCACTAACTGTATGCTTCTTGCTACAGAGGCTTAGCTCTTTGTTGTCCATCTATTTATTAATTAATTCACTTATTTAGTAAATGGTGATAACTGGTTCTGTGCAAGGCATTGTATGAGCTTCTGGGGATACAGTGGATAGAAAGTGCCTTACAGAGCTTAGAGTTGCTTGGAAAAGAAAGTGTATGATCAAGTAAACATACAGATAAAGCAAAATTGCAACTGTGATAAGCGCTATGAATGAAAAACACAAAAAGTTCTGATTGCGTTTAAGTAGGTTGAGAGATGATACGATCAGAGTTTTAGACAAAAAAGATCAGTGTGCTATCAATATAGAGAATAATTTATAGAAAGCATAAAGCAGATGCTTTATTTTTTGCAATGCCATAAATGCATTGTAAGATCTGATAAGAGAAGATGAGATGGTAGCCTGGACCAGGAAGATGATAGGGAAGATAAAGAAGATTTGAGAGTTATTTAGAAGGTAAAGTGGGTAGGAATTGGTGACAGTTAGGATATGGCTAAGGAGGGAGCTGAGGCAAAGGAAGTGGCCATGGGTAATTGGCCTTCACAGCTGGATAGTAGGTGCTGCTACTCTTTGAGACATGGGGCAGTGAAAGATGGGGAATGGGGTACAGAGATCATGGGTCTGATTTTGGACATACTGAGTTTGAGTTGTCTTTGACGAAAGAAGTTGTTGAGTTGTTAAGTAGAGAGCTGGAGAAGAAGATCTAAACTCTATTCCAATGTTTATCTCCACATTGCTATACCTCAGATACTTACATTTAATCTATAGCTAAATCAAATTTCTGTTCCTCTTCTATTCCTCAGTTATCACACCCAGTTGGTGACCAAACCTGGTCAACTCTACCTTGTAAATATGTCTCAAATAAATGTGGGAGATGTGGCAAGAAAGCCAAAGTGGTGGGTGACAGCCAGCTCGGAGGGCTCTGTTGTGCTGTGCTCAGTAGCGTGGGTAATGCCCTGAAGATGATCGCTGTCCATGAAAGAATTTAGACAAATGGTCCATGTGATCCAATGTGTATTTTAAGAGTACATTGGGGACAGGATGTAAGGAAAAGCATGTGTCTGTAGAGATAGGAGATGAGATATGAGACAGGGAGATCAACTGAGAGGCCACTGTAACATTTCAGATAGATAATAAAAGGCTGGGATAAAGAAATGACAGAATGAGTGGTGGGAAAGGATGGATTTGTGTAATTCAGGAGATAACTTTGTTTTTTTTTTTTTTTTTTTTATAAATTTATTTATTATTATTTTATTGTTGGCTGTGTTGGGTCTTTGTTGCTGTGTGTGGGCTTCTCATTGCGGTGGCTTCTCTTGTTGCAGAGCATGGGCTCTAGGTGCGCGGGCTTCAGTAGTTGTGGCTCGTGGGCTCAGGAGTTGTGGCTCACGGGCTCTAGAGCGCAGGCTCAGTAGTCGTGGTGCACGGGCTCAGCTGCTCCACGGCACGTGGGATCTTCCCGGACCAGGGCTCGAACCCGTGTCCCCTGCATTGGCAGGCGGATTCTCGACCACTGCGCCACCAGGGAAGTCCCAACTTTGTTTTTTTGATAAGGAAATGGTGAGAGGAAGTTTTGAATACTGTTTATGCATTTCTGTTTGGGGGATTCAATGGAGCATATAAACAGCTGATGATAATTTTATTTATGGGAAGAGAAGTGTGATCCTGGCTTTAGAGGATTTAGTGTAGTTCAGTGGCTAAGAGCATAGAACTTGCAGTAGACAGTAACTAGTCTAAAGTTCCAGATTTACTATTTACCCAGTATTACAAATTTCTAAAGGACTATGCTACTTTTCCCTAAACCACAATGTCCTGCTCTGTAATGTAGAGATTAAAAGGGTACCCTCATCTTAATAATGATTGAGTATTGAAAAGAAAATAAAGGTTAAACATTTGGCACACTGCATGATACGTGACAAGTATTTAATAATGTGGACCAGTCCCTCCCATGAGGAAACTTGCTCAAGCCTCTTAGATAGCCTCATCCACCAGAGGGCAGACAGCAGAAGCAAGAAGAACTACAATCCTGCAGCCTGTGGAAAAAAACCCCACATTCACAGAAAGATAGACAAGATGAAAAGGCAGAAGGCTATGTCCCAGATAAAGGAACAAGATGAAAACCCAGAAAAACAACTAAATGAAGTGGAGATAGGCAACCTTCCAGAAAAAGTATTCAGAATACTGATAGTGAAGATGATCCAGGACCTCAGAAAAAGAATGGAAGCAAAGATTGAAAAGATGCAAGAAATGTTTAACAAACACCTAGAAGAATTAAAGAACAAACAAACAGGGATGACAAAACAGTAACTGAAGTGAAAAATACACTAGAAGAAATCAATAGCAGAACTGAGGCAGAAGAACGGAAAAGTGACCTGGAAGAAAGAATGGTGGAATTCTCGGCTGCAGAACACAATAAAGATAAAAGAATGAAAAGAAATGAAGACAGCCTAAGAGATCTCTGGGACAACATTAAACACAACAACATTCACATTAAAGGAATCCCAGAAGGAGAAGAGAGAGAGAAAGGACCCAAGAGAATATTTGAAGAGATTATAGTAGAAAATTTCCCTAACATGGGAAAGGAAATAGCTACCCAAGTCTAGGAAGGGCAGAGAGTTCCAGGCAGTGTAGATCAAGGAGAAACACACTGAGACACATAGTAATCAAATTGACAAAAATTAAAGACAAAGAAAAATTATTGAAAACAACAAGGGAAAGATGCCAAATAATATACAAGGGAATTCCCTTAAGGTTAACAGCTGATTTCTCAGCGGAAACTCTAAAAGCCAGAAGGAAGCGGCATGACATATTTAAAGTGATGAAAGGGAAGAACCTACAACCAAGATTACTTTACCCGGCAAGGATCTCATTCAGATTCGATGGAGAAATCAAAAGCTGTACAGACAAGCAAAAGCTAAGAGAATTCAGCACCACAAAACCAGCTCTACAACAAATGCTAAAGGAACTTCTCTAAGTGGGAAACACAAGAGACCAAAAAGATCTACAAAAACAAACCCAAAACAATTAAAAAAAATGGTAATAGGAACATACATATCAACAATTACCTTAAACATGAATGGAATAAATGCTCTAACCAAAAGACACAAACTCGCTGAATGAATACAAAAACAAGACCCATATATATGCTGTCTATAAGAGACCCACTTCAGACCTAGGGAAACACAGAGACTGAAAGTGAGGTGATGGAAAAAGATATTCCATGCAAATGGAAATCAAAAGAAAGATAGAGTAGCAATACTCATATCAGATAAAATAGACTCTAAAATAAAGAATGTTACAAGAGACAAGGAAGGACACTACATAATGATCAAGGGATCAATCCAAGAAGAAGATATGACAATTATAAATGTATATCCACCCAACATAGGAGCACCCCATACATAAGGCAACTGCTAACAGTTATAAAAGAGGAAATCAACAGTAGCACAATAATAGTGGGGGACTTTAAACCTCACTTACACCAATAGACAGATCATCCAAGCAAAAAATTAATAAGGAAACCCAAGCTTTAAATGACACAATAGACCAGATAGATTTAATTGATATTTATAGGACTTTCCATCCCAAAACAGCAGATTACACTTTCTTCTCAAGTGTGCATGGAGCATTCTCCAGGATAGATCATATTTCGGGTCACAAATCAAGCCTCAGTAAATTTAAGAAAATTGAAATCATATCAAGCATCTTTTCTGACCACAACACTATGAGATTAGAAATGAATTACAGGGGAAAAAACATAAAAAACACAAACACATGGAGGCTAAACAATACGTTACTAAATAACCAAGAGATCACTGAAGAAATCGGAGAGGAAATCAAAGAATACCTAGAGAAAAATGACATTGAAAACACAATGATCCAAAATCTATGGGATGCAGCAAAAGCAGTTCTAAGAGGGAAGTTTATAGCAATACAAGCCCACCTCAAGAAACAAGAGAAATCTCAAATAAACAATCTAACCTTACACCTAAAGGAACTAGAGAAAGAAGAACAAACAAAACCAAAAGGTAGTAGAAGGAAAGAAATAATAAAGATCAGAACAGAAATAAATGAAATAGAAACAAAGAAAACAATAGCAAAGATCAATAAATCTAAAAGCTTGTTCTTTGGGCAGATAAACAAAATTGATAAACCATTAGCCAGACTCATCAAGAAAAAGAGGGAGAAGACTCAAAGCAATCAAATGAGAAATGAAAAAGGAGAAGTTACAACAGACGCCACAGAAATACAACACATCCAAAGAGACTACTACAAGCAACTCTATGCCAATAAAAAAGACAACCTGGAAGAAATGGACAAATTCTTAGAAAGGTGTAACCTTCCAAGACTGAACCAGGAAGAAATAGAAAATATGCAAAGGCCAATAACAAGTAATGAAATTGAAACTATGATTAAAAATCTTCCAACAAACAAAAGTCCAGGACCAGATGGCTTCACAGGCAAATTCTGTCAAACATTTAGAGAAGAGCTAACACCTATCCTTCTCAAACTCTTCCAAAAAATTGCAGAGGAAAGAACACTCCCAAACTCATTCTCTGAGGCCACCATCACCCTGATACTAAAACCAGACAAAGATACTACAAAAAAAAAGAGAAAATTACAGACCAATATCACTGATGAATATAGATGCAAAAATCCTCAACAAAATACTAGCAAACAGAATCCAACAACACATTAAAAGGATCATACACCATGATCAAGTGGGATTTATTCCAGGGATGCAAGGATTCTTCAATATACGCAAATCAATCAATGTGATACACCATATTAACAAATTGAAGAAGAAAAACCCTATGAATATCTCAATAGGTGCAGAAAAAACTTTTGACAAAATTCAGTACCCATTTATGATAAAAACCCTCCAGAAAGTGGGCATAGAAGGAACCTACCTCAACATAATAAAGGCCATATACAACAAACCCACAACAAACATCATTCTCAATGGTGAAAAACTGAAAGCATTTCCGCTAAGATCAGGAACAACACAAGGATGTCCACTCTCACCACTATTATTCAACATAGTTTTGGATGTCTTAGCCATGGCAATCAGAGAAGAAAAATAAAGGAATACAAATTGGAAAAGAAGAAGTAAAGCTTTCACTGTTTGCAGATGACATGATACTATAATAGAGAATCCTAAAGTTGCCACCAGAAAACTACTAGAGCTAATCAATGAATCTGGTAAAGTAGCAGTATACAAAATTAATGCACAGAAATCTCTTGCATTCCTATACACTAATGATGAAAAATCTGAAAGAGAAATTAAGGAAACA
>NW_020172989.1:254261-280739 GCF_003031525.2 Neophocaena asiaeorientalis asiaeorientalis | reverse complement strand
AGACAACCTGGAAGAAATGGACAAATTCTTAGAAAGGTGTAACCTTCCAAGACTGAACCAGGAAGAAATAGAAAATATGCAAAGGCCAATAACAAGTAATGAAATTGAAACTATGATTAAAAATCTTCCAACAAACAAAAGTCCAGGACCAGATGGCTTCACAGGCAAATTCTGTCAAACATTTAGAGAAGAGCTAACACCTATCCTTCTCAAACTCTTCCAAAAAATTGCAGAGGAAAGAACACTCCCAAACTCATTCTCTGAGGCCACCATCACCCTGATACTAAAACCAGACAAAGATACTACAAAAAAAAAAAGAAAATTACAGACCAATATCACTGATGAATATAGATGCAAAAATCCTCAACAAAATACTAGCAAACAGAATCCAACAACACATTAAAAGGATCATACACCATGATCAAGTGGGATTTATTCCAGGGATGCAAGGATTCTTCAATATACGCAAATCAATCAATGTGATACACCATATTAACAAATTGAAGAAGAAAAACCCTATGAATATCTCAATAGGTGCAGAAAAAACTTTTGACAAAATTCAGTACCCATTTATGATAAAAACCCTCCAGAAAGTGGGCATAGAAGGAACCTACCTCAACATAATAAAGGCCATATACAACAAACCCACAACAAACATCATTCTCAATGGTGAAAAACTGAAAGCATTTCCGCTAAGATCAGGAACAACACAAGGATGTCCACTCTCACCACTATTATTCAACATAGTTTTGGATGTCTTAGCCATGGCAATCAGAGAAGAAAAATAAAGGAATACAAATTGGAAAAGAAGAAGTAAAGCTTTCACTGTTTGCAGATGACATGATACTATAATAGAGAATCCTAAAGTTGCCACCAGAAAACTACTAGAGCTAATCAATGAATCTGGTAAAGTAGCAGTATACAAAATTAATGCACAGAAATCTCTTGCATTCCTATACACTAATGATGAAAAATCTGAAAGAGAAATTAAGGAAACAGTTCCTTTTACCATTGCAACAAAAAGAATAAAATACCTAGGAATAAACCTACCTAGGGAGACAAAAGACCTGTATGCAGAAAACTATAAGACACTGATGAAAGAAATTAAAGATGATAGCAACAGATGGAGAGATATACTATGTTCTTGGATTGGAAGAATCAATATTGTGAAAATGATTATACTACCCAAACCAATCTACAGATTCAATGCAATCCCTATCAAATTACCAATGGCATTTTTTATGGAACTAGAACATAAAATCTTAAAATTTTTATGGAGACACAAAAACCTCGAATAGCCAAAGCGGTCTTGAGGGAAAAAAACGGAGCTGGAGGAATCAGACTCCCTAACTTCAGAGTATACTACAAAGTTACAGTAATCAAGACAATATAGTACTGGCACAAAGACAGAGATATAGATCAATGGAACAGGATAGAAAGCCTAGAGTAAACCCACGCACCTATGGTCAACTAATCTATGACAAAGGAGGCAGGGATATACGATGGAAAAAAGAGAGTCTCTTCAATAAGTGGTGATGGGAAAACTGAACAGCTCCATGTAAAAGAATGAAATTAGAACACTCCCTAACACCATACACAAAAATAAACTCAAAATGGATTAGAGACCTCAATGTAAGACTGGACACTATAAAACTCTTAGAGGAATACATAGGAAGAACACTCTTTGACATAAATCATAGCAAGATCTTTTTTGATCCACCTCCTAGAGTAATGGAAATAAAAGCAAAAATAAACAAATGGGACCTACTGAAACTTAAAAACTTTGCAAAGCAAAGGAAACTACAAGCAAGACGAAAAGACATCCCTCAGACTGGGAAAAAATATTTGCAAACAAATCAATGGAGAAAGGATTAATCTCCAAAATATATAAACATCTCATGTAGCTCAATATTAAAAAAACAATAACAACCCAATCCAAAATGGGCAGAAGACCTAAATAGACATTTCTCCACAGAAGACATACAGATGGCCTAGAAGCACATGAAAAGCTGCTCAATATCACTAATTATTAGAGAAATGCAAATCAAAACTACAATGAGATATCACCTCATACCAGTTAGAATGGGCATCATCAGAAAATCTATAAACAACAAATGCTGGAGAGGGTGTGGAGAAAAGGGAACCCTCTTGCACTGTTGGTGGGAATGTAAATTGATACAGCCACTATGGAGAACAGTATGGAGGTTCCTTAAAAAACTAAAAATAGAATTACCCTATGACCCAGCAACCCCACTACTGGGCATATACTCAGAGAAAACCATAATCCAAAAAGACACACGCACCCTAATGTTCATTGCAGCACTATTTACAATAGCCAGGTCATGGAAGCAACCTAAATGCCCATTGACAGGTGAATGGATAAAGAAGATGTGGTACATATATACAATGGAATATTATTCAGCCATAAAAAGCACGAAATTGTGTCATTTGTAGAGATGTGGATGAATCTGGAGACTGTCATACAGAGTGAAGTAAGTCAGAAAGAGAAAAACAAATAGTGTATATTAACACATATATGGGGAACCTAGAAAAATGTTGAAAATGATTATACTACCCAAACCAATCTACAGATTCAATGCAATCCCTATCAAATTACCAATGGCATTTTTTATGGAACTAGAACATAAAATCTTAAAATTTTTATGGAGACACAAAAACCTCGAATAGCCAAAGCGGTCTTGAGGGAAAAAAACGGAGCTGGAGGAATCAGACTCCCTAACTTCAGAGTATACTACAAAGTTACAGTAATCAAGACAATATAGTACTGGCACAAAGACAGAGATATAGATCAATGGAACAGGATAGAAAGCCTAGAGTAAACCCACGCACCTATGGTCAACTAATCTATGACAAAGGAGGCAGGGATATACGATGGAAAAAAGAGAGTCTCTTCAATAAGTGGTGATGGGAAAACTGAACAGCTCCATGTAAAAGAATGAAATTAGAACACTCCCTAACACCATACACAAAAATAAACTCAAAATGGATTAGAGACTTCAATGTAAGACTGGACACTATAAAACTCTTAGAGGAATACATAGGAAGAACACTCTTTGACATAAATCATAGCAAGATCTTTTTTGATCCACCTCCTAGAGTAATGGAAATAAAAGCAAAAATAAACAAATGGGACCTACTGAAACTTAAAAACTTTGCAAAGCAAAGGAAACTACAAGCAAGACGAAAAGACATCCCTCAGACTGGGAAAAAATATTTGCAAACAAATCAATGGAGAAAGGATTAATCTCCAAAATATATAAACATCTCATGTAGCTCAATATTAAAAAAACAAACAACCCAATCAAAAAATGGGCAGAAGACCTAAATAGATATTTCTCAAACGAAGACA
Source organism: Neophocaena asiaeorientalis asiaeorientalis (assembly GCF_003031525.2). Taxonomy (NCBI): domain Eukaryota; kingdom Metazoa; phylum Chordata; class Mammalia; order Artiodactyla; family Phocoenidae; genus Neophocaena; species Neophocaena asiaeorientalis. Next base: position 277,369 of record NW_020172989.1, on the reverse strand, counting down.
TACAGATGGCCAAGAAGCATGTGAAAAGCTGCTCAACATCACTAATTATTAGAGAAATGCAAATCAAAACTACAATGAGATATCACCTCATACCAGTTAGAATGGGCATCATCAGAAAATCTATAAACAACAAATGCTGGAGAGGGTGTGGAGAAAAGGGAACCCTCTTGCACTGTTGGTGGGAATGTAAATTGATACAGCCACTATGGAGAACAGTATGGAGGTTCCTTAAAAAACTAAAAATAGAATTACCCTATGACCCAGCAACCCCACTACTGGGCATATACTCAGAGAAAACCATAATCCAAAAAGACACACGCACCCTAATGTTCATTGCAGCACTATTTACAATAGCCAGGTCATGGAAGCAACCTAAATGCCCATTGACAGGTGAATGGATAAAGAAGATGTGGTACATATATACAATGGAATATTATTCAGCCATAAAAAGCACGAAATTGTGTCATTTGTAGAGATGTGGATGAATCTGGAGACTGTCATACAGAGTGAAGTAAGTCAGAAAGAGAAAAACAAATAGTGTATATTAACACATATATGGGGAACCTAGAAAAATGGTACTGATGAACCGGTTTACACGGCACAAATTGAGACACAGATGTAGAGAACAAACGTAGGGACACCAAGCGGGGGGGAAAGTGGCAGGGGTGGAGGTGGTGTGATGAACTGGAAGATTGAGATTGACATGTATACACTGATATGTGTAAAATGGATGACAAATAAGAACCTGCTGTAAAAAAAAATAAATTAAATAAAAATCAATAAATAATGTGATTTCTGCAGTAAAAGAAAATGTAACATTGCTAGAGCTAAAATTGTAAATAAAATAAAAATTGTAGAAAGTATGCAATACTTTTGTTTATAGTTTTTAAGGTAAGCATTGAATAGTTTTTAATCCTTTTTTAGAAAAAACCGTGGAAAGGGTTCCTTGAGACCATAGATACTAATAGATTTTATTAGAGATCTGAAGATTGTTAGTCATTGGCAAGATATTATAGCAATCAGAGTATTTTTAAAAAGACTTTATGTTATGGATTTTTTTTAATGTTATAGGAAACCATATAGGAAACCACAGTTCACTTCATTAGTTTTCTGCTCTGTGCAAACCACATTGCTCTTTGCCATAATATTTGCTGTTTTCCAAAGACTAAAAAGACACAGGTCTTCCCTACAGGGTTGCTAGTGTGATAGGGTTACATAACTCTTTTAAGTAGCTAAGTGGCAGGGTGGGGGCGGTGAGGGGAGTTGTTATTTTTCAGGTGGTAGTAAACAAAGAATCCTGCATTTATTGATTCCACAGAAACAAAAATAAAAAGTCCCTTCCTAATCAGAGACTGATGAAGATTGAAATGAAGGGTCACAGCTGTTATGGGTTGGGAAAATAGAACCTGTTGACACTTATTTTCCCACTGAATGTTGACTGTGTAAACAGTTACATGGCTGACTAGTTTGGGCTTTGAAGTATGCATTATTGAAGCTGGTATAAAAGTGCTGCTTACAGGTTTTCCTACAGAGTCATTCAAAGAAACTACTGTATGTGGGGCAGGAAAACCTATGAATTAGGCAGTTCCTAATATACCCATTTCCTGTGTTGAAATCTCTATGAAACATAAGATTGCGTTGTATGTGACCAGTAACATTGTGCTGACATGGTCTTTTCCCTCCTTGCTGTTTTCCAACTTATATAAAATGTTCCCTTTCAAGAAAATGAAGGTATTATACAGATGTTTATTTCCTTTTTAATTGAATCCATGCTTGTCCACTAATAAACCCTATGGAAATTATATGACTCATACAATCTTACCTTCATTTTAAACAAATTACATCAATGTTTGGAAAATAGAATGCACATCAACTTCCATTTCACTAAAAAAAAGTATAGTCAAGTAGATCTTTAATTTTTTATTTTCTGGATAAAAGTATGATACAGAGGCAGCAAGGAATTCTAAAGAGTAGAGATTATGGAGCCATATTCAGCTGAGTTTGATTCTTGGATTCCCCACTTATTATACACTAAGTTCTTCAACTCTACAATCTGAGTTTCCCCACCAACCATACGGGGATCATAATTTTCATATAGTTCAGATACTTCTAGAATAAAATTATACCATGTTTAAAGCACAAATAAACCTAATCCTTAGTAGGTGTTTAATAAATTATAAGTAGTATGTGTTGTGTTAGTTCAGGTCCTCTAGAAGCGGAGTCTAAGATGCAGATTTTGGTGCAAGTGATTACATGAGAAAGTTTTCGCATATGAAACCTGTTAAGGGAATGAGGGATGCATGATTGTACAGAAGAAAAAGGTAGGCAGAGATGTGGTTTCAGTGGAAATCTAGCCTCAGTCTGATCACACAGGGGGGGCTGTGGAGCATGAATCGTATCAGATTCGTTCTGCCTTGAGGTAAGGGGGATGTGCTTATATACACTCTCTGTCCCCTTTCGTGTCTCCATCAATTAATTCTCAGCTGCCACAGGGGTTGGGGGAGGAGGGAAAGTGGCTCCAGTCACCAAAGGACAGTCCTTTCTGAGGGGGGTGCAAGTGTGAACCATTAGCCATTAACACCTGCAGCATCTGGAACTGAGTGTACCAGCCTGGGAAAAGGGGATCTAGGAGGGACCCCACCAACATACTCTTCAGATGTAAAAGCTCAGTTTCAGCCATTTTTGAAAGAAAAGAATGCCCCTCTTTCAATAATGTAATCTTATAGACAAAAAATATTTTTAAAATATTTAAATTTATCAATCACTTTTATACAAAAATTTATTTCTTTAGTGTTACCTTTCCATAATCATTTGAATTAAAATAAAATGTATTATACTGCAAAGGCCTCTTCATTTACAAATAATTAGCAGTTCAAACATGGTCTTCAGGTCCATAAGTTTTGCATATATTAATAAGCTTTCCCATTTAAGTCTTATTTCCACTAGTACATGTCCCCATATAGATAGAATGTTTTGTTGGGATTGACAGAATCAATGACTAGTGACTCTACTCATGAGTGAGCAACCAACCTCACGTTGGAGTGCATTCACCAAAGATATGTTTGTGAATATAGTAAGAAATAAAGTCATTATAAGGAATGGAGATACAGTTTATTACCTGCTAAACACAATGCATTTTCACATCTAGTACAATATTTTTGGATGCTTTTGGTTGTTTGTGGGATATGATAAAGAGTAAAGTTGATATATGGTTACCAAAATTTGAAAATGAATCTCTTTGCCACATTATGGAGTTATTATATCCCCAATGTTCTGTGCAAACCAGTTACCTTGGTTCTTTGTCTAATGGTGAAATGTAGTAGAATTGTTTAAATATTAATGAAGGTCTGAATATCCTAAGAATGCATCACTTTTCTCCATAAATGAAAATAGAGCTAAAAATGCTTTTTAAAAAAGCAGCAGTTTACTGACAGCAAGTGCCCTGATATGAAAGATTTTGTGAATTTCCAAGTCCACAGTCCCTTAACCACCAATCTAAAATCCACAAAATTCTGAAAACCAAAGGACTTTTTAAGTTTGGAATAAAGTAAATCGGCATTGAAACCTGACCTGACATGAGGCTATTTATGGAGTTTATCTCATTTAGTGTGACTATCCTTTTAGTTCATCACAGAAAAATTAATGCATTAGGTTAATGGGTGCTGTCCTAGGCTTCTGTGGGAATGTGGATTGATATTTGAATATCCACCATGCTTACCAAAACCCATATATTCTGAATTCTAAAACAATTCTAGCTCCAGAGATTTCAGATAAAAGTTATGAACCTGTATACATATAATACAAAGTATTAATTATGGTGCAGTGAACTGTATAAGAAAACAAAACACATCTTAGTGGTTTAATACAATAAAATTTTATTGCTCTCTCATTTTACGCTCAGTCTCTTGTCCAAGTTAAACTCACAGTAGGGCTTTTTATGTTTCTTGCATTTATTCAGGAACCTATATTGATAGATGTGCTCTATTATCTTCATTATATAGCTTCTGAAAATGCTCTTGTTATTGAGAATCCACTCAGGGAAGAGAGAGAGGAGAATTATGCAGATGTTTCTTTATGGGTCAAGCCTGGACGTGTTGTTTACAGTACTCTGTCCCACTTCTTGTGCTTAGGACTCAGTCACACGGCCTCACCTAATTGGGATGACTGGGAAATGCAGTCTAGCTGAGTGACAGGAGGAAAAGGAAATGTGATTGATGAGCTCCTAGATGTTCCTGGGGTCTGCCACATATGCATATGTACACATTATATTATATATATATATTGCTGTGTCATATTTCCAAAATGTTTATTCACAGAAAAATTATTTTTTAATTAAGGCCATCAGTGATCTTTAGTAAATGAATGATGTTTACATTTCTAAAAATAATGGGCAAACTCTGAAAAAGAAGAATAATGGTGTGGGTAGCCAGTTTTACCAGATAATAATATACATTAAAAATCTATCATGGGCTTCCCTGGTGGCGCAGTGGTTGAGAGTCCGCCTGCCGATGCAGGGGACACGGGTTCGTGCCCCGGTCTGGGAAGATCCCACATGCCGCGGAGCGGCTGGGCCTGTGAGCCGTGGCTGCTGAATCTGCGCGTCCGGAGCCTGAGCTCCGCGACGGGAGAGGCCACAACAGTGAGAGGCCTGGGTACCATAAAACAAAACAAAAACAAACAAAAAAAATCTATCATTACTAAGTCAATATGGTACTGGAGTGTGAAAAGACAGAATGCTCAGCTATGCTAGTAATCAGAGAAATGAAAATTAAAATGAGTTACAGTTCATGCCCATAAAATCGGCAAAAATTAAAAAGACTGATCTTTCCAAATGCAGGTGAGGATGTGAAGAAGTAGGAAACCATGTTCAGAGATGGCAGGAGAGTGCATTGTTAAGTGCACTTCAGAGAGCAATATCTGGTTGAAAGAAAGATGTACACAATCTTTAAACTGGTAGATATATATCTAAGAGAAACTGTTGATCATATATATAAGAAGATAATTGCAAGTAAGTGCATTATAGCATTGCTTAGAATAGCAAAATAACCTAAATGTTCACAGACATGAGAACAAGTTGTGGTCTATCTATGGAGTGGGATGTACAGCAGTCAATGTGAAAAGCTAGGTGTATTCTGTATATCAACGTGGAGTCATCTTAAAAACATCATTTTACGTTAAAAGAAAAAAAAGTGTGTTTCAGAATGACATGTGCAGGATGGCCCTCCCTCAGTCACTGACAAGCTCTGTTCCTTTCTATGTCTCAGTTTCCTTATCTGCCTATTGAACTAATCACAGTATTAAGTTAGTAGAATTGGTGTGAAGTTGAAAGCAACTAACACAAGCAAAGTGCTTGGAATTCTATTTGGAGCACAGTAAATTCTCAACAAATAGCATTATTAAAAACATTTATGTAAGCTTTAAAAACGTACAAAGTCACTGATCATTTTTTACGGATATACTCATGTTCTAATTGTATAAAAACTTCATGGGGTCAATATACACCAGATTTTGGAAAGTGGTCATATTGTGCAAGGTAAGAAGAGGTTGGAAAGGAAAGAGAGGAGAAGAATAGAATTGAAGAACAGGCTTTTATGTAATGTTTTATTTCTTTAAAATTTATGATGCCAGTATGGGAGAATGTAAAGATTTAAACAAGTTACTTAGCTGGATGTTGGCTAAGATGTATTAGTTATGGTAGTTATGTTAATAAATATTATTCATGTTAATATTTTTTGTAATTTTCTTTATGCTTGAAATATTTCATAGTCATAAATGGAAGGAAAAAAGATTATAATATTCTGGGAAAAAATTTTAAATGAGTGAGTTTAAATTTATTTATTTATTTATTTATTTAGCGGTACGTGGGCCTCTCACTGTTGTGGCCTGTCCCGTTGCGGAGCACAGGCTCTGGACGCGCAGGCTCAGTGGCCATGGCTCACAGGCCCAGCCACTCCACGGCATGTGGGATCTTCCCGGACCGGGGCACAAACCCGTGTCCCCTGCATCGGCAGGGGGACTCTCAACCACTGAGCCACCAGGGAAGCCCTTTAAATTTTTATAAGGAAATAAACAAAAAAAATGCAGCCAAGAGGTCAAATGCACAGGGCAAATTTTGGGGTGGGAGTTCACAATTCTTTTGCCTCTGAGAATGGAACCCAGATCCAGAAGAGGGCCTCCAGAGGCCACAGGTGTCCTGCTTTCCCCTATGCTCTGGATGACTGATTCATGTTGGGCCAATAGGATGTTCTCTGGTGGGAAGTGACATTAGAAATGCTGAGATACGCAACCAAGAAGGAATTGATGCTAAGAGAAATGGTCCATGAACTCCAACTGCTGAGTTATCTGAGCTGCCTATGTATCTACTCTTATGTTTTGAACATTCAATCCTGCCTTTGAATCTGGGAGATATTGCAGGACTGTTCCAATAAAACCTCCATTTTGCTTAAATTAGAGTCCAATTCCTGGTTTACAGCAAGGGAACCTATAATCTTACAATTAGTAAAGTTTATCTCTGATAGAGAGGGGATAATCATTTAGCAAAATCCTTTTGTGGGAATATGATATTTCCAATTTCATCTGGAATAAACCTCCAAAAGCATTGGTAGAGTTGGAATCTATGGATTCATGCTCCATGTGAATCTAAGAAACCTATTACTTCCTCTAAACCCAGTTCTGTGTACTTACTTCTCACACAGCAATTCAAAGGTTAATTGAAACAAAATTTCGAGAGATGCAATGCAAAATGCTCTGAGTCCAGTGAAATGTAAAATTAATGGATGTGCCAATTGTGGTGATATACAGAAAGGGTTTTATTTTTTAAATGTTATACGTTAATTAAATTATACATCTGTTACTCTATATAAGTGAGGAAACATTTACAGATTGTTTTGTATTTGGACATGTGTAGTGGAGTATATTCATGAGGCTATTTGACCATTGATGCAACATATAGTAATATTTCTTTCTTCAAATCCATAAATTTTAAGAAGAAACTTCTGGCTACTTAATGTTAACAAACACGATGATTTTCATAAAGTGAGTGATACAAAAACAACAGGAAAAGAAAATTTCTTGATACATAAAATATGCTCTTAGAAATGAATGAATGAACTAGCTCTTCTGTCAACAGATAGTTTCACTTCCTGAAATTAACAGAAGATCTCATAAGGAAGTTTCTACTGAAAATTAGCTGTTTACTATAATAAATAATAGAGCTGACCTTCAGCACAATAAGAGGGATATAACAAAGATTGCTCTTTAAAATTTATTAACATTTTTGCTCAACCTAATTTGCAAAACATGATGGTGAATTTGACAGAAAGTTGTAATACCTAATAGTTCTAATTTAATGTTTGTGGTGTTAGGAAAAAATTATGTTATATCATATTCAAAAGATTTTTTCTTTTGATTTTTCAATTGAATATAATTTAGAACTTTAAGAGATTAGTAGATATGTTCTTAGCAAGGCCTGGATCACAAACAGAAACTTAGCAGCCGTGTTGACTTCTCTTTTCCTCTTTAACTCCAGTATGTGGTGAATTAATTAAGTGCTCTTCTTTTTTCCCACATTCTCCAGTCCAAGCAAAGGTATGTATTATAGCTCTAAGCACATGACAAGATTGTGTTCCTTTGGATGAGAAAAACAGTGTAGTGTTGCCAGGTGCCTTTCTTTGGACCAGTTCTACATGTCTGACCATTGCTGGTCTCTATATTTACTAATCTTGGGTAGAGAGGTTCCAGGGGAGGGACCAGATCTATACCAATGTCTTCATTAAACTCAAGATAGCAAGAATACCTGCTTCCTTTGGTATGGTAGGGGGCCAAATACATTTATACTCAGCTTTAGTTCTTGGGAGATGGAAGAAAAATCTCAGAAGGATCATTTTATCTGTCACTCTTTTTTTTAGAAATCTCTATTCCTCTTCATATTTGATCAACATAGAGCCTTTGCAGTGTTTACAAATTACAATTAAGATAATTGTCTTTTATTGAATGTTCACTTTTTGTTGGCACTTGTAATTTGTCAAATTTATTAGCATAAAGTTATTCATAATATTCCTTGATCATTTTATTATCTGTTAGATCTATAGTGATATCCACTTTCATTCCTGATATTGGTAATTTGTGTCTTCTCTTTTTTCCTGAGCTGTCTGGCCCTGAAGTTTATCAATATTATTGGTCTCCTTATAGAACCAGTTATTTGCTTCATTGATTTTCTTTATTAATTTCGTATTGTTTATGCCATTGATATTTGCCCCTTATTATTTTGTTTCTCCTGCTTACTTTGGGTTTAATTTGTTCTTTTTCTAGTTTCTTAAGATGAAAGTTTAAGTCATTGATTTGAGATTTTTTTTTTCTTTTCTAATACAGGTGTTTTAGTGCTATATATTACACTCTAAGCACTGCTTTAGCTCCAGCAGATATTTTGATAGGTCATGTTTTCATTTTCATGCAATTCATTTGATATGCAGTACAAATTACTTTCTGATTTCTCCTTGGATTTCTTTTTGACCCATGAGTTATCTAAAAGTTATTATTTAGTTTCCAAATATTTGGGTATTTTCCAGCTTCTAAGATTGCCCCAAGGTCTAAGATTAATTTATTAACTTTGATTACCTGTGCTTCTTCTTCCTTTACTGCCATGGTCTTATCATTTGAGATCAACAGACTAATATATCACTGTTCTAGCTGATGTTCTTTCATCCTAGTATTGTGTTCTTATGTGACCCCTGAGGAGACTAGAGTTTTTGGTTTTTTGTTTGTTAATTTTCTCTGTTGCCAAAATTACTTCTTTGTCTTCTGGGGGAAATCATTTTGTATGTATTTTTGTCTATCATGTTGCAAGATTCTTCATTCATGTTTAAGAAAAAGGCAGCATAAAAGCTGACTATGAGCTCTGATGGGTTTTGCATTAACCTGTGGTTGGTCAAGGAGCTTACCATAATGCAGCAGCCCTCTTAAACATGGAAGACTTTGTTCCGTGGCTGTTCTGATTCTCCCCAGGGACTTTGTACAGTTTCTTTAGATATTAATCTTCAATTCTTTGGGTGTTTGAGGATCATGACTGTCTAGCTACTGATAATTGTGTTCATGCAGGTGGAGTATATTTTGATTGGCTTTCTTGTTTCTAGCTCGCTTCTTAGCCTTTGACACTTATGTAAGTGGAATCTCTGAGTTCTGAGCTTCTCCAAGGCTTGGCTGATAAAACTGGTTCCCTACTTGGGTGCAGTTCTCTCCCCACTCCCTCCTGCCATCCATTCTTCCTTTCCTCCTTTGTGAATAGGCCCAGTTATACCTGATTCTCTTTTATTAATAATGACAGGCATATTTTAATCCTTGATAGTTACAGAGCTTTATTTTTTAAAACAGAATTATGCCACTGTATCCTCACCACCAAGAATCTAACTTTTGATATGAGCATAGTGTGCTCATATAGATGTATAATTTATAAATTATACAAGAAAATGTTCTGTTCATTTATTAATGTAATTTTTGGTAAAGCACATTTTCCCATATTTTAAAGATTTCTAGGAATACTAAGAAATGTAATATATGCACCAAATTATATAGGAACTCTTTGGGTGTTATGTTGAGGGGGCTTGTTCAACACTTTGTGTGTATGTGTGGCTTTGCAATAGGTGTTATTTGATAGGCCAGAACTAAGATGACTTCTTAATTAAATGCTTTCTACCTTATTGGATTGGGGTTAAAAATAAAATGACATCTCAATTATTTGAGAACTAATATGCTGAAATGAATATAAAATTCAACCAAATGCTATTGTTCTGAAGACCTAAGGGATAAGGTATTGTTGAAAGAATTCTGTATACCACTTTGGCATCTGTAGTCAGGTTTGAAATATTTATTATGTATGTGTTTACTTGTGTGTTTTCCGAGGTAGTGGAGTTCTTAAAGATTCTTGGTATAATATTTGGGGAGAAGAAACATCCAGTTCCAAAATATTTTCTCTTTTGGGAGAAGCGAAGTTGGCAGGGCACGGACTATGTAGCACTCTACATCTGGCCCATGGTGAGGGCTCCCATTGCACTTACCAGTCTTTGTGTGATTCACCTGAAGGAAACAGAATTAGGAAAACAAAAGATCTCATTTTCTATTGTAATCTTTTTAGAGTCTGGGGGACAGAGAGGGATTGTGGAATGAGGGCAAAGAGAAGGGAGGGAGGGAGGAGAGAAAGACAAGATATATTTGATACCAATTTCATCATGAACCATTAGCATCTTAGAAATGAAGGGAGCAGAGTGCATCTTGTTCAACCCTTTTCCAATATGGAAATCCCTTTTTCAGCTTCTCTGACAGAACAGTTTAAATACTTTAATTGGCAGGGAGCTCATTTCTCTGTAGGTTGTCATTTACATTTCAGAGTCTAACAGTTAGAGCTGGGAAAAATCTGCCTCCTCTTAGTTACTTGTCTTCTGGAATAATATAAAATAATGCTGCTGCCACACTGATTTTGGAGGATAGCTTTCATTTTTTTCTTTTACATTTTCTGGCCTTTTTAAGTTAAATTTTTTATTTCCTTCAATCACTCTTTATTTAAACATTCAGTATTCTGATTTTTTTCTTGAAACTCCCCAATTTTCAGTGTCCCTTAACAAACTTCTTAAAATTAAATTATAACATACATATAAAAGTACACAACTTGTAAATGTGCAGCTTCATAAGTTGTCATAGATGAACAAACCCTTTGATCAATACCCCAAATAAGAAAAAGAACATTATAGATATCAAAAAAGCCCCCTCTGTGCCCATTTATTCACTACTCTCCTACCCCCAAATAAAATCATATTCTGATTTCTAACACCATTGAACAGTTTTGTCATTTTTGAAATTTTATGTAAATAAAACTGGATTGTCTGAGTTCTTTCACTCAATATGTTGTTTGTGAGACTCATCCATGTTGTTGTGTGTAGTATATAGTATTTCATTTCTGTGGTTTTTCACTGTATAATTACACAATTTATTTTTCTATTTTACTGTTATGGACTGTGGATTGTTTACAGTTTAGGACTGCTAAGAATTATGGTGCTATGAACATTCTTGCACATGCCTTTGTGTGCATATGTGCATGAATATTTCTATTTCTATTGGATATATACTTATAAATGAAGTTGTCAGGTAATAAGTTATATATATGTTTAGCTTTAGTAGATAATGCCAAACACTTTCCAAAGTGATTGAGCCAATTTACATTCCCAGCAATCATGTATGAGAGTCCCTATTGCCTCGGTCTCATTAACATTCATTTATTTTAATTTTTGATTTTAGAAATTCTAATAAGTGTGTGATGTTATCTCATTGTGGTTTAAATTTGCATTTCTCTGATTATTGATGAGGTCTTCCATATGTTCATTGGTCATTTGGATATCTTCCGAGAAGTGTCTGTTCAAGACTCTTCCATTTTTCTGCTGTATTTTTTTGCCTTTTTCTAATTGATTTAAGGCATTTTCCATATATTCAGGAGAAAAAGTCTTTGTTGATTGTTTGTGCTGGAAATACCTTCTCCCACTCAGTACCTTGACTTTTTGCTCTCTTAATGAAAGTTCCTAGTTTTAATGTAGTCTAATTTATTAATCATTTCCTTTATGGCTAGAGCTTTTTTTTATCCTGTTTAAGATATCTATGCTATTCCAAGATCATAAATATATATTCCTATGTTATCTTCTAGTAGTTTTATTGTTTAATGTTTACGTTAGATGTATATTTTACCTGCAATTACTTTTTCAAATATGGTGTGAAGTAGAGGTCAAGTTCCACTGAGATACCTATTGTTCATCCTAACAAAGACGCCAAGCAGGCATAGATATAAAAATTTGGATTTCCAAGTGGAGGTCTGCATTGAAGTTAAAGTTTTAGGAGTGTTCAGTGTGCAAGATGCTGCTTAAAGTTATGTGGTTGATTGCTATTGCTAGAGAAATGAGCATAGATTGAGAAGAAGCCTGAAGACAGAGCCCAGGGGCATGCCAACACGTCACCTAAAATTACATTCAGTACTCTGCTACACGTTAGTGTGGAGTACAGCATACTAACATAGGGCAGAATGTACTATAGATTCTAGCCATCTGGATACCACATTCAGTAGTGCATCCCATGATTGTGTTGGCTTATGCCACAGTCAAGGCAGAACATAAACTTAGTTCAATGTTATGGCAAGCCAGAATGTCATATTTTTTAATATGAATTGTTAAGCCAAATGCTTCATTCTGCACTAATGGAGTTAATTAGTTGGCATATAAAAGCAACAATTTATATTTTTTTCTTGAGCATTTTATGAGGTTTTCATGTTATTTGGGTTATTTGTCTCAACCTACCAGGATATTTTGGAATTCTAAATAATCCAACATGTTAGCTATCTGTCATACATACAGATATTCAACATTTATAGATTTGATAAGCAAGGGACTAATAGGGAATATTGGATACTATAGGATCATATCTTGAAATCTTTGGTACCCTAGAAACCTTCCTCCTCTAGCTGACATTGCTCCCAAGCTCAAACCTTGTTTGAGCAAACCTGTTCAACTATGTCTAACTTACTGTCATCCAGATCATATTTCCTCAGCTTTTCTAGGAAGGAAATCTTGAGAGAAGCCATCTTTGTTTGACTTCTCACTTTAGGTAGTCTTGAGTGGGGCACCTAATGCTGAAATATTGCCTATATTCTTGTCAGAGTAAATTACTTCCAGTGTCAATTTATTTCACCTCTGCAAGAAGGAATATCCACAAGATGGTATGATGCATGCCCAAATGTCACATTTGGCCTCCAGCCACCTCCAACAGTGTGAAAGTAAAAACTGTGCAGAGTAGGTTTTATTCAGCCAAATTCAAGAAGAAAAAGCCCCTGAGCATGCATTCATTTCAGTTGCAACATTTACGAAGTGCCTGTTTTATGCAATGCACTGTTTCAGATGTTATGAAGAGTGTAACATGAATTATGGATCCCTGCCATCACACCATATACCTAATTTAAAGGTCTGTCACTTATATTGCTAGTGAGTCCACAACTCTGTAATTTTCTTCATTTTCCACGTAATTTGTTCCCAGATCGTTTCCTGTGATAACATTGCTTCTTTGAGACACCTCTTTGTTACAAGGTGCTTTTCTAAGTTCTTTCCAACAGTGACAGTATTTGACTCTTTACAGCCACATGCCTACTATTCCTATCCTGTGAACCACCTTTGATTCTCTACTGTCATACAGAGGGTTGGTAATGAGAAACAAGGACACTGAGTCTTTTAGAGATTAAGTCATGTAGTTTGTGGCCAGCGGGGTCTAGAAAATAAATGCCCTCATGTCCAGTTCTATTCTTTTTTCACTAGTCCACAAAGTGGGACTTCAGAATTGCAGAGGCATTGAATTTAAGGACCCTTATTAACAATGAATACAGACTCAAAACTCTCTTGGGTGTACCTCATGACCATGTTGTTGTGAATTTCATGTAAAATGAGGTACTGCCGCTCCTGATCTTGCAAGCTACTACTGTTACACTCCTAGGAAATCTTTGAGGTCTGAAAACTTGTGTTTAGATTACAAGGGATCATTTATTCCTGAAACATTTACAGTAGTGTTTTTATAAGGCATGTGACCAAATCATAATATGTGCCTTTAGTGATGAAGGAATAAAGGTTGTTGATTATCAGTTGGAAACTTGGATGTTATACACTTGAAATTGGGATACAAAACAAAACAAAAAGCTAAAGATGACCAGATCTCAAAGAGAAAAATTAGTAATCCATGAATAATAAACAGAGAAAATATTTTTAAAAGGTAGGGTGTCAGAATACCTCTGAGATCAGTTTAACATATATGATCCGCACTTATATATAGCAGATTACCTAAATTCAAACTGACCTTGGCCACTGTATGGGAGCAGTATTTTTGAAAGAATGAGCTGTACTAAAACAGTTTCTGCAGTATATTAGGCACAAATATGCTTTCCTTCCATGTTAGGCATGCAGAACTTTTTCCCACCTGTTTATTTTTCCTTAAACAAACATATTATCTGATATAACTAGTCCAAAGAAAATTTTCTCTTCCTCTATGTGAATGAACTCCCCTCTTACCCGTTTGCTAATTCCTGGAGTTCTGATGTAGTTCAGGATCTTATATTACATCCATGTCACTTTTTGGAATCACTTCAGTGGTATAGTGACTTGAATTATTTTCAAGTATTTAATCAGCTTCTGTTTGTCAGCTTTCTCCTTTGACAGTGTAAATTTATTTTCCAAATGCAAATGTATGATAATACAGACTGGCCTCCCTGTGCTGTTATGAGGTTTGAAACAAAAAATAAGTTTTTGTCTTAAAGTCTTTTATAGCTGCAAAAAGTGGCAAAATTAAGAGTGCTTCATCAAGTCTGTACTGTAGCTCTCATGACAGTTATTAAATACTGTGGCTGTTTATTTTCTTTTCATCATTGAAAAATTAAGATGTTTTTCCATGGAAATGGACAGCCTCTAAAGGAATGGTTCTGGGTTTCCAAAATATAAGGAAGAACTTTTCTAATAAATGGATTTAGACTTATTCTGTGATTAAAAAAAATAGTAGGTGCTGGATTCAGGATTTTAGATTTATAGCTGATCTCTGATATTTACTAGTTTGAGCACTTTGGGAAAAATGATATGCCCTTTCTGTACCTCAGTTTCCTCAGTTATGGAATAAGGATGATAGTGGCTCTCAGTCATTGGATTATGGAATGCTTTAAATGAGACAGAGTGTGTGATGTGCTTAGTGAGTGCTCAATAAATATTAATTATTAAGATTTACACACAAGATTATTATATAAAGTAGTGACCTTCCCAGAGGGTTGAAGAATGGCATCACTAGGAAAGATTAATAACGTTCAGTTACCTTTTGTATACAGGTGATGAAATTGAGACTCAGAGGTGACAGGTTATTATAGCTATCTTAATTACCTAACAAGGTAAATTGAAGAGGTTAAGCTTTAAATATCACTGTTTTATCATACAGCATTATTTAAAGTGGAAATTTGTGCTAGTATAACTTAACTTTTGCCTAAATTTTGAGTTTATCTGATTTGGATACTTAAAATTTTTCATTTGATGAAATTTCCTTAATGGAAAATATACCATAGTTTGTGCATTTTGAGATGTAAGTTGTATGAATAAATAAACAATAAATACTGTTGGAGTTTGAGGACATTATATATGATTTCTCTGTTCCTCACCTAAATTTGGATTTGATTTAGAGAAGATCCTAAAATCAGACAGAATGGGAAAATGATATTGATCTTCAAACAGATAAATAAATGTATATTGAATGGGTGGCTTAGGATGAAAGCAAATGGGCTTGCCATTGCTATTCTTTTTCCCAGGATAGATTTTGGAGCAACTAGTCTAAAGGGAAAGTTCGCTCTACAGAGTGGAGTTTTCATTTACCTAGGATCACTACACCACTTCACAGTTACAGCTTTTTTAGCTCTACCTAGTTGAGAGAAGCAAGGATTACTAACTTGTCCATTTCTGTAGGGAGGAGTAAGAGGTAGAACAGGCAGTTTTCTTAAAAATCAAGAGGTTCCAAGTAAGTGTAGATGAGGAGAATGCAGGGATGAAACACTAGATGCAGACCTGTTAAAGTTGGACTACCTGGCAAGAACGTTGGCAATCACTGCAGTTACGTACGATTATCATTATCCTAAAGGCTCTAGCTTAAGAAATAACCTAATGAAATAAAAAACATATATGTAAACATGGAAAGGAAGAATCAATAGTGGACGATGATGTCATTTTTTTCAAAGTTCAATAGAACTAAATGAAAAATTATTGAAACTACTAGGTGAGAAGACCAAATATCAGATCTTTGCCTTCTGCCAGAGAATTCCAGGATAAAAATTTAAATATAAAAAATAATTAATCATTAGATTTAGGTTGATGAGAGACAAATCCAGCAGCCCTGGTGACTAACCTCTTTTCCTTTCTTGGTTGCTTAGCAGAGAACTGGCTCAGAAGGTGTAAGTTAGTTCAACAGAAGAACAGTCACTGGGGTCCAGAGGCAGCCCCTTTCTAACAGGGCCATCCCCTGATGAGGAGGTTTCTACCGATACAGATCTCATAGATTTCCCTGACCCTTAGCCTTACAAATATGTGGGGTGTTACTGACGCGAACTTCCTCTCTGCTGGAACATTGGCCATGTGCACATGGATATGAGCAGTGGATGATGAGAGTTGAGGGCTGGGAATGCTGTGTGTTCTACTGCTTCTCTGCTTGTCAGTTTTCTCTTGATAACCCCCATGTTCTATCTGGACTGTAAAGTGTTGGTGGTGTTTGCCCATGACTGGCAACTAGGAAGCAAAGAGGGACACCCATGTTTCAAGATGAACACAGGAAAACAATCAATAATCAAAGTGTGAGTCGTACAAAAGTATGAATTGCACGTCACATCAGAAAGGTAGAATGGGTAGATGTCAGTGACCTTGGATTGGACACGTGTCCCCCGAGGCCAGTGTGATACCAGGAGGAAAAATTTAACCCTGGGAGGATCAAAAAGAGAACAGGGAGGAGGAGAATTCTGAACCATCAGAATATTTTTCTCAGAGAAACTGTGTTTAAAGTAACTGAGTTTATTTTACACTGGCACGATTACATATTTTGCGACCAGTTGAAATGGGGACTCACGAGGTAAGTTCAGTTATACAGAAAAAAACTTAAAGCTCCATTTTTCATGGCTGAGTTATATAAAATTCATACCTCAATTAAAAGAGAAATTGTTATTTGTATCCTACTTGAGGTCATGTTAAGATAATTTATTCATATTTTAAAAAGTGGGAGTTAGATGATTTTCATTGAAGAGATACTTCTGTACAAATACATTTTCTTTTGAACAACATTTACTTTTCAACCAAATGCTTAATAAGTATGTCTGTGACTTTATTTTCCAAGGGTAAAAAGTGGCCTAATGGGAGAAGAAAAATACCAAAATGATTTTCCTAATGTGTTTCCATAATAATAATTTTTCCTTAAACATAAAAGAAGTTACACTAATACATCTAACTCTAGATACAGACTGGAAAACTGAAAAACTAGATTATATAGCCAAGAGGAAATAACATTATGAAATACTCCTACTGATTTGCTACATTACCTTTTAAATAAAAGAAATAGAAACAAATGTTAGCAATGTTCTTTCAAGAATAGCTTTTTGCTTGTGGTATTTCATTCTGGCTCTAAACATAACCTACAAATGAAATGAAAAGAGGACATTTATTTGTTTTTATAGAAAACCAAAAAAAGTTTGTTTTGTCACCTACTTGATAACACTTCATTATACCAGCTTTCTTTTTTTGTTTTTGAATCTTTTTCTTGAGAAATAATTTTAAACTATAGAAAAGACACAAGAATAATATAGCCAGCATCTGTATACCTTTTACCCAGATTCACCTATTGTTACCTATCATTTTTAAGGACACTTTTCAAAATTTTAATATATTGAGTACTTAAACAAAAGTTAGTCATGCTGCATTGTTTTGTGTGTTTCATGGGCAACATCCCTGCTTCCAGGGAAGGACAGCTGTAGCCAGTCCACACAGGTCCTCTTAGGGCAACAGGAGCCAAATTGCCTTTCTTTTGTAATTCTAAGAGGGGCCACTCCACTTGTTGAAAAGAGAGTCAGTGAAGCTCCCAACTATTCTACCTAATGAATAAATTAAAAAACAATAAATAAATAAATGTGTTAGCAAGTAAATAAGTCTTAACAATAGGTATACATTTTAAAAGTGAAAGTCCCATTTTCCAATCTCACTACTCTGTCTGCAACTAACAGTATCTCATAAAACTTTCCAGAAAAATTCTACGGATGTACAAAGATGTATGGCCATCACTATAGAAACAGGTATATATTGGGTTGGCCAAAAAGTTAGTTTGGGTTTTTCCGTAAGATGTTATGGAAAAACCCAAACTAACTTTTTGGCAAACCCAATAGTTATAGACATATATAGAATTATAAATACACTTGTAAGTGGAATTACAGATTTAGAAATCCTTTTCCATATATAGTCTAATGAGATTATACTGTATATAGTCTTCTGCAGCTTGCTCTTTCCACGTAGCAATATATGTGAATTAGCTTGTGATATTAGGTCATATAGATCTACCTCAATCTTTTTTAAAAGCTGTGTAATATTTCATTGTGTGTATATGCCATAATTTTTTAATCCATACTACAAATGATAAGTATTTAATTTTTTTCTTTTTACCTTTTGCTGTTACAGAACTAACAAATATCCTTATCTTAACTGAGTTTCTGTAAAATAAACTTCTAGCAGGGTATTTGTGCATTTAAATTGTGATAATAATTGTTAAATAATTTTGATAATGGTCATTTGATATTTCTTGTGTTTGGAACACAGTACGCATTCAGAAAATATTTGTAGAAGGAAGGGAGGGGAGGAGGTAGAAAGGGAGGGAAAGAAGTAAAGAAGGCTAGTCTCTTGGGGACAGTTTCCTTTACCTAAGTGGAGAAGAAGAGGGACCTTTCAGACAAGATTATGATTGCCTCTACTTACAAGTTTTCTACTATGCTTTATATCTTTGTATTTGCATACTTTTAAAATATTATGTAATTTTTATATCTTTCAGAGGTCAGCTTGACTCTAACTTCCTCAGAAAGAATATAAGAAATAGAATGTTAAATATTTTTATTGTATGGTCCTGTCATACCCTAAACTTCTTCATCACACTTGCATTTTCCTTCAATGTCTGTTTCCTTAGATCAGAAGCAAGAAGCACCCTAAGGATCATGTCTGTCTTGTTTGTCAGTATACTCTCTACATGAGGATGTCTAGGTGTTCAGCATTTGTTAAAAGCAAAAAGGTGGTGGAGAGGAGAGAATTAGAGAGAGGGAGACAGAGAGATAGGGAGATATAGACACAGAGAGAGAGAAATAGAGAGAGAGAAAAGAAGGAAGGGAAGGAGTGATTGAGGGAGGGAGGAGAGGAGGGAGATGAGAAGGCTTGATGATGCCAGGAGTTAGAGCTGTAAATATGGGAGAAATAGGTAAAAATGAATGGTAAGAAAGAAAAAACTCACAGATATAAGAATCTCAGTATTTTCTGACTAGAATCGGGAAACACTGGGTCATTTTTCAGCAAACCAAAGGAGTTGACCATAGCTTAGTTTCTGACTGCAGAGTGAAAGCTATGAGTGTTGGAAGGTCCAGAATGAGGATTGTTTGGAGGACTTGTTTTTCCATGAAGTGGTGCAAAGAGAATTGGGAAAGGTAACACTGTAAAGGTGAAATATCTACTTTGTATTCCTAACACTGTGGGAATAGGAATATAATTACGATCATGAATCCATCATAGAGGGGCCACTTGGAAATTGCACTGGACTCAAAGCTCATGTAACATAAGAGTGTGAAGGTTATATGAGGTAGTTTTGCTTATTTTTATTTTACATTAGAATGTAATGTAGTGGAGACATTTATAAAACATTTCCTAGCTAAAATCTCTTTTTGAATCTACTACATTATAATTATATAACTCTTTATCTATATTTCTATATGTCTCTATATACATACAAAATATAATTATAATGCAGACATTCACAAATGAACCATCTTAAATTTAATGCCATTCATAAGTGTTGTTAAACCTAAAAAATTAGGAAGTAGATTATTCAATTTATAAGCTTCTTGCTTTTTCTGTTTCACTCTCCTTTTTGGGGCCATATGTCTGTTTTCACCAACATTGGAAAGTGGGTTCTTGAAAGGAAAGTAAATGAAATATTTAAATGATTAATAGCAGGTTGCACATTTTTTGTTCATTTTACTTATCAATTTTCTCATATTATCAATATGCCTGATTGATGATTGATGTCAACAATAACAGAAGGTGGGATTCAAATTATACTCTAATAGGACCATTTGTTAACCTGTGGAATATGCCTCATTTGGATTTCCTCTCAATTTATTGGAGTTAAATCAACAGGAGGCTGATGCTGCTCATACCTTGAAGAAGCAACTGGCAGAAAGTAGTGCTCGTGGAAAAGTTTCCTTTACAAGTTAGAAAAACATTTTGGCTTCATCCTACATATACTACACTCCAAGGTCTACTGCTACCGTTTTCCAAATTACTCACTGGCTTGATGAATGGCAGTTACAAGTAGTGCTTTTATTGCAATACACAGATGTTGTTGTTTTCCAATTTTTATGAAGTAAATGGAGGGCTTTCATATAGAAAAACTCATTTTGGATGTAATAAAAGAACCTAGATTTCTACTTTTTAAAGATCCATACAACTCCTACATTTTATTCTTATTTTGTAAAGAAAGTTTATTTAAAGAACCTGTCTTTCTTGGCATTGATAGAAAGCAGGTGTTACCTAATGGGATGAAGCCAGGAGGTTTAATGAGGAATAATAGAGAGTTAGAATAATCATGTTGAGGGTCAGAAAAGGGTTAGAATTCTTATATACAACTGAGTAAAGCTAACAGTGTGTGTGTGTGTGTGTGTGTGTGTGTGTCTATCTGTGGGCATGTATGCAGAAAGAGAGAGAGGTTGAGAGGGAGTGGATGATGAAAAGGAGGTGAAAATAAGGAAACGTGAAAATATTTCATGATAAAATTTAATTCTACAAATGATTTGGGATTACCTACATTTAAGTTTATTTCAATTGTTTGAGGTTCGCAAAGTGTGTGAGACTTTTAAATTAGGGCTTATAACTCAATATAAAGAAATGTAG
Organism: Neophocaena asiaeorientalis asiaeorientalis; assembly: GCF_003031525.2. NCBI lineage: Eukaryota > Metazoa > Chordata > Mammalia > Artiodactyla > Phocoenidae > Neophocaena > Neophocaena asiaeorientalis. The sequence continues at coordinate 256,655 of NW_020172989.1, read as the reverse complement.
GGATGAATTTCTTGGAAAAGTTTCTGAGGGCTTTTTGTATAACTATACTATTTGCTATTTGAGCACCTTACTATATCCAGAAACTTAAGGTTGTTTGGGGGGAAAAAAAGTTTACATTTTGTTAAATAACATGACTTTGTAAATCAGTAGGACTCTTTCCTTGTCTATAATTATTTATACTAGCAAAATTTTACAGTGCTTTGTGACCGCCTGGAGGGGTGGGATAGGGAGGGTGGGAGGGAGGGAGACGCAAGAGGGAAGAGATATGGCAACATATGTATATATATAACTGATTCATTTTGTTGTAAAGCAGAAACTAACACACCATTGTAAAGCAATTATACTCCAATAAAGATGTTAAAAAAAAAGAAAAAAAGAAGCCCTGGTTTGGGGACTGGCTTTACTTTTATCTAAAAGCATTTTACCTACTTGGGTAGCATATAGTTAAAAATGTATACTAGAAACACAAATCTCTGTTGAGATAATAAAAGATTTGCATTCACCCAAAAAAAAAAAAGAAATTTGAATAATATTCATAGTTATTACTTTCTCCCCATATGTCCCCTTCCTCCACACATGCATGGCCTTCCCCATTATCAATATCCCTCAACAGAGTGGTTCATTTGTTACAATTGATGAACCTCATTGACACACTGTGATTACCCAAAGTCTATACTTTGCATTATAGTTAACTCTTGGTGGTGTTCATTCTATGGGTTTCTAAAAATCCTCTGTTCTCTGCCTTTCCATCACTCCCCACTGTCCCCCAGCCTCTGGCAACTACTGATCTTTATACTGTTTCCATAGTTTTGCCTCTTCCAGAATGTCATATAGTTGGTATTATATAGTATGTAGACTTTTCAGATTGGCTTTTTTCACTTAGCAATATGCAGTTAAGTTTCTTCCACATCTTTTCATGGCTTGATAGCTCATTTCTTTTTAGTACTGACTAATATCCCACAGTTCATTTATCCATTTACCTACCGGAGGATATCTTGGTTGCTTCCAAGTTTTAGTAGTTGTGAATAAAGCTGCTGCAAGCATCTGTGTGAAGGTTTTTCGGTGGATGTAAGCATTCAGTTTTTTGGGTAAATATAAAGGAGTGGTCTGATGATTTTTTAATGGTGCTTTGAATGTTTACAACTTTCCCTACCACTAATATGGCATTAGTGAAATTTTTTATAATTTCTATTTTATGTATAACAGTATGTTTTGGTAACTTTTCAGTGGTACCTGGCCGGCCTATATATTTGCCTGTTTGTATGCTACATTCTGTGACTTTTTGTGACCATATCCCTGTGCCCAATAGTGGATTTTTGTCTGGTAAAATAATGATTTTGTTTTAATAGTTCATAAATGACCCTCAAAATGATAAAGTGAAAAGAAGCCAAAAATTCTAAACTGTCTTTGAACAAACCAAATACATTTTAGTAGTTATTTCCTTCTTTGAATCATATCCAGCCAACATTTTACCCATGGGAAGTTTCTTGAAACTTTACAAAAGGCAGAATAATACTCATTAATATCTGTGGATTTTCAGGTAATTTGCATATTTATTTAATCTTTATATTTTATGAGGTAGTTCTAATTTATTAATTGAAGAGATTTCAGTTCCCCTTTGTAGTGCCTCTTTCTGATCACATTAACTTCTTTAATTTAATAGAAGTTCTAATAAAAATAAATAACATCAGCAAGATGCAGAGGGAAATGAGAGTCTGTTCTCTGTTCACAGAAGACATTACACTGGTTTCACGGGAATGAATACCCCTGAATTCATCTGAACCCCCAATCCACCCCAACTGGACATAGTGCTGAAGTAGTAAAAAGATGCACATTTAAGGAAAAGAGAGCAATTTTTTCCAGCTTTATTGAGATATAGTTGACAAATAAAAATCATATCTATTTAAATGTAAAATATGATGATTTGAGCTACATATATATTATGAAATCATTAACACAATCAAGCTAGTTACCATGTCCATCACCTCACATACAGTTTTTGATGAGAACACAAAATCTATTCTCATAGCAAATTTCAAGTATACAATACAGTATTGTTAACTATAGTCATCATGCTGTACATTAGATCCCCAGAATCTATACATCTTATAACTATTTATCTTATATTCTATGGCTAATATCTCCCCATTCCTCCCTCACCCCACCACTCTGAAGCCCCTAGCAACCACGATTCTACTCTTTGCTTCTGTGAGTTTGGCTATTTTAATTAAGATTTCACATATAACTGAGATCATACAGTACTTGTTTTTCTGTGTCTGGCTCATTTCTTTTAGTGTAATGTTCCCAGGGTTCATCCATATTGTTGCACATGGCAGAATTTCCTTCTATTTTATGGCTTAATAATATTTCATAATTATAATTTTATGCCTGAAT
>NW_020172989.1:117821-254231 GCF_003031525.2 Neophocaena asiaeorientalis asiaeorientalis | reverse complement strand
ATATATATATACTGCATTCCCATCAGCAGTGTAGAAGGTTCCCTTTTCTCCATATCCTCTCCAACACTTATCTCTTAACTTTTTGATAATAGCCATTTGAACAGGTGTGAGGTGATATCTTATTGTGGTTTTGATTTGCATTTCCTGATGGTTAGTGATGTTCAGCAGCTTTTCATGTACCTGTTGGCCATTTTATGTTTGCTTTAAAAAATGTCTGTTCAGATTGTTTGCACATTATTTTTTAGCAGGATTATTTGTTTCTTCGCTATTGAGTTGCATGAGCTCCTCATATAATTTGGGCATGAACTTCTTATCAGATATATGGTTTGCAATTATTTTTCTCCCCAAAGAGTAAATTCTAACAAAATGGTATGCTAATTTGATATCTAAAGAGAAATAGCCACTTCTTGTTTTTGTCTCCCATTCTATCCCATGTCTTTCCTGTGACACTCATTACATTCTTCTTTATATTATAGTAATTTGCACTTACATCTTCTCTCCTTCACATTTAAAATTTTTCTTAAACTCACTGTTGCTAAGCCCAGTGCCTTAATGATAATAGTATGTTGGTTTAATTAATCAATACAATTTAAAGACCTTTTATCAGAATGGACTTAAAGCTAAAAAGTCCTTTGGGACCTTATTCTCAATACTATACAATCTAAAAAAGTGACATAAGATCCTTTCTAAATGTAAACCCGTGGTTTGTGTTCAGTGATAATTATAAAGACTTTTTATACCCAGGTCCCTGTCTTAAATCTTGTGATTAGCCCAGAAACTTGCTGGCAGGAGGGTTTCATCAGTCATGGTTCAATTGCTCTGGGTGGCCTATAAGCATTATGTCATTATCAGCTGCAGGATGAGCTGGTCACACTGTTTGTAGGTTCACCAAGTTGTTCTATCAGCTCTCCAGAAGTAAATGCAAATAAACGGGTTCCAAACCCCTTCAGAGCACACTGTAAATCTTTGTAACTTCATGGCCAAATGGTAAACCGCAGGACCACATGACTCAATTCCCTTGAGACAGTCGTGTTATTCCTGTCAGACTTTTCTTCCCCCATTCATCAGCTGGAGGCTTTCATCTCCTTTTAAAGTCATGGCCTTTCAAGTAGGGGTGAAATTACACCTGTCAGTAATAAATGTGCCCAGTACTCTCTATCATTCTGTCATTTCACAAAAGATATTAAAAGGAAGCATAGCTTATTCCAAATTCAGTTAGCAACACTTTTTTCTTTTCTCCACAGTACTTTTCAGTACCTTCCAGTTATGTAATTGTTGAGAGAATTTAAAACATTCTCACGTAAGATGGTTTTAAAAATACTCCGCTAAATCAGGGAACCTTGAGGAAATTAGCTTCCATGTGAGCTATACATTATATTCAGTAACTGCATTAAACTTATTTGACAGAAAGATTTAACTGTATACATAATCTACAACGGCAATCTAAATATGTCCCTTAGCACACTTGTTCTGTTTATTTTTTCTACCTTACCCTCTGATAACTTTGTGTTTGCCTGTAATACCATACAGCAGGTGCACCTGGACAGCCACCATTTTATTTACATAGAGAACAAAGTTAATGTTTTATCAAATGCAGGTCACACCTGGGTTGAGACATTAGTAGGAAGCAGGGTTCAAGTCAAAATTGCAACTTGCTTTCAGCCTGATATTTGAACTCCATTGAGCAAACTCTCTTGAGTTCTCTTGAAAGTTCTGAGGACTTGGTCTCTTAACTCCCCATTTACTGAAGGATGAAAGGGAAGCCAGGAGACTGAATACATTACTGGTAGTGCTACCACTCTCTATGGTAGGTCTGGATCTAAGCAATGAGAAAAAACGAATTGTGTCATTATTGCCCATACCATGAACTCCATACACTGTCCCAGGTAGAGAATTCTTGAAATACAAATCTATTTGGTCTGATGTACATGAGGGTGAGGGAAAAAGTTTGGGTCAATATCCTAAAAGTCAACTAGGTAAATGAATGAATACTGTGTGAACTTCACAAATCACTGATAACGGTCGTAGTGTAAAGAGTTTTTGTTGTAGTTGTTGTTATTCCTCAAGGAGAAAGTATGTGCCAGTTGTTCTTAGGTTAGTGATACTGTGAAGAAGACACGAATACAGTTATCCACCACAATTATTAGCAAAACAATTGTATTTTACTTTTTTCAGAACACAAAGGAAATATATAATTCTTCTGTCTCTGTACCTTGTTTCTTACCCTGTGTTGTCCATTTTCTTATTTCCTCTAAGGAGAAAAAAAAAAAAAACAATAAACTAAAAAAACAGAGCCTAAAACTTAGTGAAAAGGGTGGATTGACTCAGCGTGTTACTAAACTAAAAAATTTATGTCAAAAGCACAATGCAAATTTAATTTGTCTGGAAATGATTACATTAGAGTCTGATGAGAAGACATCTGAAGTATCTATTTGAAGCTTTATCAACTAATATCCTATTTATAGAAACAACCTCAACCACATATAAGGCTAAAAATGAATTACTATTTTTTAATGTGATGTTTTTTGATTCTTCTTTATATTTTTAATCTCTATTGGAGTATAGCTGACTTACAATATTGTGTTAGTTTTAGGTGTACAGCAAAGTGATTCAGTTATACATATACATGTATCTATTCTCTTTCAGATTCTTTTCCCATATAGGTTATTACAGAATATTGAGTAGAGTTCCTTGTGCTATTCAGTAGGCCCTTGTTGATTATCTATTTTATATAAGTAGCATATACATGTTAATCCCAAACTCCTAATTTATCCCTCTCCCTGATGTTTCCCCTTCAGTAACCATAAGTTTGTTTTCTAAGTCTGTGAGTCTATTTCTGTTTTGTAAATAAGTTCATTTGTATCATTTTTCTAGATTCCACATATAAATGATAGCATATGATATTTGTCTTTTTCTCTCTGACTTACTTCAGTTAGTATGGTAATCTCTGGGTCAATGCATGTTGCTGCAAATGGCATTATTTCATTCTTTTTTTATGGCTGAGTAATATTCCATGGTATATATGTACTGCATCACTTTTATCCACTCATCTGTCAATTGCTTCTGTTTATCTGTAGGCTATTGTAAATAGTGCAGCAATGAACACTGTGGTGCATGTATCTTTTTGAATTATGGTTTTCTCTGTATATATACCCAGGAGTGGGATTTCTGGATTGTATGGTAGCTGTATTTTTATTTTTTTAAGGAACCTACATACTGTTCTCAATAGTGGCTGTACCAATTTACATTCCCACCAATAGTGTAGGAGGGATCCCTTTTCTCCACACACTCTCCAGCATTTGTTGTTTGTAGACTTTTTGATGATGGCCATTCTGACCCATGTGAGGTGATACCTCATAGTAGTTTTGATTTGCATTTCTCTAATAATTTGCGATGTTGAACATCTTTTCATGTGTTTTTTGGCCATCTGTAAGTCTTCTTTGGAGAAATGTCTATTTAGATTTCTGCTCACTTTTTTAAATTGGGTTGTTTCTTGTTTTGATATAGAGCTGCATGAGCTGTTTGTATATTTTGGAGGCTAATCCCTTGTTGGGTGCTTCATTTGCAAATATTTTCTCCCATTCTGTAGGTTGTCTTTTCATTTTGTTTATGGTTTCCTTTGCTGTGCAAAAGCTTTCAAGTTTAATTAGTCCCATTTGTTTATTTTATTTTCACTACTCTAGGAGGTGGATCCAAAAAGACATTGCTGTGATTTATGTCAAAGAGTGTTCTGCCTATGTTTTCCTCTAAGAGTTTTATAGTATCCAGTCTTACATTTAGATCTTTAATCCATTTTGAGTTTATTTTTGTGTATGGTATTAAAGAATGTTCTAATTTCATTCTTTTACATGTAGCAGTCCAGTTTTTCCAGCACCACTTAATGAAGAGACTGTCTTTTCTCCATTGTATATTCTTTTCTCCTTTGTAGATTAGTTGACCATAAGTATGTAGGTTTACTTCTGGGCTTTCTATCTTGTTCCATTTATCTGTAAATCTGTCTTTGTGCCAGTACCATACTGTTTTGATTAGTGTAGTTTTATAGTATAGTCTGAAGTCAGGGAGCCTGATTTCTCCAGCTTTGTTTTTCTTTGTCATGGTTGCTTTGGCTCTTCGGGTTCTTTTGTCTTTCCACACAAATTTTAAGATTTTTTGTTCTAGATCTGCAAAAAAATACCATTGGTAATTTGATAGTGATTGCATTGAATCTGTAGTTTGCTTTGGGTAGTATAGTCATTTTCACAATATTGATTCTTCAAATCCAAGAACATGGTATATCTCTCCATCTGTTTGTGTCATCTCTGATTTCTTTCATCAGTATCTTATAGTTTTCTGAGTACAGAGCTTTTGCCTTCTATTTGTTCCATTTATCTGTAAATCTGTCTTTGTGCCAGTACCATACTGTTTTGATTAGTGTAGTTTTATAGTATAGTCTGAAGTCAGGGAGCCTGATTTCTCCAGCTTTGTTTTTCTTTGTCATGGTTGCTTTGGCTCTTCGGGTTCTTTTGTCTTTCCACACAAATTTTAAGATTTTTTGTTCTAGATCTGCAAAAAAATACCATTGGTAATTTGATAGTGATTGCATTGAATCTGTAGTTTGCTTTGGGTAGTATAGTCATTTTCACAATATTGATTCTTCAAATCCAAGAACATGGTATATCTCTCCATCTGTTTGTGTCATCTCTGATTTCTTTCATCAGTATCTTATAGTTTTCTGAGTACAGGGCTTTTGCCTTCTAAGGTAGGTTTATTCCTAGGTATCTTATTCTTTTTGATGCTATGGTAAATGGGATTGTTTCCTTAATTTATTTTTATTGTCTTTCATTGTTAATGTATAGAAATGCAACAGATTTCCATGTATTAATTTTGTATCCTGCAATATTACTGAATTCATTGATGAGCTCTAGTAGTTTTCTGGTAGCATATGTAGGATTTTCTGTATACAGTATCATGTCATCTGCCAACAGTGACAGTTTTACTTCTTCTTTTCCAATTGGATTCCTTTTGTTTCTTTTTCTTTTCTGATTGCTGTGGCTAGAACTTCCAAAAAAAATGTATTGTGTTTTGTGGAATCTCTTTATCTATATAAATGATTTGTGAAAATTGAGTTATTCCTATTTCTTTACCTAGATAATCCTTATACTAAATAATTTTCTGTGGTTTAAAGTGTTCTAATACTATTTCCACTTAAATAGCTTTTGAACAATCCTCTCAATTAGGTGCAAAATGCCTCTGAACACCCCAAACCCTAACATTGTGGCCTTGGGCTATCACTCCAAGTCTTCTTCCATTTAATGCATGGTTCTTAAGAAGTTTATTTTTCTGTTTTATTCACCTTTAGAAGATAAGAAGCACGAACACAAAACAATTAAGTACCATAGCGAGAAGGTAAAAACTAACAGGGAAGGAGAGAAAGGAAAATAACAATGACGTGCTAGACATTTTATTAGGCTCTTTCACATTTAGTGCTCACAACCTTACATGAGGTACATTACTTATTTCACAAATAAGTACATGAGGTACATTACTATTTCACGAATAAGTAGGCTATGGCATAAGGCATGCAATTTTCCTCAAGGATAGTAAGCAACAGAATTGGGATATTAACTCAGGATATTTTACCTTAATCCAGTGGGGAAAAGTCAGAAGGATGACATAAGTCACCTATACAGTGAGTGTAAATGTTGTCTAATGTGTTTGTCAGAGCAAGAAGTAGAGAATTCATTTTAGGGAGATCCATAGAAATGTTTAAAATATACAGAGCTTTGAAGTCATTGGTATCATGTCTTTTGTGGAACCTCTCATTTTCTAAAGATAATTAATACATTATTTTACATATTTTTGTTGTCACTGCCTGAATCATTTAACTCTAAAACTGATGTGGCCCCTCGGCTGTCTCAAATAAATTTAAATAACTCAGTTCCTTAAACTCAATTCATTATAATCCCAAATTACATTATTTCCTTCACTCTCTCCCCAAAACTCAGTCACATACATAATGCCAATCAGGATAAACAGAAGCACTTGTCTCCTGCCCCATTTCAGCTGGCTTTTATGTTTTACTGATATGCACCCCTACCATGTAGCAGTATTTTACAAAATGCAATCCACAGGTCACCTCCATGAGAATCACCTATGTTGCTCTTTGTAGAAAGCTGAATTAGGTCTTCAGGGACTGGGGCTTAGGCACTTAAATCTGAGAACCACTGTCTTTCAGTTCAACATCATTTCCCTTTGTACATATGATGGTGGTGTTTTGCACTGACTGCGTTTTACAATCCATCTACACTACAAAGACTAACGCTTGCCCAAAACGCTGTTAACTGAGACAGAAGTGATGGGGAAAACAAATGTCTGTCTTTGGTTTATAACTCTAAACACTGTTGGCCATGCTCTTCCTGTTCCTTTGCCAAAAAAAGCAGGCCGGAACATATTTGATTCATTCTCTCCAATTATTTTAAGTTATTACTGTTGTTTCCCAATTAGTATGGAATTGGGTTTTGTTAATTGATGCTATTATTCATGGGCCCCTGTCTTATTCGTTAAGTACATTTGTAATCTGTATTCCATTTTTTCTCTCTGTATATATAACAAATCATCCATTTACAAGTTAGGTTTACCCCAACAGATTGTTAATGTCAGTTTACTCTGAAATTATGATATTCTTCCTATCTTAGTGAGAAGAGTTTTGATTAAAATTAACTGCTATCTTGGAATATTTTGTCTCAAGGGGTGATTCAAAACACATAGAGTGTTCCTGACAGAAAGTGTCCTAGGAAGTGCATTTGTATGACTAATAGTGACCAGGTCCCTGTAGCTCTATATCTAATACAGATGACAGAGGTACATGGCAGTGGGGAGGCATTGTCTCTAAATTAAAGGCACTTCTACTGAAAAAGGAGATCTTGATGTAGCAGATATCACAGATACTCTAATTAGAGAAGATGGCTCTGATTTGATGTGGGTGATGGGGAAGAACTAGGGCCAGGTCTTCTGCTGGAAAAGCATGTGTCACTGTGTCCTTGGAAGCCTAGCTGCACTCCTGAAAGGTTAGGAGTCAAAGTTCATGTAGGTTGTTTGACTGAGAAGTTAGATAATATGGGACAATGCTTTTTTTTTTTTTTTTAACTTGTAAGAATAAATGCTGTCAATTTCTGGCAATGTGGCTCTTTTTAAATGTGGTTACAAGTCAAATTTAAATGAGTTAGGGGAAAATTAGGGGTTTGGGATTAAGAGATACAAACGACTATCTATAAAATAGGTAAGCAACAAGGATATATTGCATAGCACAGGAAATTATGGCCATTATCTTGTAATAAGTTTTAATGGAGCATAGTCTGTAAAAATACTGAATCACTATGCTGTACACTAAAGCTAATGTAATATTGTAACTCAACTATACTTCAGTAATGTGTTATCTTATTGCATTGAATGTCAGTTACCTGGATTTCAGCGTTAATAGATCTTTACTTCAAAACTAAATAATAAAATGTCTGGTTATCCCTGCCTATAAAAAAGTAGATGAGTTAGTCCCATTTACCAAAAGTTTTGAAAAAGCATTGCATACACATGCTATTAAAATGTTGTTTGACGTTGACATGTTTTGAAAGGTTTTCTGATCAGAAGAGAAAAACATGATTTTAATGTCAACAAGAAGAAGACACCTTTGCTTGCACTTGTACCAAAATTTTATGAACTATTTTTAACTATAGGCTCGTTTCCCGTATCTTTATGGATATACTTAAATGTTTATCAACTAATTATATTTTAAATACCATATTCTATTATGGATTTCCTCAATGGTAAAGAGTATTAAAAGTTCATTTGTATTTTAATAGTATACTTTACTTGAAAATCTCTGTATTTTTATTTCATTAACTCTTTCCTTCTCTCTGTGTAGTCACATTTTGGCTAATACTGAGAACTGAAATTGCTAATATTTACTAATATGAACAAATTAGTGTACTAGGCTTTAGAAATCCTGATTTGAGCTTAGGGAACTGTAAACAGTGCAGAATTTAGAAATCATTGGCTATTTACTGGTCAAACATTGTTCATTGGCTAGGTAAATAATGATATGGAAGCAAACTTCTACAAGTGCAAAGTAAATAACAATGTGTTTACTTTTTTCTAATATTTCAATCTATTTATAACAAAGTATTATGGGTTATTGGAAGTCAAACTTCTTTACAAAGTAAATCTTTAGGAATACTTTAATGCTTAACTGCAATGTGTCTACTTTAGAGTAGAAAACTGACACCACTGATTCACCCTAGGTGGGCATGCATCTTGGTATTTTCAACAATGTTAGCTTAGAATTAATTTCTTTCTCCCCTGTTTCACTCAGCAACCTTTACAAGACCTGAAGGGCATTATTGAAAAAAACACATTATTGCTTGTGGGCATGGAGTAGAGTAGGTATAGTTGGGTGGGTATCTGGGCCCTCACTATCTCCTTCAAAGTAGAGCAGTCTGGGGGTTACTCTCAACGCCATCCCTTCAGCGGCTTGGGAGCTGGTAATTAACCTTAATTATCCACAGCTTAGTTACTAACCCTCTCCAGGAAAGGGGAGCTATTTCCTCTGATTGGTTAATACAACCTCAGATGTCTAAGAGTTATCCTCAAGTAAAATTATAACAAGTATCACAGTATTGTATTGTATTATGTTGTATCATATTCTATTTTCATGTAAATTTTGTTTGTGTGTCTTCCCAGGTAAACTGTTAACTTCATTTTGGGTGTCAAGACTGGAACCAGGCCAAAGTAGCTCTTTTTTGTGAGCCCTAGCCTTCTGGCTGCCCCCAAACATATAAAATTACAATGAAGGGTTAAGAATCCGTTATAACCTATAAGCATCTTATGGTTATATTAATGAAGGTCAAGCCTGGAAAGAATAAGCTTTTACTCTTTAGGTTTTTGAAGAAAAAATAAGAGGTCGAGCAAGGTTTACTCTTGGAATTAAGAGGTAGGAGGTATTGTATGAAGTCAAGTTATATTTAAAGAAAAAGGTATTATCTGCAACATGTAAGATTTTTATCTCATGAGCATGTAAGTAAAGAGAGTAAACAGCTTTTCTTAAACAGACACAGGACTGAAGGACAACCAAGCAAATATGTAATTTGATAATAATTAAATATTAAATCTTTCAAGTTTGTGATCAAGTACTCTTATATTCAAAATTGTACCATGGATACAAAAAAGTTAAGGACCTCTACTGTGTTAGAAAAGAATTAGAGGGCTTCCCTGGTGGCGCAGTGGTTGAGAGTCTGCCTGCTAATGCAGGGGACGCGGGTTCGAGCCATGGTCTGGGAGGATCCCACATGCCGCGGAGCAACTGGGCCCATGAGCCACAACTACTGAGCCTGCGCATCTGGAGCCTGTGCTCCGCAACGAGAGAGGCCACAACAGTGAGAGGCCCGTGCACCGCGATGAGGAGTGGCCCCCCACTTGCCACAACTGGAGAGGGCCCTCACACAGAAACGAAGACCCAACACAGCAAAAATAAATAAATTAATTAATAAACTCCTACCCCCAACATCTTCTTTAAAAAAAAAAACAAAGAAAAGAGTTAGAGTTATATAAAAGTAATTTAGAGGTGAAATCATATTAGGTAAATATCGATGAAGACTTAGAAGATAAAATGGAAGCACAAACTAGAATCATATAAAAATAGTTGAGGTAGCAGGAAGGGATTTCTTTCTGAAGGGTCTTGCAGCCAGATCAGTCACATGAACTCTGATTATTAACACGATTTTTATTACTAATAAACTAAAATATATATATCAATTTTTCCCAATTCAATTGAAGAGGAGATAGCTAATAACAAGTGGATTTTTACTTATTGTAGTTAGAGTAGGGTTTACTATATTATAAATAGAACAAACTACTAGTTAAGGGCTTAAAATAAGTACCTTCTAATAGCAGGAATGAAATAAAAATTTTATTTAAAGCACAGGTGAAACCATAATAAAAATTATTTTTTAAAAATAGAGGAAGTGTGACATCTACATATGTAATACTTATTACTCTTCTGGGGGACCCAATTTATTATTCCAGGAGGACCCAATTCCAGCATGTGTGTGTGTGTGTGTGTGTGTGTCTGTGTGTGTGTGTAGGCTTCCTCACACCAATGAGCAATTCTTGGACGCCAGTACAGGTCCAAGATTGACTTAATTCTGACCTATCTACTTGGAGATAGCATCAGATTACACAGGTAAAGGGCTCGGTCACACAAGACCACTCCTTACTTCAGATGCCGATTACAAGTCCAGTTTGTTACCTGTACTTCTGACCCACTGACTATATAAATCAGTGGTTCACATGACCCCTTCCTTGGGTTTGGTTAATTTACTGGAACAGCTCACAGAATTCAGGAAAACCCGTTTACTCACTAGAGTCCTGATTTATTACAAAGGATATTACAGGATACGGATCAACAGTCAGATGAAGAGATATATAGGGTGAGGTCTCAAGCAAAAGAGTTTCCATACTCGTGGAGCTTGGGGCCTGGCATAGTGGCACCTGGAAGTGATCTGGTTCCCCAGCCTGAAGGCTCTCTGAACCCCCTCCTTTTGGGTTTTTATGAAAGCTTCATTACATAGGCATGATTGATTAACTCATTGGCCATTGGTGATTGATTCAACCTCCAGCTCCTCTCTCCTCCCTGGAAATCATGGAGGGGGAAACTGAAATTTTCAACCCTCTAATCACATGGCTGGTTCTCCTGGCTACCAGCCCTCATCCTTAGTACTTTCCAAAAGTCACCTTCCATAATATGAATGTAGACTCAATAGTGATGGAAAGGGGTTTGTCAAGAATAACAAAACACCCATTTCATCTTTTTGGCTCTGAGGCACTTTCAGGGACTGAGGATAGGAGACCAAATATTGTCATAAAAGCTGTTCTTATTCTTCTTATTGCTTAGGAAATTCCAGGTGTTCTGGGAGCTGTGAGCCAGGAAACGTGGATGAAGATCAAATATATACGAGAAATATATTTTGGTCATCTGAATGACCAAGTCTATATTTATTTCTTATAAATCATGATATCACAATTACTAAAGTGATCTTTGGTTACCTTTCAGTTTTGCAAAGACATTCAGAGCTCAGGGACGATTTTAAGTTGTTGAATATTTTATTAGAAGGTAATTGACTGACTTGTCTGAACCTGTGAAAATACAAACTAGATATGAAAAGAATTACCTGTACAGCATTAAAATCCAGTGAGAATCAGTTTACCACCAAAGGAAATAATTGGGAAAGATCCCTACTCCAGTTTACACTTCATTGTGATATGTTACGGATACATTGCTTATCAAAACTTGTTGAATCAAAATGCCACGTGGTCGCAGTGGCCTGCTCAAGGCAGTGGCCTTTCAGAGGGCACTGAAGGCCCTTTAGAGTTGACATTCTATTTCTATCTTGTATTTTTTGATAATTGAACTTCCTGTTTAGACACATGGCGTTTTCTGAATACATTTAATGTTGGAAAACATTTAATTACTCATTTCCTTAACCTTTATTATCTTCTTCAATCCTAAAAGAAGGAAAGAAGAAAATATTATATTTAATGTGCCAGCCACCCAGCTAGATGCCTTACACATATTATGTATCTAGAATGTAGTTAAATATTCAGTAGATATTTAGTACTCTTGAAGTACTGAAATAAAGTATATTTTCCTTCATCTCAAAACACAGTGCAAACAGATCTTCACTAAGCACCTATTAAACCTCTCACTCTCTAAACTCCTATCACTCTCTGTGACAGTTGATTTGATTTGCCTATGTAAAATATCTGTCCACATATGCATTTTATGTTTAGGGATATATTCCAGGGTGATTGCATCTAATACAATGATTTTGTAATATTTTTTCTCTATTGCAATGGGCTAAGCTGAGGTTGAGAGAATTTGTCATGATGCTGTTAGCAATCCATTTTCTACTATAAAAATGACTAAATGATCTGTAAACTTATTGTTTTCCAATTTTCTTATAAACATTTTGATATATTAATGAAAAATGCCATTAGTAGTCAAAAGCATTGAGAGAATGAGATAATACAGAGTTGTGGAAACAATTTTAAAATATGTGATATAAAATGCAAAGCATTTTGTTACTGTCATTGTTCTTCGGTTGAATGCATATATTTTCACAAGTTACATCTATGAAAAAAGATACAAAAAAAATCCATGCAACAGTACACACTTGTCTCAACACCTGTAGGCAGATTACAGTGGTCAAGGCTGTGCAGTGAATTTATAGATAAGAATCTTTGGAGTTGAATGTTTGCCATTACCCTTGCTTATTGATAAGGGCAGTAATACAATGTATAACTTTATTTATGGGTGGCTTATCAGTGGATGACTCCAGAGAAGAATGAAAAGAGCAATTTGTTGAAAAGGAGGTGACTACAGAGGTGCCAGGGATGTCTTGGTAATGAAGGAGGTGTAGTTCTACTCTCAGAGATAGCACAGGAAGATTTCTGAAAGGGCTTTGTGATTGAGAGCTATTGTGACTTTATTCAAAGATGTTCATAAAACAGTTTTGAAATAAATTTAATAAATCTTTCATTTGTATTTTCTGTTTGATCTACGATTGAGTGAACTTAGACTACATTACTATTGCTTCAGGGGGATGGCTTTATTCCTGATGATAAATTCAGGTTGGACTCCTCATTCCTGTCATCATTCTCATCCCCTGATTTAATTAGTTCTTTGAGGTCATGTTTAATCAACTTTACACTGACTGACTGATAGTCTCTCCTGTCTCTTTTGTATCCTTAAATCTGTGCCCTGTAGAAAGTCAGAGCCCTGGCTTTACAGCAAAGTAGATCTGGGTTCAAATTTTGGCCTAGCTACTTTCTAGCTATGAGATTTTTGGCTATTTATCCTCTATAAACCTTACTTTCCTAGTATATAAAATAAGAAAAAATGATGTCTGCCTTTGGGGATTGGTTTGTGATGAAGACTAAATGGCACAAGTATTTAGAGCACTTGGCCTACATTATTTAGGTAAATTGGAGCTATTTCTGTGACTGCTACTTCCAGGCTCTGGAACTGTCTCAACAGCTCTATCTACTTCATCAAGTGAGTGACCTTTAGTAAAGTCACTGACACCCTTTTCTAGTGGTCCCTGTGAGTATTTCCAGTGGAGAGCTTCCCTCCTTGAATTATTGCCTTAAATATTTGGTATATTATGAAAAATATTTTTTTTCCGGGATCCAGTTATGGGTGTGAAGCCACATCAGTTTTATCCAAGATGCTTTGAAATGTGTGCTGTGAATGTTGCCACTTGAAGAGGACTTCTTCCCTTTTCCCAAGGAGTAAGCTTGGAACCTATGTAAGAGAGTAGTTAACATTATGAAGACTTATGAAAGATTAAATGCCAGATTCTAAAAATATTGCTTTTGGACTCACTGAGTAAAAAGCTCAACTAATAGTTAGACAAACATTGGAGATCCTGGGGTGAAGGAGATAAGAACTCTTTCTAGAAGATCTTAGTTGTAATTATTTGCTTATAAATAATTAATACAGTATGATAAGTGCTTCAAATGAGGTGTCAACCCAGTGCTGGGGCATGCAGAAAAGGCAGATATTTGGCCTGGATCTTTAAGGAAGTGAGAATTTTCTAGGACATTGGGGGAAGTGTGGGCTGCTGAGGGGAATGTATTAAGGAAAAAGACTTTTATAGTCTTAGAGTGAAGCATTGTGTTAGGAATGTTTTTGTGGACAAAGAAGGCACTTTAAAGTTCAATACAACAAGCTGAGCATGAAGAAGCAAGTTGGGGCCAGATGCTAAAGGCCTTGAGTGTCATGCTTAGAAAGTCAGTCTCTTTTCTGTAAGGTTGGGGAACAATTGGATTCTTTAATACAAAGATCTGCCATGATCGTTTTTATTAGAATAGTAATTCTTCTGGTCATGGAAGAGGAGAAACTGATAGTGGGGGACTAATTGGGAGACTGTGGCAATAGTCAGGTGAGAGGGGATGTAAGATGAAGAAGGGCATTGAATAGGAATACAACAGTTCAGGTGTACTGTGACCTATACAGGGGAGCTTCTGTTTTCTTCTTCACATCAACATGGAATGATTTTGCCTGTACCATGGCCCTACTGTCTGGATCAGGCCATCCTCAGATGAGTTAGATCAGAGAATGTTGATCAGCTCTCTGTTTCAAATCTCAGTATGCCAAAATGTTCTTTCTTAGATAAACACTTTTACATAGGCATCTTTTCTAAAACCATCTTTTCTCGTAATATGTTAACTTTACCAGTCTTTATAGTTTTTCTTATACATATGTTTTTAACAATAACTTGCATTACAGGTTGGGATAACACAGTGGATTCATATTTAAAGCACCACCTCTGCTTCAAAAAATAGCAGTGAAAGATGAAAATAAAGAATATCGAAAAGATATAGCTGGGCTCAAAAGCAAGATTAGGATCTCTATAGACCCAAAACATGGTTTGAGTCACATGGTCTAAAAGTCTCTATGTAATACTTGAAACTAGAGAGAGTGGGCTTACTGCTTCATGTCTGGGATGGGAATGACTCTTGCTTATTCTGGTGCCACTCAGGAAAGGAGGTTAGAATTATGGTTGTGATTGTGAGCTTGGGACTATGGCATTATAAGACACTGTAGGTCAAAGTAGGCAAGACTACCAATACATCACTTTTTTTTTTTTATTGAAAATGAGTCAAGTTGCTCATTGGCTTAGTGGTTAAAGCCTGTGTTATCACTGATATACCATAAAGAAGGACCTATTTTATTGTCTGATTCTGGACTTAATTCATTAGGAGCCTAAGTGGATACAACTAAAATACAGAAGAATAAGGAGGGCTTATAATAGTTGAGAGAGGGAGAAGTGAGAAGGAAAAGGTGGAGGAGAGAGGGGATTCCTTTCATTCAAATGAACTTGCAAACCAAGATTCCAAAGTATATGAGCAAACTTAATGTTAAGAAACACAGCCAACAAACTAGGTAAATGTTCACGAGAATGCACCCAAGATGAAATTAATTTTAGGGAATAGTCTGATAATAATATTCCTGACAAAAATTAAGAAACAAAAAAGGCAGAAAAGAAATAAAAATAATTAGATCTGAATAGAGCCAAGTTACACTTTTGGAAATACAACTAATTTTTATTGAAGTTAATAAAAGTATTAGATGGAATAAATTCTAGATTGAACATCATCTAAGAGTAAATTAGTGAACTGGATGATTGGACTCAGGATCTCACCCAGAATGTAGCACAGAGAGGCAGAGAGATGGGAAATATAAAACAACCAAGAGATACGGAGGGTAGATTGAGAGGCTCAACATATTTCAATAGGACTTCCAGCAGTTAATGGAAGTAATGGAATAAAAGCAATATTTGTTATTTGTCTGTTTATTTATATTTTCTTTCTGACAGAGAAAAGGAAAACACTGACTAATGGTAGAGTAAAATTATTTCAAATTCAACCTCATCACTCTGCGTCTGTGAAAGTTGCATATGCCAGACATTATAGCAGTTATCAGAAAAGTCCTGTCTTTAAAGATATCTTAAAAGGAAAATTTGCTGTCTGCTCTAAATTTGTCTTCTACTTTGTAAATTGGTGAATACCATTGTTTTAAAAACTGTAGCTTGAGTGCTAACTAAATTTAGAAGAGTGCAATTTTTAAATAAATTATGAGATAATAAACTTAAGAAGCATTATGTTTTGGAATGCTTTAGAAAAGACCTTATTGGCAACTATAACGTTGATATTATTCTAGGCATATTTTGTTCAAGGCAAATGAAAGACATAAGCTTATTTTTTAATAGCAAAACTTTGATTACCGCCACTTCAGTAGAGCTACAGTTCAGTGATAGTTGGTGATCATAATCCTGACTCTAAACACATTCCAAATTACACAATTTCTTAGAAAATTAAAAAAAACAAACCACCAAATTAGGTGATGCAATATGTTGAAATTTTGAGACCATATTAATAATTCAATTTTAAAAGTTCCAGTTTTGCTAAGATATATGATCTACACACACACACTACACCACAACTATAAATCAATATCTCAGGATTCTTATTTTCTTTTAAGGGCTTGCTTATAAATGTATCTTCAATAGTTTCCTAAAACTTTACAACTTATAAAGTAGTTTCCTTGGTATAGTATTTGAAAATATCAATTGTCTTTATATTTTGGAAACAGAAATAGTTCTGTATTTTGATTTTCTTCCTTGAAAATCTTTCATTTTTCTTCTACTTGGATAAACTTGTCAAAAGTTTGAAATAGCCCAGGGACCTGGAAAATGCATTGCTTTAGGGCCATGGGACTCACTCAAAGAAGAACAGTTATGATGATAAAGTTTTCAGCATATACACTTAATTACTTAGTACATGGCATTTAAATTATTTATTCATTACATGTTAGTACTATGGATGGAAATTAATGATCCATTTATTATTAAGTAATATATTGACCATAACTGCATGATATTTTTTATAAGAACTTAAATGATATTACTTGATTCATGGTAGATTTTCCATGAAATCAATGCCAAGTATAGGCAGACTTGTAAATTATTTTTTTCACTCAAGCATACGTAAGAGTTATGTTAACATATTACTTTAGCACAACATATTTTGGAGATTAGTTAGGTCTAATATGAGAATAGACCCTCACCAAATCCCCTTAATGACAGGAAGATGCCATTTAGACTGTTAAAATATTAAAATTAGAAAGTATAAGAGAAGTATGATCAGTTGTAGGGATATTCATAAAATACAGTTACTTCCTGTATTAGAGAATAGTGTTGTTTAAATTAATTATAAACTAACATTGTGTTCACATCAATTGGCCCAGTCTTTGATATGTTAAACTGGTATAGTCACTAGGATTATCTTTTTAACTTTAATAAAAGATACAATGGTACTTTAATAAAAAACACAATAAAAGTGTTGATTTTGTGATTATTGAATGTTACCAGATTAGTAGATATGAATAGTAAACTGCATTATTATTTTATAATTGATTTTATATGAAATATCTGTTGATATTATATTATATAATATATGCTTTGTTAATTATATTTAAATATACATTATTAAGTGATAAATTATATAAACATCATAAGATTTAACGCAAATACTTAAAATAGATGCTCATATAAGTATGAAGCACAAATTATGAATTAAACACTAGGGCTGGAAATTAGTAGTTGATAAGATTAAACATTAAAAAAGAAAAATATATATGGTGGGATTCCTGGCCATATGCAGTTCTTCCCTTTTAATAATTTTCCATTAAGTTAGCATCCTTTCCTTTATGCTTTTTGGTATATTATAATCCTAGTAGCTCAGATGTTCAAGTATTTATGTTTCATTTTGAAAATGAGAAGGCACTTCACTTTGCCTCTTGCAATGTTCAAATACTAGCATAATTCTGACTGTATGAACATATTGTTTTCAAATCAATTTGCATAAATTTCTTTCAATTTTTTTTCTTTTTAATCCATATCATCATGGACTATGATTGCTTTTGTCATGTTAACAATAGTAAAAGCATTTTGGAAAATTAGAGTTATTCAGAACATTCTATCTGAGGTTTCATTTTGTAGTTCACTTTATTGATTTATTTCATTATGATATGAACACTTTGTAATAAAAAAACATTTTCTTGTATCAAAATTGTTTTTATGGGGCTTCCCTGGTGGTGCAGTGGTTGAGAATCTGCCTGCCAATGCAGGGGACACGGGTTTGAGCCCTGGTCTGGAAAGATCCCACATGCCGCGGAGCAACTAAGCCCGTGAGCCACAATTACTGAGCCTGCGCGTCTGGAGCCTGTGCTCCGCAACAAGAGAGGCCGCGATAGTGAGAGGCCCACGCACCACGATGAGGAGTGGCCCCCGCTTGCCGCAACTGGAGAAGGCCCTCGCACAGAGACGAGGACCCAACACAGCCATAAATAAATAAATAAAATTAAAAAAAAAAAAGAAAAGAATGATTCCCCCCTTTAAAAAAAAATTGTTTTTATAACAATATGACTTTCTTTACACAAAGGCCAAATACTCCTGGTTTTTAACACTGAGTTATTTATTTATTCTTTTCTCCATATTAGTTAATCCATTTATTCATTCATTCAATGAATCTACGTTTATTCAGCATCTTTTATGTGCTTAGCAAACGCTAGCTGCTGGTGATAAAACTTGACAAGTCCCTGGATATCGTGGAAATTAATGCTCCCTAAGAGAGATAGACAATAAGCAATAAGTAAATGTAGAGTGGTAACTACAATACTATGAAGAAAACAAAGAACAAGAATAATGACTTATGTGGGGCAGACTAATTTACATATACATGCTTATGAGAATACATACACTTACCACTTTTCATGTGTATAATGAGAAGTAAAATCATTTTTTGGTGAGGAGGTGCCTTTTTGCAAGTTTCTTTGTATACATTCAACACAATGATAATTGAACTAGAGAAAAAATATTATCAAGTAAATAGAAATTTAAATATCTCCTAAGATCTCACTAGTGGAAAAAAAATTTTTTTAAACATCTTTATTGGGGTATAATTGCTTTATAGTGGAAATTTTTTAAACCCATTTACCTGATTTGTAAAAGAAGAGAGAAAAGAGAGTAAAAATAATCTATGTGAACAATGTAATTTTAATAAGCACAATCCATATTGTGTTGAAAACTCACAATATGATGAATAAAAAATTTTATATGAGTGACTTTTATTTGATACAACAATTAAGACATAAAAATTTGCTGAAAGGACATATATTAAACATGATTGTCTTTCATCTCTTTAAAATGCCATTTTTGAAAAAAATTAAATGTTTATCTTAACACTTCTTAAAATTGGGAAACTTGTAAATCATATACATTATGGTAATAGAATCTTCTTTTTTTAAAATGTGAACATTACTACTTAACTTTTTAAATTAGAGCTTAAAAATTACCTTGGTAATTTTATTAGACCTTATTACTTGGTTTAATTTTTTGTTCTTAGGACACATTTTATTAGATTATGCCATGGCTTTAGGGTTTTATATATGGCAGGATACTATCAGGAATGTAGATACTTTCTTTCTTGAATTTTCTTTGAGTCTAATTAAGATTATAACTACCATTAAAAAATTAAATCTTGCTCCTTTGTTTCTGAATTTCATGGGAGAATAATTTATTTTGAACTGTACTGATTATTTACTTTGCTCAAATTTGTACACTAATACCAACTGCATTAATGTATGAGAAGCAATGTTTCCTGAAAATAATTAGTCTTAATTACAGATTTTTTTTTCTTCATGGTTTAATATTTTTTCCCTCCTTAAACATTTTTAATATGCAGAGAATGAGAACCATGAAACTATTAAAACAAAAATCTGAGTGTAAATTCTTGCTCACTGAGAGGAAAACTCATGAGATAGCACAGAATAACGGTGAAGAATAGAGGTGAAGGGGCTAGAGCCAGATTAAGCTCACTTCAAATGAGCTCTGCTGTCAACTTCTTGGGCAAGATCATCTCTGGTTCTCAGTTCCCTCATGTGTAAAATAGAGAAGATACTATCTTCCTCAGACTGTCATTTTCATTATATATATAGGTATATATACATAGGCACATTTAAAAGAGTATGCCTGCTATTTTATAAACACTCTATTAACGTTTGCTATTATTTTTTAACATTTTCACTTAGCTGTTTAAACATTCTACCTTGATTGCAATGATTGTAAAGTAGTGTGATCTTAGAGCATAGAGGTTGAACATGGGTGACAAAACACACTTTTTTGGTAGGCTACTATAATTGAATTATTAAATTGTACTCAAAAGCACAACCACACTGGATCTACTAATTTGAATTTTGTAAGCTTCTAAAAGCACTTAGGGTTTTGGTTTTTTTTAAGTTCTTTGGAGACATCATTATGAACATCTACTATCATTTAATTGTAGTTGTATTAAAGTTATGTTGACAAAGAGTTCCATTTAGTGAATGCCTGTTAAACTTGAATTGCTAAAATATAAAAGCTGTAGGCTATGTATTCTCTAACTTGAAATCATCAAAATGTGAATAGTGAAATACAATTAACATTATGTATTCCACTGAGGTCATTGTAGATCATTTCGTATTATGCTGTCTCCCAAAGGAATTTAATATATGAAATACTTAATTGTACAAAAATTGTACTTTCTTAATATAGGCACCCTTAGAGTAATCTAGCTTTATAAAATTCTGTAATTCTTATAATTATAAAGTAGGAAATGAATTTCATGCATGTTTATGGAAACTTTTCATTTATAACATTTTAGCTCATGTTGATGTTTAACATACATGGAACTAAGCTGGAAATAGCTGAAATAGTGATTGTCATATATGCAGCTTTCCCCACAGGAAGTGTGTTTCATGAGAGAGAACTACCCCCCTAGAATACTGAATCTGGAATACAATCTCTCTACCATGAAGTACAGATCTAGAATCTGCTTTTCCTTCTCCTTTTTTCTTCCTGCTGCAAACAGCTATCCTATAACTAACAGCCACTTTCACTTTCCTACTTTACTTCCATTACGTTTAGACAAAATAAATAATACTCAAAGAAAATAGATTTACATTTTTAAATTTTGTTAAAATACAGCATTTTATTAAAAGCTAAGATAAATTCTCTGAAACGAAATTGCTCATAAATTTAATGTATGTTAGTGACTGCTATTTACTCTTTATCTGTAACTTAGAATTGAAATTAATAAAAGAGAAATGTAAAGGTAAAATAAGCAGGTCATTTCATTATTTTACATGCTCACTTACGTTTTCACAGCTGCCCTCAGATTCCCCTCAGGTAATACAGCAGTAATTTGCTAGGAAGTGGATTTTTATGACCCATGTTAGTATTGAAAGTAGCAGCAGGCATTCATCTATCAATTTGTAGTGTTCTAACAATCATGGGCCCTCACTTATTCAACTTTACTACCTTAGGTAACTGCAGAAAATTTGAAGATCTTAGATCTTTGGTTAAATATGGCCCACTGATAATTGGATAGTTTTACATTCTGATAGGATTATAAATTATATGTTTCTTGGAAGAAACTTCACACAAATTCACTAATACCCAAACTAAATGTACCATGAATAGCAAATCTTATCAGCATTTCAGTTAGTTAACAGAAATACTATATTATTACCAAAATGACAAACCTTTTGGATACTATCGCAGTTGTCATGTATCATGGTCACTAATATTCCTCAGAAGGTTCAGAAAATAAAGACCCCTCCTTCTCCTGAAAGCTCACTCTCTTCTTCAGGGGTACAGACAGCAATTTGAGAGGGAGAAAGAGGACAGAACAGCAGCCTTAACCTTGGCCATTAAAGCAGTATCAGACGTCACAGCCAGTTCCTTCTCAGACCCTTCCTTTTCAATATTAAAAGTTCAGTTATGGATGAATGGAGTGTTTCATTTATAACCACTCAGAAATTTTATTGAGGGGTTCTAAAAGTTTACTTTTCAAAGGAAAGCAATAAAAAACAAAATATTTTGCAAAAAGAAATTTTTTTAAGATTTAAAAAAACCTGTTCACAAGTTGTAGCATTTAGCTTCTTTAGCATTTGTCCACCAGTAGTGAAGGGGATGCTCAAGTGACTATTGAAATGTTAGGATTTGTTAACATTCACCTAGACCAGACACCTTCACATTACAAATTAGGGAGCTCAGAGAGGCTAAGAGATGTGCCCAAAGTGACATAGTTGATGAAAAAGCTTGTTCTAAATGAACATATTTTGGCATCCTATATTTATGATTTGCACAACACCATATATAGAATAGGATAGAGCAGGAGTCAGCAACTATGGCCTGTGGGCCAAATTCAGCCTGTTTTATTTTTGTAAATAAAATTTTATTGAAGCACATCTATGCTCGTTCAATAACATATTGTTTATGGCTGCTTTTGTGCTAGATGACAAAGTTAACTAATTATAACACAGACTGTATGATTCCCAAAATATAGAGTACATACTATTTGTCTCATTACAGAAAAAGTTCACCAACCCCTGGTGTAGAGAACTAAGGTATGAGTGTGTGCTAGAAAAGAGAACAATTGCAGTGTTTTAAAAAGTGTTGTTCAATGTGCCTATCAAAAAATAGTTTGAAACTTTACTCTGAATCTCCGTTCAAAAATAAAGATTATAGCCATCCATGGATGTTATAAAGCCTGGGTCTTTCATAAATTACTTTTGTTCCTTTTTTAGAGATCAAGAATCTAAAACCCATTGTATTATGTTTAATGAACATAAAATCTTAGTATGGAAAGGCTATATAAAAGATATGGATAATATTCTCTAAATTGTATTCCAACAAAATAGAGGGTAAATGAGAAAAAAAGTCATTGTCAGCAAGGTATAATAGATATAATATAATGTACAGTAAAAAGGAGAAGTGATAGACATGCATTTTCATTCTTGTAAAACTCCCTTACTTTGGAAAGAAATGGTTGTCAATGCCTGTGCATTTCCTTGACAGATTATACCGTGGTGCACAATGGCAGCATTTGTCTTTGGTCTGTGGACCTAAGACATTCAGTATTGATGGGACCTTTTTCAGTACAGGTAATAATAAGGTGGTCAGTCATGCAACCGAAAGATCGAGTTTAAAGTTAAAATTAAAGAAGAATTCCCAGCACTATAGCATTTCGTTTTATGTAAAGCTCTTCACCACCCAGGCTCGTTTACTTGTCATAGGTCCCCAAATGAGAATATAAGGTTGACATGAAAGATACAAGCAAGTAAGCTAGTCTCATTCCATAGAAAAGGAGCTAACAGAAACACTAGAACGACCCGATTAGATGACTTAAAAGAATGGCAAAAAGAGTAATTAACAAAAGTCTGTAATCTCTATCATGTCCTTTAAAAAAACAACATGTCCAAGCAGCAGTTCAACCAAAGGTCATGGTACCTGACTTCCCAGTCTTCACTGGAGAAGCCACTGGTAGAGAGTCAGTACAATGTGTTTCTTTTGTCACACACAGTTGACTCTCTTAAAATAATATTTAATTTATAGTATCATGGTTGATTTCTAGCAATAAAGACAATGGTTCTTTAACTTTCTACTTGCACTTATAGAGATGGGAGGGAAACCGGCAACTTTTGTAGTGTTTAGAGTTCAGGGAGATTCACCTCACCAAACCCTCTTGTGTTGACAGATAAGGAAACTGAGGCTCAGAGAGCCTTATTTCCAGAGCTACACAATGTGTAAGGGTGTGGCTGATAGACTAGAAACAAATAACAACAACCTTCTGTCGTAGACTCTGCACAGTACTACTTTAATTCCCTACTTGGAGAACTTTTATTCAGTTTATTTGTTGAGGTGTGGCAAGGAGTTAAGTTATGCCAAAGGGATCCAATTTGAGGACATTTCCTTCAACATTTAAATATTATCATGCACTATACTGATACGTATGCTTGCGGTACTATAAGCTTTGAAACCTATTTAGCCATCCTTCTTAGGTCTAGTCATAGGTCCCCAGATGAGAATACAAGGTGGACATGAAAGGTACAAACAAGTAAGGTAGCCTTATTCTTATTTTTTATTCCAAAAAAAGGGATCTAGAGACTTCCAGAATCAGAAACACTAGGGCACGTCTATTGGATGACTAATACATGGAGTCTAAGACTTGGGTCACGCTCTCCTGAGAATATAAGTGCTAGGTTACAGCTCACAGTTTCAGTGACTAGACCAAGTCCCTGACTAGAGTTTCTGGACACCAAAGCTATCACATTTCCCAGTGTTCTATCGTTTCTCCATCAGTTCTTACTAAATTTAAAGTCCTATAACAATGCCAATTGTGATCCACTATGGGAGCATGCAGCCATTCTTATATTCGGTGAACATATTAGAGCACTCAGTTTGTATCAGATTGTCTTAGTCTGCTTGAGCTTCCATAAGAAAATATCATGGAGTAGTTGACCTAAACAACAGAAATTTATTTTCTCACATTTTCTGGAGACTGCAAGTCTGAGATTAGGGTGGTGGCATGGTCGATTTCTGATAAGGACTCTCTTCCTGACTTGCATATGTCCACTTTCTGAATGTGTCTTCACACAACAGAAGGAACAAGGACAAGCTCTCTGGTTTCTTTTCTCATAAGGATAGTATTCCCATCATGAGTGCAGTAACGCCCTACCATGATTTCATCTAAACCTGATTACCTCCCAAGGGCCCCATCTCCATATATTATCATACTGGGGATTAGGGCTTCAACATATGCATTTTTTTTTGGGGGGGGGAAACAATTCAGGAACTACACCAGGCATGAAGGATACAAGGATAAGTAAGACATTTCCTCTAGCAGGGAAGACAGATTTAAGAAGAAAGGATCACAATACAATGTGAAGAGTGCCATCAGTGAGTAAATACAAACACTCTAAGGAGTGTAGTGGGCTGTATCATCTGTTATTCATCTCATAGAAGAGATGAAATTTAAGTCAAGCTTAGAAGGACATGGAGATGATTTTGGTGTGGAGAAGACGGAGGTAATTACAATTATTCACAGAAGGACTAGCTACATAACTTGTGAGAGGACCAGTGCAAAATGAAACTGGAGAGGCTCTTGTTCTAAAATTATTAAGAATTTCAAGGCAGTGACAGTGGAGTATTCAAGTATGGGTAAAAGGACAAGTACTGTATGATTCCATTTATACGGGAGTACCTAGAGTAGACAAATTCAAAGAGACAAAGTAGACAAGTGGCTATAGGGGTTGGAGAAGGGGAGAATGGGAAGCTACTTTTTAAGGGATACGGAGTTTCTGTTTGGAATGATGAAAAAGTTTTGGCAGTGGATGGCAGTGACAGTTGCACAACAATGTAAATGTACTTAATGCCACTGGACTGTACACTTAAAAATGATTAAAATGGTAAATTTTATGTTATGTCTATTTTATCACAATAAAAAATAAATAAACCAAGTGTGGGGCTCTTCTGAGTCCAGGGCACTCTGTGACAGCTGGGAGGTATGCCCATGAATCCAGCTCTGATATGCAGCAGCTAGGAAAATGCTGAGTCCTTAGATCTGCTCGAATGCCAGAGGCATATGTGTGGGTGTGTCAGGGCTGAGAGGAGATGAGAGCTGGAACAGTAGACCGAGACCAGGTCATTTTGGCCCGTAGCATTGCTTGCCTACCCAATGAGGTTTACCCTTCTTTCCTTTTAATTAGCCACCTGTTTTGTTCAGGTCTTGTGCCCTTGGGCACAGTAACCCTATCTCAAGTTCAGAGCTTAATACTGATTAGCCTGTGAAAACAGAGCAGTACTCAGAGTATTCCCATTGCCAGTGGTTAGTTAAGCAGCAGCCCCAAATTCATCTTCACATATTTTCCTCCATGGAGTGCTAAGAAACACATGTAATCGTGTTTCAGGATTAGTCCTGGGAATTTTATAATTCCCCCAAAGTGAACTCCAGTAGTGACACTAGATACCACCTGTAATACTCATTGTATTTGTTTAAAAGTAGTCTGTTTTTAATCTGTGTCTATTTTCTGGTGAATTATTGTTCTTCTCCTGTGTGCACATTGCTTACATTCTGTGTCTCAGAGGGTTACTCAAGATTAATTAGTGGCCCCCTGTATATAGAAAGTGACAACCTCTGCAGTTAATCATTAGGGAATATCATCCATACTTTGCTCAACAAAATCTAGATAAAAATATTTTACGTTTCCATGCAGGTATTAATGGGATATGTAAATAAATATGCTGTGTCCATTAGCTAAATTTTCTGGGTAAGTCTGTCACTATAGATAGAAAAATTTAATAACTGCTAAATATGGTATCAGATGAATTACATGAATTTGAAAAAATTTATTATACAGAGTATTATTTTGAAAGACTTGATTTTTTGATCATCAAAGCATTTTAAAAACTAAATCAGTATAGTTATGCAGATATAACATCATCATATCTATAAAAGTCATTTCTGCAAATTTAATATATTCATCATAGCATATTTGGCTACATAAAGTTTCTCTTTTAAATCCAATATCACAGTGATATTTATCCAGAGATTGCACAACATTTTGCCCTATTTATCACCTTAGTTTAATTACTTTTAAAATTAACTGTATACTTCGTACCAGGTATTGTGCTAGGTGCTCTACAGAATTTAATCATGAATAAGAATCTACCCACAGCTTACATTTCATATGAAAGTACAAATGATTGTAACAAGAAAGAGTAGAAAGGGCATCACATGGATATGGCCACACAGTGGGGGACATTCCCATATCATTGAGCTGAACAGGAAAAGGTATCATATGAGTTAAGCAAATGGGATAGGGAGAATCTGTGTAAGCTGAAATCAAGCAAAGTACAATTCGGCAAATACTTAATGAAGGGGTCATTTGGGGTAGCGAGGAACTTGTAAAATCAATGACAGGTACCTACTTCAGGAAAAAGGGATGGTTCTGTTTCATGGATATTTAAGGGTAACTAAATGGAGCTAATGGAGGGGGGATGGGTTTGCATTTAATAGGGCCTTTAAAGGCCAGTCTAAGGAGTTTGTGCTTAATCTGTTGTTTTTAGGGAGTTAGAAAATTTATAAATTGCAAATTATCATTCTAAATCTTCTGTCTAGGAGAATTAATCTGTTAACAGTGTGAAGAGTAATTTAAACTATGGAAGGATAGAGGCCAAGGGATGCAGTTGGAAGGGATACAGTAAACATAAAACCTCACAGGAGTTGGCAACTGATTAAATTTGGATTTAAGTACTGTTCTGAATAATCTAGCCAGGCAGGGAAATGAATGTTGGCATTATTAACTGAACTAGGAAAGTCAGGAGAAAAGTTGATTTATGAGAGAATATAATCAATTGTTTAGACATTATACAAATTAGTAGGATCTCTTGAGGTTCACTGTGCCAAAATTACCAGTATCTACCTTGGTAATTTGGTGAAAAGTCAATAGTTGTGCAAGCGTACCATAGACCTACTACATGGGCTACAACATGCCAGACCCTACTTTAAGTGCTGGGATATTAAGCAGTTAATAAAAGGGACAGAAACTAAGACCCTCCTGTCATGGAGCTTACATTTTAGTGGTAGAAAAACAGCTAAGGACACTTGAATGAAATAGGAGGAAAATCCAGAGAGATGCTAAACTGGAGCAGAAGTAAAGGAATTGTTTAAAGAAGGAGAGAGTGACCTACTGGGTCAAATGCTGCTGGTAGAGGAAGGAGAAGACAAACAAGTGGTCATTATATTTGGCAAGATGAAAGTTGTTGGTGACTTCATGAAGAACTGCTTTGAAGAGAAGGGTGAGGATAGACACCTGAGTGGAGTGGGACCAATTAAAAAAAAGAAGAGGGAATAAGTGTGAAAGACCCTACCATTTATCAGAAGACTTTGCCATAATGAAGAGTATAGAAAGAGGCCAGTGGCTAGAGAGGAAAGTGGGGTCATGGAGTCATTGGCTTGTCTGTTTTGAAGTGGATGAAATTGTAGGATATTTGTTTATTGATGGAAAAATCCACTAGAGAAGGAAACATGATGATAAAGTAAGTAAAGGGAAGAATTCTAGAGCAATGCCTTTGAATAGGTGAGAGGCAATGGCATCCAGCATGCAAGTTGGAGAGTTGGCTCTTGGATAGGAAGATGGATGATTCATCCTGTATGATAAGGGAAAACAGAGTTTTGGGGTCCAGATGAAGGGATTGGTAGGTATGATTGAGGGAACATATGGAAGTTCTGTTCTTACTGCTTCAGTTCTCTTTGCTTCAGAAAAATAAGAATCAAGGAAATTAGCTGAGAATGAGTTTTTTGTGTAACTCTCATCAATAATCAGAAACATATTATTTTATAATAGATTTAAAGGAAAAAAGAAAATTTTCATGTTACAATGTAATATGTCTTTTTGAAAGATATTTGTAACATTAGGCAGTACAGGCTGCTTTAGTATCTGTATGAGATATTGATTTTTGCATCATGCAAATTCTAAGATATAGTGTCAATGGCTCTAATGTCCATCAATAGGGAAGTAGTTGAATTCATTATGGTACATCCACACTGGAGAATACTATGTAGTTATTTGAAAATAAATTTGTTAGCTCTATAGCTACTGGACTAGAGGTATTTCCAATATGTCTTTGTCAGGTGAGAAAAACCAGTTATAGGGTAATGTAGTTATTATGATCCCAGATTTTATAAAAACAAAGCATGTGTCCTGTGTATATTTTTGTATATCATGTTATTAATATGAAAAATCAATGCAAAAGGATACATAGTAAGCTATTAGCATTAACATAGTAAGCTATTAGCATTAACTGACTTTTGAGGAATGAGAATGAAAGAGTGATGGAGGGATTAATAGCTTTATTTTTACATATCTTTTCACTGTTTCACTGATGATAATGAATATACTTTTATTTAATTAAAAATTAAAGAGAAAACAGGTATAGAGACTGAATTATTCAATATCATCCTTCAGTAACACACCCAACACCAGAAACCAGACTTAACAATTCAATTTTATGGTTCTTTTTATAAAAAAACTATATTGACTTTTTTCATATTTTGGACTTTTCGTACTACTATCCTATTTTCTTCTTCCTGTATCCCCATGGAATTACAGATCAGTTGGTAATTGGGTTGAAGGAAACAATAGTAAGTATTTGTCTAAGTGTTCTATGAAGCCTCATTCAGAAGTTTAGAGAATGCCAACTTCTGTTCCTTAAGTGGATTTTGCAACCTATTTGGAAGAATTTTATGCCTGAGGCAGCTGCTGCCCCTGTAATGGGCTTATGTATGACTCTGGGCCTGTTGCCTAACTTCATAGGGCAATATTTCTCATGCTTCATTATGAAATGAAATAATTTTTAAAATGCCTAATTCATAGCAAAACTGTGAGCAAAAAAAAGAAAAAAGGATATTAGATGCAGAAGTATTTTTCACCTCCACTCTCACTGATGTTTCATCAGTGTTTGCTGCTTTCCTTCTTGAAAGACTTTATTAATCTAGCTTCTGTGACACAACATTCTCCCACAGAAATCTTACCCCATTTATGTCTTCCAGCTCAGACTTCCTCCCTGAGTTCCAGAGTACCTACTTTACATACAGATGCTCTTCATTAGATCAAAACTGGAAACCTGACATTGCTCAAGCTGAATTGCACATCTTTCCCATCACTGTTCTCCAATGTTTGCCATCTCAACAAATGTTGAGGGTCTTTAAAATACTTATAGTTCTTATAACTGTAACACACAGAGGCAGAAGAGGGGGAACCAGAGAGATGTCTATCATTTATCCAGATGTAGAGTTGTACTTCCACGACAAGCAAAGAGGTGAGACCCACAGTCCAATAGCTCATGAATTACTTCATCTCATCCTGCCAGAAGCTGTGAGAATGAGCTTGGAAGTGGATTCTCCCCAGTATGAGCCTTCAGAAAGTCCGATATTTAGCATCTTTTATCCACTTTGGTCTTTTCTATTTCCCTGTATTAGTTTCCTTTTGCTGCTGTAACAAATTACCACAAACTTAGTGAGTTAAAACAACACAAATTCATGATTCTAAAACACTGGAGGTCAGAAGCTTGAAACAGGTATCACTGGGGTAAAATGAAGGTGTTGGCTGGGCTACATTCCTTCTAGAGTTTCAAGGGTAGAATCTGTTTCCTTGCCATCTCCAGCTTAGGGTGGCCACCTGCATTCCTTGGTTTATGATACCTCTCCGAATGTTGGGCTGCATGTTTCCCATGCTGCATCTCTTGTGTTTACTTTCTTCTGTCTCTCTCTTCCACTTATAAAGACCCTTATGATTACATTGGACTCATCCAGATAACCCAGGCTAATCTTCCCATCTCAAAGTCAGTGATTAGCAAACTTAATTCCATCTCTAACCTTAATTCCCCCTTGCCAAGTAACCAACATATTCTTGAGTTCTATAGATCAGGATGTGTGTCTCTTGGGGCCACTATTCTACCTAACACATGGGTTCACCCTAGAAAATGTATGCAAATTAGACGCACACACAACAAAAGGAGAGTAGGGTGGGGTGTCAAATATTTATAAAGTAACTGGAGTGAGAGAATGTCAAAGCAAACACGATATGAGTAGCATGAGACTACGGGGTCAGGAATATCCTTTCTTCTGATGTGTTCTTAGGTGTTCCAATAAAATCACACTTGTACAGTAAGAGTTTAGTGTATGAGTTTGGAAACACAGGAGAATTAAAAGAATAAAATAAATTGGTTATTGGACATAATTAGGGCTTATTTTTTCCCCTATGTCTAGCCCACGTGTGACAGTGAATCTCCTGATGTCACACTTGTTCAGTGTGACTGGAGCTATGCAGTTGGGAAGCATCCCAGAGCAGAGTGGTGCTGCTGGGTCCCCGCCTTTAATTAGCTCCCTTTCTTGGGC
This sequence comes from Neophocaena asiaeorientalis asiaeorientalis, assembly GCF_003031525.2. Lineage (NCBI taxonomy): Eukaryota > Metazoa > Chordata > Mammalia > Artiodactyla > Phocoenidae > Neophocaena > Neophocaena asiaeorientalis. The sequence continues at coordinate 223,859 of NW_020172989.1, read as the reverse complement.
AAAGTATGACCTGTGTCCCCAACTAGAAAATGAAAAAGTATCTTCCACTTCCCAAACCCTGTGATTTTTATGGTCCATAGTAGTCAAAAATCATATTGCCAGGGAAAACCCCCCTCTATATTGTAGAGGTAGTCTGACTTTTATTTTGCCTTGAAAGATTAGAATGCCATTATCCAAGTAGACGACATTGAGAGCAAGAGGTTTGACTTTATATAATGCAAGTAACTGCCTAGAATTATAGCTGATTTAAATTAATGTTATATTCAGAAGCTGAATTACTTCTTTAGGTCACCCGGCAACAGTCAGCTGCAAGTCATCTAACTTATGAAATGTAAAATAACTAGGAAAAATGGGAGAACTAATAGCTCTTTGGGTGCTTGAAATGTCTTCCCATCACTTGGATTATTTTTGAGGTGGGGAAGAGACATTTGGCTTCTATTGTGTGGGGTTCTTTCCATTACTTGGCATATTTTCCAAGGCCTTCATGACTCGGAAGGTTAAGTGCTGGCTGTGCCTTTTCTCACAAACAATATCAAGTAAAAATGAGGAAAGTACTTGGTAGACATTATCTGCAAAGAATGTTTGTTTAGAACCTGTGTTTTTACTGTGGTTGAATTGCTTTCAGTCCGAAATATTTGAAATTTAGCATGATCTCCAAACATGTGGTCGTTTCACTCTTTAGCTTTTAGGACTGAGCTTTTAACACACAGTCACCGAAAAGGCAGCATCCTTTCCTAAACGCGGTTGTATCTTTGAACCACAAGTTAATGAAAATGGATGATTTCAACTGCCAAACCACAACAGTGCCTCCAGTGTCTGTAATCTTGCTTTGAGCTGGCACAAATGCATGTGTTCTGCATCTGTATTAGAAAGTTTCTCCTTGACATTCCTTCATCCCATGCAATATTTGTTAAAAAAAAAAAAAAAGAAAAAGAAAGAAGTGGACATGCTTCACCCAGATGTGATATTTAGTCAGCCTGGAAATTCTCCCATGATGTCTTTTCTGTCACCAAACAGCACCATGCCAATGCTGGCTTCCTGCATCCAATTTAAATTGTTGATTGCTGGTGACTTATTATCCTAATTTCTCATCAGCTGATTACAATAGATCTACTGCCCAGAATATGAGTGCTGCAGTTTATTCCAAAAAACGTCTTATTCTCAGTTTTATGTTTACAAATTCTACATTTAATTAATTATCTCCTGTGTGAGCCACTTTAATTTCTGAGTGTTTTGAAAGGTTAGAAAAAAAGCAATCCAAATCATTGTGAAAGTTTTATCAGAAAACAAGGTCATGTGTCACAGTTTTATCATATTCATTGCTGGAAAACAATGCATTTTGACTGGTGATATTCACTGTCTTCTCTAAATCCTAGACTCCAGATAACGTGGAAATTCTTGATATTGTTTTGTTCTTCTTTCCACCTTCTCTTTTCTCCCTGCCCCTGTCTCTTCCCTCTCCCTCTTTTTTCTCCTTCCAACCTATAAGCCATATTTTGTGTGCTAATAAAGTAACATAAATGCAGAATGGGTTAATAATATTTAAAAATATATTAATAATATTAAATATTCAATAATAGTTAATAATGTTTTGGTTTTATATTATATTCTCCAATCTGACACTGTGATTTTGAATATAGAGTGAAAAAAAAAAGACTTGAAATTGGATTTCAATTAGGTTTTTCAGTTTTTTGAATATATAAATATTTCCAAGCACTGGAAAATGAAGTGTAGGAGTAGTTTATTGTTAAAGTATATGAACAATTCTCCTTAAAATAACGTGTCAAATAATAAATATTATGGAGAGAGCATCTGTGCCAGACAGTGGACCTACATGCCCCAGACCAGAGAGCAGTGTCCTTCAAACCATGTGCTAGTGAATGCTAGGGTTTCACAGAAACTCTGTGAACATTCCCTAAAATATAATTTAAAAAACTCTCACGTGCATTGTAAAATTTTTTAGGTCCACCAGTTTGTTTACTTACGAAGACAGGTGTATTTATTTCTGGTGTAGATCAGCGGTCCCCCACCTTTTTTGGCACCAGGGACCAGTTTCGTGGAAGATAATTTTTCCACAGACGGGGCCGGGAGGGGGGATGGTTCAGGCAGTAATGCGAGTGATGGGGGGCGGCAGGTGGGCAGATGAACCTTTGCTCGCTCGCCCGCCGCTCACCTCCTGCTGTGTGCTAGGTTCCTAATAGGCTGTGGACCAGTACCACTCCATGGCCCTGGGGTTGGGGACCCCTGGTGTAGACCATGGAATAAACTCTCAATCATGGTGCAGTTGACGCATCTGATAAATTTTTTATCAAATGGATGACTGTATCTTTGCACTGGTCATGTTAAAAAGAAAAACTCACTTCTGTGCATGTCCCCTTATGTAAAATGGTGGAAGTAACAAATAATTTTCCTACATTCAGAACCATGGAATCCAAAGTTGACTGTGAATATTTCATAAAGCATAATATGTACAGATGTACATCATATAATTTATAAATATACATATATAAATATGCATATATGTGTATATATGCTTATATGTACGTAGATAATTATATAGATAAGCATATATTTATAAATAAAGAGATATATATAATCCTCAAATATTTTTACTGGTAGAGATGTGTGAAAAATAAGTTTAGAGACTACAACTCAAGAATATAGGTTCTATAAAGGAATGGATCTTTTTATCAGTATATTTCTTGAACTGAGCACAGTTTATTGCATGTTTTGGGAGTCAATGAACATTAATTAATCAATTCAACTTACTTGCATAGAATTCAATTAAAAATCAGTCAAGTCTCAGATACATTTGTTTGGTGGATGCTCTTATCTTTGTTGTCAGTTGAATAACATGAAATAATGTTTTAACGGCAAGTACTAAAATGGCATTACAGATAGATTTCACATGTATTTTATGTTTCCTCTCTAGTTTATATTTCTAACAGGGATTCCAAATATTGTTAAGTAATTAGTACAGTAGAAAGCCTCTAAATCTACATTTCATGACTCACTGGACTATGAAATGATCCATTTCCTCTGACAGCCCATGGTAAGATGGTTGTTCAAAGTTAGTGAAATACTCCGCTGCAGCCCTGTGCACTCCTGCTCCCTCTAACTGTGCTGTATCCTAATCATGAGCCATTTATTTTATTACTTTTTCATTATTTTTTTTTACATCTTTATTGGAGTATAATTGCTTTACAATGGTGTGTTAGTTTCTGCTGTATAACAAAGTGAATCAGTTATACATATACATATGTTCCCATATCTCTGCCCTCTTGCATCTCCCTCCCTCCCACCCTCCCTATCCCACCCCTCTAGGTGGTCACAAAGCACCGAGTTGATATCCCTCTGCTATGTGGCTGCTTCCCACTAGCTATCTATTTTACGTTTGTTACTGTATATATGTCCATGCCACTCAAGAGCCATTTATTTTTGTTTCCCTACCTGTGTATGCTAGTTGTTCTCTTATTTACCATTACATTAAATTTAATATTTAATTGTTCACGTAATTGAGTGTTATGTAAGGAGATGAAATACGGGAGCAAAAGAAATGTTGTTTCTAAGAAAAGTAAGGTAAATGCTTTGGAAAGTTTTGGTTAAAATCACAGTTAAGTTAGGTGTAGAAAAAATGATTATAAATTATTGGAAAAAGAATCATAAAAATCTAGATGATTTTCATGTGCCAGTTGCTTCTAAATATCTTTGAGTTCCTGTCATGTTTTAAAGAAACAGATACTAGACTTTATAGATGATGCATAAGGAGCTCTGAGGAGCAGCTGCTTACTTAGAAAAGGCTTATCCATAGTTTTAAAATGGGATAAATTGGAAGATTGGGATTGACACATACACACTACTATATATAAAATAAATAACTGATAAGGACCTACTGTATAGCACAGGGGACTCTACTCAATACTCTGTAATGGGAAAAGGATCTAAAAGAATCTACAAAAGAGTGGATATATGTATATGTATAACAGATTCACTTTGCTGTACACCTGAAACTAATATGACATTGTAAATCAACTATACCGCAATAAAAAAATTTTTAAACGGCCACAATATGGACCTTTGTATGTTTTACATGAAAAATTAAATTGTTTGTATCCTTTCATAATCGTCTCCTTAACTGTTTTTTTGACACACAGACTACTTACCAGTCTGTCAGTGAAGAGGCCTTCTACCATAATTCAACTTTGACATTTCCTTTTATTCCTCTTTCATGCTTCTGGGGCAATGTTATTGAAAGTTCTTGAGACTGAAAAATAAGGAGTTAAAAATCTATTACCATTTGCAACATAATTATGTGAGTCATGATTTTTTGATATTGTACAACCTAGAGAAAGTTCAGAAATAATTGAAAAAGTACAGCTGTTAGGCATGAAAATAAATGTTACGCAGATTCTCTTTTCAAAGGTCTCTCAAAACAACCTCATTGTTTTCACTGATTAACTACAAAATAAGTAAAGATCATAAATGCAAACATAAACAAGAAATTCTAAGGCACATTTTAATATATTGGGAGATTTATATAAGTTTTCATCAAAAAAGTATTTCTTTATCAAAATATGCTTCAAATACTCTATTTTAGAATGTTCAAAAGTGATTCAGATCCTGCCTGGGCTCTCTAGAAAGAAGAGTAGGAACAAGACAATATCAGATTGATACAAAGGAAATCAGTGGATGGTGGGCTTCCTTCCCAGTAAGGGAATAGGGGAGACTTCACATAGGAAGTAAGTTTAAACTCAGCCTTAAAATTTTCTGGCATATAGAGGGAAAGGTAATTGCAGAGAGGAAACTCAGCAAAGGTTGGTACAAGAGAAGCGGAAAGTACTTATAAAGAAGGGTAGAAGCGATTGGTCCTGGAATCAGGGGAAGGAGGGAGCTGCCTGAAGGCCAAGGCATTGGACCTTTTAAGTAAGTGTATTTTTTGAGCCACTGACATTGCCTGAGTCTGCAAATGACACTGATTGTTAATTTATGGAACATCTGTTAAGAAGGGTATGAAGTATTATGGGAGAACCTATGAAACAGTGACTAATTCTGCCTGTAGGGAAGCTTCTTCATAGGGGAGACGACACTTAAATTTAACTTTAATTTAATTCATTTTGATGGATCCATATTTCGGATCTACTTACTGGGCATAATTTGAAGGAGGTAGAGACCAGAGGCAGAGACAGTGATACTGATATGGTGCAATGGAAAATAATTTATGACTTTAGTCAAACAATTTCCCTTCATTTTAAGGTAATTACTGTTGAAGTTTAAAGATAAATTCCAAATTAGTGGAATTTAAATTAAGAAATTATCATTTCCTCCTGCTTTATTTGTCCTTTTCTCTTAGATTCAGAAAGTCCACCACTAACTATCTTGGAGGCATTTGACTGAAGTGAAAAATTAATTTAGATCAAAACTGATCATTATTTCTAAATAAAATGAAAATGCAAGTTTATTTTGTAGAAAAATAAAATGTTTGCTCAAATTGTATTATTATTAAAAGACCACTAAAATTGTATTTTAAATGTTTTTGAAAGATTCCTAATTGTTGTCATATGGTTCAGTTTCATGTATGTTTAGGCATTAAGGAGTTTCCTTTCATAAATCACTGAAAAATATGTTCCTTGTGAAATGGACTTTCAGTTTTATTCATGATTAATAAGGGAAAGAAGTACAATTGTGTCTTTTTTTTCTTAGTGCTGTACGGGCTTTCATTTGAGAGGTTAGCTTATAAATAAGCAAAATAGTGACAAAATAGCTTCATAATACAGAAATGCCTTATATAATACATGTGGTATGAGAAATATGAATACAGTTCATATGTAGAATCATTTAAAAATATGTTGGGAAGGTTAATATTTGCAAGCATTTGCAGAATTCATAGTATTCACATATTGAGAGCTGTAATTTTTGTGTATTAGGTATTTATTTTTTAAATAACAATTTTAAATTAATACTTAACGAAAAACTTTTTAGAAACATCAGTAAGACAAAAAAATTACTTTTTATCCTACCATCCTCCCAAAATAATTTGTAGGATATATCTTTTATGGATACATAAAACTATGTAACCTATTTTTTTTTACTGTTTTCTTACAAAAATTATATTGATATATCATTTTTAAAACTTAATTCTTTACTTAGCATATCCCATTAACATCTTTTTAATATTCATGTGGGATCTTCCCAGACCAGGGCATGAACCCGTGTCCCCTGTATCAGCAGGCAGATTCTCAACCACTGCACCACCAGGGAAGTCCTCTAAATCAGTTTTTAAGAACAGGATCTTAAGGCTTACACAAATGTTATCATATTGATATATCATATTTCATTTAGTCATCTGTGGTGGGCATTTACACTGTTCATGTTGCCTCTAATGTAACCATGAAGGTGAACTACCTGAGACCTAAATATTTGTGCCCATCTCTTAGAGGACAGTACAAGGATGTAGGCAGTAAGTGTCTTAAGGCTTTTGATTCATAGTGTGAAAGGGCTAACCAATTTAAATGCCTACTTTCTCTAAACTCTCCCATCCTAGGTAGCATCATTATTTCATCATTGTTGTTGTTATTTTTATTCTTTGTAGTTTTCTGCTTAAAAATCATTTCTTTGGTGTTGAACATATTTTACATTTATTGGCTATTTATATTTTTGTGAATTGCACATGAATGTGCTTTTCTGTGAATTTATACAGTACCTTTTGTCATTTAGGTTGTCAATATTTTCCTCATCCTGTCCCTTGCTTTGATATTTTGTTTATGGCATTTTTGAAATGTAGATATTTATAATTTGATTTGTCTAGTCTAAATATCTTGCTTCTTTGTCTAGGCTGTTAGGTGCATGCACATGTGTGTGTGTGTGGGTGGGTGGGTGGGTCTGTGTGTGGTATGGGGCTGTAAATGGGCACATAAAAGGAAAAAGCACTCAGATAAATTTTGAAATATTAATCCACTACATATTATTGAATTTCATTCAGGACAAAGTCAAAGCCTATTTAAACAGTCCATATATTTATGAATTTGAGGATTCACTTAAGTTGCAAGGTTAAGGCCTTAAAAATGTTCTGGGGCTAATGAATTCTCTCTAAAAGAAAGATAATGCTCTTAAAATCTAGGACATACTCTACTCAAAATTAGTGTATTTGGGTGGTTTTGAGAATAGAACAGAAGAGAGAATTCCTACGAAGATGAAAATCTACACTTATGCTAGGAGATAAAAAGTCAGTGGTATGATTAAGTCTCTCAAAACACTCAAGACAAATTAGGCTGTGATTGTCACAATGAAATTTTCATCTGATGAGAACTTGAAACTCAGTGCATGGTTGCCAATAAATGTTTCCCATTAGAAGGGACACTGTACATTTTAGATGATGAAATACTGTTGTTAATGGATATAGAACTTCAACAGTGCCAAAAATACTTCATCAAGTGAATTCTCTGCATGCGGTGAAATTTCACCAAGTACAAAAATTTTATGAACAATATTTTAGAAGATATGTATTTATATATTTGGCAAAACTATAGAGAAAAGTAAGAAATGAAAAACATAAATTTTAGGTTAGTAGTTACCTTTGGGAGAGATGAAAGGGAGTGTGAATAGGGTAAATAAGGGCAACAAGTTACTGAGAATGTTCAAAGTGGTGGTGGTTACACAAGTTGTTATTATCATTATTATCCCTTATGTATACATTATGCCTAGGCTTTGTTTGAAGAAGCTATTAAAATATTTTAATAATTTTTGAAATCACAAAAGTATCTAAAATAAATACAGTGATAGTCAATACTTCTGAATGTGTCCTGTGTGCCAGGTACTTCCTTCATGTCTGGTTCCCCTTCCCCCATCACGTTTCCACACTGTATTGACCTCCTTCCTACCTGTCTTGTGTTTCTGTTCTGCCTCTGGTGCTCTCTCACTGCTCTCTGGTGGATGCCTTCCTGACATGGCTGTTCAGTTTTCTCTGCCAAAATACCTTGGGTAAGTTCTCCCCAAGAAGCATATTAATGAGCTTGAGCTTCTAAACCTGACTCACTCCCAATTTACTTATCTTACATGTGCCCTATTGCCATAGAGTCTCAGATTCAGGCCCCCATGTTTTCCAAATGGTGAATAGACAAGTCTAAAACATTAATACTATATGAAAATTGTTAATAAAAGACATAGAGCCTCTTCTCTCCTTTGTCTCTTGTTATCGATGGCCTTCAGAGACAATGGCCCATGCTTCTGCTGTACAGTTAAAACTGTGAAATGATGTTTAATTTTTATCCCAAACCTCTTTTCTCAGCTCTACGTTTCTATATTCAGCTGCATGCCCTACTTGTATAGCAAACATATACTAAAGTGGATGCATAATTCCTCACACTTACCCTAAACCTCCTCTTCCTGTGCTATGTGTTGATGAATTGCAGGGCTACTGCCAAATGGTGCAGATAAGAGTCATAGGAGGCACCCTGAGCTTGTCCCCCCCATTCATTTCCAGTGACTCCACCCTGGCCATCTGTTTCCTTTCCTCCTTCCCTCTCACTGCTATAGTTTTAGGGCTTCATTTTTACTCAGCTAGATTATGTATGTAGTAACAAATTAAAAATTACAAATGACCTTATTGACCTATCATATTGCTTACTCAAATTTATTCTCTACACAGAGTGAACATCCTAGAACATCGATCTATCAATATCATCCTCCTGTTCAAAAAGCATTTCTCCTCAATGTCTATATCAGTGGTCTCCAAAGTGCAAACCTTAAGGGTGGGCAAGACAAACCAGTGTAGTGCAGGAAGAAAACATTAACACTTATATTTATATTTGGTTTTTTAATTTATTTTTTATTGAGCCATAATTGACAATATAACATTGTGTAAGTTTAAGGTGTACCACAAGTCGATTTGATACATTTATATATTTCAATATGATTAAGACTGTAGCTTAGGCTACTGCTTCTAGCACATCACATAATTATAATTTCTTTTTTGTGCTGAGAACATTTTGTGTTTGTTGTGAATATATAAAATTAGGAAGAACTTAACCTTTATTAGTATTAAAATATGTATTGGCTGGATTGGCACTGTTTTTTTTTTCATTCAATCTATATAGTCTATGGCCATTGGTTATGAACAGTAACAAGATATATTGAGGAGCAAGTTGGAATTTAAAAACTCTAGCAATTGGCTAGTGGTACCTTTACTTATTTTCTTCCTTTCAGCATATATTAATGTATTGCAGTTCATGTGTGACAAGTTAATTGGATTTACTGATTATACTATCTAGTTTTAATTAAACTAACCTTCAGAAAATGGACAAGAAACTAACAAATATTTCTGCAAAATGAAAGAAAAGGAGAGAGGGAGAAAGGGAGAGGGGAGAGGAAGGCAGGAAGGAAGGGAGGGAGGGAGGATGGAAGAAAGGAGAAAGTGAGGGTGGGAAAGAAAGAAAGCCTGCTGATTAGGAATGATACTAATGATGAATAAATTGAATAAATTTTCTAAGTGAGGAAAATCTTCCTTTAGGGAGACTAGATTAAATAAAAGACATTTAAAAAGTAGATAAAAGCTCTAATATCTTTCAATTAATTTGTCTGGAAAAAAATTAACATTAGAGAAGATGAAAATTTGCTAGCTGAATTTTAACCAAGAAAATTGTGTAATTTGTGGATGTAATTGAAAAATGAGTGTCATGATTTAGTGAGTGCATCTTGGTTTGTAACTTTTCTACTTGCATCTAAGTAAGTGTGTGGGTTATCTTTTTTCAGTTCTGACAGACATCAAGAGGAAGTGGGCAGCTAATCCAAATTTAGAACCAGATTTTTAAAGCACTATTTTACAAAGTGTTAGATGTAAATTTGGGGGGGAGGGGAAATGAAGCATGTTTATTTAAAAAATATTCTAAACTAAAAATAGAACTACCATATGACCCAGCAATCCCACTACTGGGCATATACCCTGAGAACACCATAATTCAAAAAGAGTCATGTACCACAATGTTCATTGCAGCCCTATTTACAATAGCCAGGACATGGAAGCAACCTAAGTGTCCATCAACAGATGAATGGATAAAGAAGATGTGGCACATATATATATATTACTCAGCCATAAAAAGAAATGAAATTGAGTTTTATGTAGTGATGTGGATGGACCTAGAGTCGGTCATACAGAGTGAAGTAAGTCAGAAAGAGAAAGACAAATACCATATGCAAACACATATATATGGAATCTAAAAAAAAAGGTTATGAAGAACCTAGGGGCAGGACGGGAGTAAAGACATAAAGACGCAGACCTACTAGAGAATGGACTTGAGGACATGGAGAGTAAGAAGGGTGAGCTGGGACGAAGTGAGAGAGTGGCATGGACATATATACACTACGAAATTATACTCCAATAAAGATGTTAAAAATAATTCTATATTTCATCTCTATTGCATCCTTTAAAAAATATATTTGATGTGTGTTTAAACATACATCCATGTTAGTAAAATAATAAATATATATGTATATATTTATCTATTTATAATAAACAAAAATGGCACAAACTTAAAATACTTCTGTGTTTTAATTTTACTTATAGTGCATATTCTTTAAAAGGTTAATAAAATAGCATAAATTTAGGATAGTTATGGAATATATGCTATTTAGGAAAGGCAGGATAAAATTAAAAGTTTTGACAATATGAAAAGGGCTATTCATAATCCTGACCATCTAATTTAAATATAGTGTATAATAAATTTCACTATCTGGTTTCCCAGTTCTCCTAGAGGAAAGTACTTGTGAGGTAGGCACAGACAAAAAAAATGTGAGGAGACAGCTGACATCCTGAAAGCAAAGGGAAAATTAAGAACTATCTCAAAAGTGGTTACTCAGTTGTATAATACTTTACATAATACAAGACGGATATTCATGATGGCATCAAGAAACACTTCGTTTTTATATTAAACTGGTTTTGATTTTCACTATAATTATTTGAAGTTTATCACTTGAATTATTACACTCCAATATTGAAATTTTTTCATAGTCTAAGATATTTTTTCTCAATAAATTGGACAGCCATGTAGTGTTCTTTTCTTGCTGAACATTTCATGTGAGTGTTTTATGAAATTATTCACTGCCATGAAGTCTGTGTCCAAATTGCTCACATACTAGTAATGTCTGTTATGTAGATGTGGGTATGCATAGTGTGCTAATTAGGGAGAATTCATTTTTATATATGAACGCAATAGGCAAGCATTAAGCTGATTTTTTTTTTCCAGATACTCACTCGTTGCAGTTACTCCATTTCAGGTATAAGATTTGCTTCAAATTGTGGCTAACCTGATTATAAAGCTCCATAATGTTGGAGTACTGGGGAATGATAGGCATCTTCTGAAAGCTGATTAAGAAGATCGACAATACTAATACATTATTGGGTTCATGTGTGTCTTTCTAATTGCTGATGTTCAAGGAAGATGAAGCATATTTAGTGATTCATTATGTTCTTAGGATAAAGAGAGGCACAAAAAGAAAGGCATAAAGTTAGATGGCAGGTATTTAGGTGGTATTTACTGGTCAGTGTAGATGGCTCATGGAATTTTCTTAAATTCTGTGGTGCTCCAAAGACCTGATAGTTCTTATTAGGTCTTGTCAGACCTTATACTAAATAATGTGTTTATGGTTCTTGGTTTCTTTCCTTTTTTCAGCTTTTTGGTCACGCTGTGTTTCAGGGCTGGTTAATCTTATTGTAAAGTTTTCTGACGTAAATGAATGATTATCTGGGGATAAAATGTCAATAGAAATTTAAAGTGAGCACACAAATGTAAGAGTGTCCACAGATACACCACCTATATTGCACTAATTTATTAATTTGTGCAATTTAATATTCATTATTCTAAACATTGGTTTTAAAAAATAATAGATATTTCCACTTATATAAGTAAGAAATATTCCAAGACTTCTGTTTCCTAGTCCCTTTAGTCAGAGCCCCCCCGACCAAGGGAATATTTTCATAAAAGACATTAAGGGTGAATTGTAGGCAATGCCACCTAATCATCAATATTAATTTATTACTTTTATTTATAAAAATAATGTCCTAGGAGTTTGTATTCTGCACAGAATTAATGAAAGACAGTGAAGGTTTTCAGTGAAACTGATTAACTTGAATAGGTTTTTTTCCATTAAATTATTGATAACATATCAGTTGTCCATTTATCATTTCCAGTAATTATTTGCTAAACAGTCTCTCTAGCATAGTGGATAGAAAGAAAGGATTTACTATGAAGTAAAGGTGACACTGAAAAGTACTAAGATAAGCTATCTTTCATTGGTGCCTGATACAATGTCACTGAAATACTTATTTTAAAAACCAATATATTCTGGAATCATGGCAGGAAATACATTTCATGTGTCTTAAATCTGAATCTATATAAAAGCTAGAAAGGATACTGTGTAGACAGACTTGATATGGTAAGTGGGTCCTGCAGCTGTGTCGGCTTCACAAATGCTTTGCATGTATCATTCCTGAAGAGCGAATAATAAAGCAGTCCCCTTGTCTTCCAAGGGCATGAGAATATTTTTTTCCTTTTAATAATAGTCCCAAATATTATCTTCATTTTATTTCCTTAAAATGTTTGAAACAGTGAGTAGACACTTCAACTTGAAGACACAGCTGTTCAGATGATCAGGCACAAAAGAAGACCAAACGATATCCTCAAAGTGAAACTGAAATTGTGGATTTTAGCTACTGAAATTATAAACGTGGGGACCCTTCAAGGAAAGCTGGAAAGCTGCCAGCTGTGTTTTATGAAAACATTCGCAGATATCACAAAGAAATTTACATTTTGTCACCCTCTTCCCTTTGTGGACATGTAAACCATCTCCCTGCTCTCTACCACGTACTTCTTCTATTTGAAGGTGGAAGTCAGGTGGTTTGAAGTTGCTTTAATGATTTCCTCTCATCTGCTCAAAATGAGCAGCTGCAATAAATTGTGCAGCATCATTTTGAATATGCATAGACCAATGCTCAGCTCTGATTAAAAAGAAAGTGTGACTTTATCTTCTTGGCTATTTCAGCTTGCATTGAACATTTTTAAGGCAGAACTATTATTGTTGCATTTTAATACTGTACAAAATGGACTATTATTGTTATGGGGCCTTTGAGATGTATTTTAAGTTACTTAATGTACACTTTGAAAATTTTTAGAAAATTCTTTGACAAAAGCTAGAGAAATTTTTCCTTTTCAAAGTTTCCAAAAAATTCTATTTCGTTTTTTTATGATTACCCCTCAAAATTATTAATACAATTTTGGGTTATTGAAGATAGTCATTTGCTTTTATCAAAGCCATGTGAAATAATTAATGTGCTCCCTGCCATATATTTCTTGTTATTAGGACAAAACTAGAACTTTGTGACTTTTCATTAGCTTTCATGTTTTTATTCAATTCTTGTGTCTGTCCAGCCATACATTTCTTCTATTTTTAAATTATTTCTTTTTAAATTTTTTGAAATTTTTAACGTTTTGAAAATATTACCTCTCTGAGCATACCTTATTATTAACTTAAATTTTAATTTATTATTTAAAAAAAGCTTTGGATTTTTTCATAAAAAATCTCCAAACAAAAAGAAAAATGTTGATTATCATTTGTATTTGGGGTCAGCATCTACTATTTAAACTACTGCTGAAAACATGTAACTTTCATCTATAGTAATCTTGTTTATTCCATGAAGATTCTAAATGCTAAAGGATTCCTTGGAAGGAAAGTTAACACTTAAAGTATAAAAATAGTTTTGATACCCATTATTATGAATTTTGAAGTGAAAAATGATTTTAAATTATTATCAATATTTTAAAAATATTTTCTAAATATTGATAATGCAAAAGTATCATTAAAATATTTTTTTTAATATACTACTTTTATGTCTCAAAATTATGAGACATCTGGCGTTAGAATTGTTTACCGTGGCTAAATCTATTGCTCACTTCTAAGACTTGATTGAATTCTCTTTGTAGCATTTGATAGTATTAGCCATTTAAGCTTTTTGCCTTTTTCTAACTCTCCCTCCTACTCCAGACCTGGTACTTTTTCATAGCAGCATCTCATGTCACTGCTAGCCTCTTAAATATATCTGAATTTTATTCGTGTTTGTATGTTCCTTTCTTATTAAACTTACTCTACCCTGGGTACTTCTTTTTTTCCCCAAGTTTTCACCTCATGCTCAAGGCTAACAGATCTTTCTTCATCTCAGCTCTCTCCTATGAACTCCAGAACCATATCATCAAGTGCTGCTGGAAATCTCCACTGAGTTGTTCTACAGACACTTTAAACTCAGCTTCTCCAAAACAGAACTTATTATTTTTCATTTACCCCTATTCCAAGCCCCGTGTTTCCCCACTACTACTTGAAAAGGCCAGGAACATGGACATCATCCTATAGATAATATCTTCCTTCTAACCTAATCTCCCACAATACTCATCAAGGCTTATCACTTCTAGCTTTTCAATACTGATAGCAGAGTATCTCATTCAACAGCCATTCCAGCCCCTTTCTATTTTGACTTCTTAAATTCTAGATGCCAGAAAATAATAAAATTACATAATTCTAGACTGTCTTGCAACTAGATTTCTACATGTGACGTAGATACCTCCAAATAGGGAGGAGCTAAGCAAGAAGTTGCAGTAGTCACACTCACCAAGCACCATATCTTCTGTCAAACCTTGATGGTACCATCTGATATTTTGGACAGCTGAAGCAGAAACCCTAATATCAAAGTTTCCAAGGGATGAAGAGTGACTGAACATTTCTTATGACTGGCTTGCCTTCCATTTCCATAGTCTGGCATTCAAGGCTCTCCAAGATCAGCTCATCTACTTTTATTTTCTTTTTGTCCTTCCATTACTCTGTACTACAGACAAACAGGACTGCTTTTGTTATTCATACCAAAACCAGAATTTCCTGTGCTCAAGCCTTTATTCTGCATTTTCTTCCCATAATCAGCCCTAACCTCACCCTTACAAATGTAATCTTCCAGTTCCTAGATCACTCAAATTCTATTACTTCTCTTATCGTTTTATACATTGGAATTCATTTATTTACATGATGATTTTTTTCTGTTCTACTCTTTTGTAATTTTCTTTAAGAAATAGTTTATGTTTTTTTCTTTGTATCCCCACAGATTTTAGCTTTCAGTTTTTGGACCTTGAATATTTAAATATTTTGAATGTATGCATGGTTTTGATTAAGGATTACTGAGATATGAATGGAATTATTGACCAACATTTTATATTGTGGTAAAATACACATAGCATAAATTTTGCTATTTTACTTTTTTTAAACAGTACAGTCAAATGGCATTAAGTATATTCAGATGGTTGTGCAACTATTAGCACCATCCATCTCCGGACTTTTTCATCTTCCCAAACAGTAACTTTGTACCCATTAAACCAAAACTTCCCATCCTAAAATAGCTAGCCCCTGCCCCACGGAACCACCCTTCTGCTTTCTGCCTCTATGAATTTGACTACTCTAGGTACCTCATGCAAGTAAAATCACACGATGTTTTTCCTTTTGTGACTGTTTATTTCACTTAGCATACTGTCCTTAAGGTCAATCCAGGTTGTCACATGGTCAGAATTTCATCCCTTTTTAAAACTGAGTAGTGTTCCATTGTATGTATATACCACATTTTGTTTATCCATTCATCTGTCAATGTACATTTGGGTTGCTTCCACCTATTGGCTGCTGTGAATATGCTGCTGTGAACATGGGTGTAAACATATCTGTTCAAGTCCTTGCTTTCAATTATCTTGAGCATATATCCAGAAGTGGAATTGCTGGATCATATGGCAATTCTATATATAACATTTTTCGCACTGCTCTACTGTTTTTCATTGTGGCTATACCATTTTAAATTCCCACAAGCAATGCTCTAATTTCTCCATATCTTTGCCAATGCTTATTATTTTCTGTTTGTTTGTTTGTTTTTGATAGTAGCCATCCTAGTGGGTGTGAAGTGGTGTCTCTTTGTGGTTTTGATTTAATTGCCCTAATGATTAGGGATGTTGAGCATCTTTTCATGTGCTTATTGGCCATTTGTATGTCTTCCTTGGAATAATGTTTATTCAAGTCCTTTGCCTTATTTGTTAATAGGGTTGTTTGTTTTTTTGCTGTTGAGTTATAGAAGTTCTTTTATATATTCTGGATATTAAACCCCTATCAGATATATGGTTTGAAAATATTTTCCATTTTGTGGACTGTCTTTTCACTCTGTTGATAATATCCTTTGATGCATAAAAATTTGTAATTCTGATAAAGTCCAATTTATCTACATTTCTTTTTGTGTCTGTGCTTTTAGTGTCGTAGTTAAGAAATAATTGCCAAAAACAGTGTCATGAAGATTTTCCCCTTTTGTTTCTTCTAAGAGCTCTATAGTTTTAGATCTTATGTTTAGGTCTTTGATCCATTTTGAGTTGATTTTTTGATTATGCTCTAAGGTAAGAGTCTAACTTTGTTCTTCTACATGTGGATATCCAGTTTTCTCAACACCATTTGAAAAGGCTATTCTTTCTCTGTTGAAAGGTCTTGGCACCCTTGTTGAAAATCATTTGAGAATACATGTGAGGGTTTATTTCTGGGTTCTATATTCCATTCTCTTGGTCTATACTTCTCTTTATGCTGGTACCACACTGATTACTTTGTAGTAAGTTTTGAAATCAGGAAATGTGAGACCTCCAACTTTGTTCTTTTTCAAGGTTGTTTTGACTATTTGGGGTGCCTTGAAATTTCATATGAATTTTAGTTATCAACCACATTTTTTTGTCCTCTTTTTACTCAGCCACACAAATGGGCATAGAATCAAAGCAATTAGTATTCCATCTGTTTTTTTAGTGCAGGAGAATATTGCATATTTTTGGATATTAATAATACCTGAACCATTAGAATACAAAGAAGACATTATTGTGCAATGGAAACAACCTTGAATAACAGTTGAGAAGTTGAGAGATTCTGGTTCTAGCCTCTAACTAGCTATGTGGTCATCAGCAAGCTATTTAATCCATCTGGGCCTCAGTTTCTTTATCCTTATACTGAGGGTATTGAAATGGATTATGTCTAGATGTGTTCTAACTCTGAAATTTTTATGAAAAATATAATCTTTGGAAATTCTGCATGATAGCATTTTAGTTCCTTTCCCTACCTACTCCTAGCTAATGTTATGATTATGAAAAGTAGTCCTTCTCTCTATCGAATATATGTGTAGTCCTTCCTGTGGCAAAGGGAAATCTCTTGTGAATTCTGTACATGCATGTGTTTGTTAATGCCCCATAAATCAGGAGGTTGATGAGGTGGAAGTTTAACAAAGGATGAAAGACAGCTTGTACCCCGGTGTGCAGAAAGAAATAAGTTGGGTAAACAAGAAAAATCACAAGGGGTTAGCGCCAGAAGCAAACAATTAGGAGAGGCCAGTGGAGGAAAGGTGGTGGGAAGCTTGTAGAACTGGAAAGTTTGGGGCTGGAATGCTGGAAACTGGGGCAGTAGAGGACATTTCCACTTATGCATCTGAACTAGAATTAGGACTACCCACATCTTTAGTTGCCCAGGGACCTAGAGATATAGAAGCAGAGAAAAGGAGAGAACTCTTCCTGACGTGTTGAAAAGGAAGGGTGAAGCATAAAAACTGGATGAAATTAGAAAGAGAATGTAATGTAGCATAGCATTAGCCAAAGGTAATTTAACAGATGGCAAGATGTATAAGATGCGTAATTGTGATCCTGACAAGTAACTACGAAATATTCAATAAAGTCCCCTAAGCTCATGAATGCTTTGTGTGAGAAACATTTTGGTGTGTTTAAACTGCCAAAGGGCTAATTCTCATGCCTGCATCCATGTAGCCCAATGCAAAGGCAGCCCTTGAATTCAAGAACTTGGAGAATATTAGACCACCAAAAGTTCCCAGAACTTTGGGGAAGGCCTTGGAAACTTACAACTTTAGAAAGTGGTGGAGAAAAGAGATACAAGGTGATATTGGAATATAAGTGAAAGAGAAAAGGGAGAAATTAGCTGTTGAACGGGCTGATTTCAGTGGGATATACAAAAAAGGTCAATTTTATTCTTCTCCAACTGCTGCTTTTAGATTTGTCCTGTGGAATCTGCCTTCCTTTTCCCTGGACAATATCACAGGCCTAGTTTTCTATTTTTTTCCCCACTAAAGATAGTCTTACGGTTAATTCAAATTCACTTTCAGTTTTTAAAAGTCCAGTCCAGTCTAAATCAAACTTTTAGTCTAATGCACAATTATTATTATCAGATAAGTTCTCACCTTACATTTGGGGTAGGAAACTGTGATCTGTTTCATTGTTTATTTCATATTCTTTTGAATAAGAAGAACAACAGCTAAAATTTGAGTGCTAAGCTGTGCATTCTATGTGCATAGCATGTTTATTCTTTGTGACAACCATATTATTTCCTCCATCACATAAGTGAGGGAACTGAGCCTGAGAAGGTGAAGTCCCTTTCTCAAAGGTCATATTTTCACTGCTTTTAGGCTATATCTTCCCCACTAAGGCAGCATTTTATGCATATCACTTAGATTTCATTTTTCAAGTTTCACTCTATCAAATCTGGCCCATTGAGATCCTTCCAATGTTTCTGACATCCTACCCCTTTCTCCTAGCTCTTGAAGGCTGCCAATGGATAAAACCTTCCTTGTCATCATCCCAATTGTTGATAAGACGGTTGAACAGATTGGTACCAAGAGCAGAGCCCTGAGGTCATCTGCCAGAGAGCAGTTCTTATGTTGTATCAATTCATCCTTCAATGTTCTATGCAGGCTGCTGATTTACAGGTTGTGAATTAACTCTCATTCAGCCCATTTTTAAAAACCTGGTCCACAGATTTTTGTCAAATTCTTTTTCCTTCTCTAGTATAACACCTTTATCTTAAAGATAATATGAGAATGAATTTGCTGTTCTATGGGCTGATGTGGTGATGGTGGTGGGCAGAATACAGTGTAAATATGAAGATTCTATAAAGTATTATTTTTAAGTTCACAAAGTGAAAATATCTCAACGGGTCTCCCAATACATTCTGCTCCATGCCAATACATTAATAATTATATTATTTATTTCTTAAATATCTATAAGTCCTCATGCTTCTTAGTAACAAAACCTAGTGCCTGATGTCTAAATTTTCATAAACTCAAAAAGTCTTACAGAAGTTCCCCTTGAACATTCTATCTCATATTTTCTTGTTTTATCATTACCAAAAGATGTTTAATAGAGGAGACTGGTATTTATTTTATAACATAAAACCTACAGAATTACCTGGAAAATCTCCATTTTCTTTTAACTAACCTAATGTGGATCTATCCACATTGAATTTAATGAAATATCTCTTGAACATATTTGTATTTTTAGCTTTGCTTTTAAGGTTAATGAATTCCATATGTTTACTACTGAACTGCCTAAAATAAATATTTTAGAACGTTTTTATAATTTTAGTTTTGAAAAATAGGAATAGCACAAAATTTATGAGATATTTATTGAGTACATACTATTTACACAGTGCCTTATCCATAACAGATGCTCAATAAGTATTTATTTAAAGAGCTTTTGTGTTATGGAAATCTTGTGTATTTTCTTTTCTGTATTATAAAATGTCTTTCTTTGAGTGTCAAGGAGTGCAAATTAGTTCTAGTCTTAACATTTGGGGGAGTAGTCCATTTTTATAAGTTTTAGGATTTTATAGACTTTAATCATATCTATTTTTAAATTTCACTTTCCAAACTGGAGTCCCAGTTGTTTCTAATATAATCTTGTAGGAGAGCTACATACCATCCTTGCTAATTGCAGTTGTCCATTTCTGAATCTTTGCCAGAGTAGTTGTATCTTTTCTGTTCCATAACTGATAAATCAGAATGTAAGCTTCTAGGTATGAGTGACCATTATTTGTTGTTCCAGGGCATCTTAAGATGTTTTTCTGTTTTATTTCTGCCATTTATCCTGAGATATCTATTTTTTAATCTTTCTAACTATTATATGCTGGTTTAATTTTTTAGAATCAGGAAGTCATTAATATTATCTAAACTAGACCCCTTCTCTTTGAAATGAATTCCATTTTTCTTGTTCTTCACCCAATGGATAAGGTTTAGCCACTCTTACCCAGGACTACTAGGCTTTACATCATTAAAAACTCTTGTTACAATTACCTTCACACTTTTCTTTTTCTGAGTAAAAGTACATCTTTCTGTAGGCTCTATTATGTCAGTTTACACAGTCTCAAAACTGTTTCTCAGGGCTTCCCTGGTGGCGCAGTGGTTGAGAGTCTGCCTGCCGATGCAGGGGACACGGGTTCGTGCCCTGGTCCGGGAAGATCCCACATGCCGCTGAACAGCTGGGCCCGTGAGCCATGGCCGCTGAGCCTGCGCGTCCGGAGCCTGTGCTCCGCAATGGGAGAGGCCACAACAGTGAGAGGCCCGCATACTGCAAAAAAAAAGACAAAAAAACCAAAAACAAAACTGTTTCTCTTCCATTGAAGCCTAGGCACTTCAGACATACATGTATATTATGTCTGTCCCAGTAACGTCTCAGAAAAAATTTTAAAGATAGAAATGGTAAAATACTTAAGTTCATATAAACAGTACAATGATATCGATATGTATTATTTGTGTAATTATACACAATTTAAATGATATTAGAAAATTATTTAAAATTTGTATCTGGATGTTGTTTTATCAAGACGACACAAATAGGAAACTTATCCACAAAGCCAGAATTGAATACTCTATACAATGCTATTGTCCTTTAAAATTTTCAGATAAAAGAGACTTTGGGGCTGGCCTCACACATTCAGCTAACATTTCTCTGTAGTTTTCATCACTTATTCTAAGAAGCTCTTGCTCAGCGAATGAATTTTCAGAATGTTATTAAATTTAGGTTACTAGTTTCTTAGATTTGGTTTGAGATCTCTGAGGGGAAAACTGCAGAGCGTCACCATTAGCTACCCAACACATAATGTCTGCTTTCAAAACAATGAACAGGGAAATGTGACCCCGTGCTTGGGAATTGAAATCTTGCCAATTGCACTGAAGTGTTACATTCATTATGTCATACCACACACATCTGATAAGGGAAGACATAATGCTGTTGGATAGGTTCTTGTATACAAGAACTCTCTAGGTCAAGTAAAGGGCTGTTTTTCATTTAATAACTGAACTATGCAGGTGCTAATTTGGACCATATGTAGGACAATGAAGAAATATGTTACTCTACAGTGGAATGGTAGCATGTGTGTGAATTGATATTAAGGGGGATTTTTTGATTAATTAAGGTGCCTATGCTCTGGTTAATTTAAACCATGGAAATCAATTAGCATAACTTTGTAAAAAATAAAGCTTGCAGAAAACTGTCATAATGCTGAAATTTTTCCTGTTCCTTCTCTTCATACACCCTGACTTTTTGAAGCTCCCAGTGGACCAGTTCATCTGAGAGAAACATATTGGACACTGGGAAAGGCCAAATTAGAACTGAGGCAGCAACTGACTCCCTCATTAAGTATGCCTGCCATGGGATCTACATAGTATATCTGGCACAAGTATTACTGAGTGATTCAGGTTCTTAATATTTTTCATCTTCTTGTGGGAACTAAGTTAGAAAAAAGGACCCCAGAGGTAACATGCTAAGAACCATTTTCACAATTTAATTGCAAATTTGCCCTAACCAACCAAATATAGACTACGTATCGAGGATTAAATAAATCCATGAGAACTTGGGTGAACATTTCATTTGGATGCTATTAGGATCAACTCCTAAGAGACCTTTTTAGATTGTTGACGTATCTAGTGAAATCCACATTTTGCAACCTTCTGCCCTCCAGTTGCTCATATGCCTCTCTAGCTTTTTTGTACTTTCTTCTTTTTGAGATTATGTTATAAAAATCCTTTTATTTGCATTACAAATATTATTCTCTTCCTAAAAGAATCATTAGAGCTGAGTAATTTTTTAGTTCATTATGATCATACAAATGCGTGTGAAGAAAAATTTTGTCACCCTACTGGATACAGAAATGCTGCCCCAGGTCTCCCTATTTCACGGGTCTTATTGCTATTGCACAATGGCAGGGTTTATGGTGCAGTGGCAGCACATAGATGCCATTCTTAATTCTGAGGAGCAAGAAGATTTCCAGAGAATATAATTTTTGATCATATCTTTGGCACTTAACCAGGATATGGCCTGTCCTGAGCCTAGATTTCTACCGCGATGTGAAGCATCTGCCCTATCAAATGAAAATATGGACTAATTTCCTCCCAAGTTGCATGTAAAACTCATCTCCACTCTACAGTGCAGTGATTTGGAGACCATGTGCATGGTATATCATTTCTGTTTTTCCCTTTACACTTCCAGCTGAAACCTTATATATTATGCTCCTTATATACTTGTTCCTATATCCCTATAGCTTGCTAATTGGACTTATCACCTCTAAAATACCCACACATATCAGTTTCATAAATCTCTATAAAGCGTACTTTGCAAAAGTTACCCCTTCTCCTTAGAAAACACTCTTGCTTCTAAAATAAATCCTGAACCCTGAGCTGGGTAATCAAGTCACTACGCCATCTGGCCCAACTTACCAGTCCACTTTCTCTCCTGCCACCCTCCAATGTGTCTTCACTTGAACAAATCTGACCCATCACTGGACTTTTGAAACTATTATGTCAACTCTCCTTTAATCTGTGCTCTCCCAATTCCGTTTCCCTGGAATGTGCTCCTCCCTCCTCCCTATTTATTAAACCTCCATATTTCACATTCTTATCTCAAACTCCAACTCTACCAACCTGGATCTCCTCAGCCTCAAAACTCTTGAAATTAGTTATTGTAGGATCTCAGAATTTTCATACCTAAAGGGAGCTTTATAAGTGACCTATTTTAATAAGCTCATTTTAAAAGTAAGAAAACTGAGAGCCATGGAAGATAAAATTAATAGCTTGCTATTGAAGAAAGCTTTAAAGATACACAGAGGAAGGATTTATCCCTGGGGAAGCGGGTGGGTGGTAGGTGGGCATCACAATTGTAAATTCTTTGAGATCAGAGTTTGGGTCTCATACTCATCACCTAGCAAGTATGTAATGGGTGCTTCGTAAATAATTTGATGATGACATCCTGATCAGATTTACATGATAGAAAATGGTGACCATTTTTCGTCATCTAAAGGCTATCCAAAATGTAGAGTACTGGCTTCCATCATTAGAAACTTTGCAACAAAAATATTAGGTTGGCCAAAAAGTTCGTTCAGGTTTTTCTGTAACATCTTATGGAAAAATCCAAATGACCTTTTTGGCCAACACAATAATTTGTAAAAATCATTCTTTCATCTCAGCAGATTAATGCCCTTATAGCTGTCATAAACAGCTGAATTTACTCATAGAGGGAGTCATTCCTAGTATTTACTATTTATACATAAAAATTATTTTAAAACTTCCATTTTAAAGTTTACTATGAATAAAATTGTCACTGCCCTAAGAACTGGTGTTTCTGCCTCACCACTTAATATTGGAAATACAACAGTTGAGTTCTGAAAGTCACACGTGGAGTACATTCTTTGGAATCTTCTTTGTTTGATCACTGCTGAACAACACGCAAAGCTTTGTATTTTTTCACCTGAATAAATAGTGCCCTGCATTTCACCCTTTGAGGTCAATACATATGTCTCACAAGACAGGCGTTCTTCAGCTCTTTCCTGCAGGTTCTAATGAAAAGCAAAAAGCTCAGCACTCATGCCACCTGACTGAGAGTGGAGGAGTCTGTGTTTTTTATTCTTATTTTGCAAGACCAGATGCTGGTCACCAGTAGTTTTATATATGGTAATGTTTTCTCAGTAGGAACAGGGTACATCTATATACTGCTCTCAACTTTATCTACCAACATAGCTTCAAAGTAGATGACTTGCCAAATACACTGAATATTTAAATTTCATTGTAATTTGTAATAACAGGTGTGCAAAAGAGTTGCCAGTATCTGTGTAGTGTTTGTGAATTTAATTATTATTTGCCAGAATAATTAATATTTAATTGATATTTTGAATTCTAACTTAACAATAGCTCTTTAAAAAGTTTCACTTTCATTAGAAATTGTTGTTTATTATTCATAAATGTCAATTGTGGGTGGAAAACATGTTTACTATTTTTAAGAAATCTCAGATTATTTACAACATGTTTTTAGTTGAAATTTTTTTCATTGTGTCTTGAATCTGACACTTTTTAAAGTAACGTAAAGAAAAACTACCGTGATTTAATTGTGCAGAACAAATGCATTATAAGGTTTAGAGTCCAAAGCAGAAACCAAGACTTCATTTGTGTAGCTTCCATGAGTTTCCATAACTTGACCTATTTTTAGATGCAGGGACCAAATTTGGGGTGCTAAAATTGTTCTAGTGGTTATCAGACCATTTATGTTTGCTAACAAACCCTATACACTCTATAGTGTTTGGAAATGTCTCAAAATAGCATCATTAAACAAACTAAGTATACACATATATGTGATGAGAGCCACATTAATATGAATGTGCACATGGTTTTCTTATTTAAGCACAGGATAATATTTCGATAGCACATCCGTACCTCATCATTCATTTGGGGAAATATTTGCTGTGTTTTTAACTAATAGGCAGTGTGGACTATTCTGGATAATCCTAGGTATATTGTAAAATTGATTTCATTAGCATATCTTACCAGTTAAGTCTAGTGAAAATATATGGACTGCTAGAACCTTCTTAGGTTTTTTTGGTTGTTGTTTTTTGCTTTTTACCACCTAGCTTCTTCCCACTTACCTTATTCCAGGGACAGCTTCCTCACATGCATTGAGGTCCAGTTGCCGTCCTTGGCAGGTACCTTCACTACCCAGATGGGGCAAGCTGTATTTTATCCATCCACATGTTTTGTTTTGTTTTTTCAGAATGAAAATATGGCCCAAATGGATGTGATCACCGGTATAAATTTTGTTTGTGTTACTCCCCACCACCACATCCTCAAATGTTCCTCTCCTTTCATAAAGCTAGAGTTGACTGTATCAGAAATCCACCAATGCAAACCACATTTTTATCATCTTAAATGGTACAAAAACTTGGGCATAAATAGACAAAAGCCTCATGTATATAGTATTTTTAAAACTATAGAAGAGGGCTTCCCTGGTGGCACAGTGGTTCAGAGTCCGCCTGCCGATGCAGGGGACACGGGTTTGTGCCCCTGTCCGGGAAGATCCCACATGCCCCAGAGCAGCTGGGCCTGTGAACCATGGCAGCTGAGCCTGCGCGTCCGGAGCCTGTGCTCTGCAACGGGAGAGGCCACAACAGTGAGAGGCCCGCGTACCGCAAAAAAAAAAATTATAGAAGAAAAATTTGAGTCACTATGACTTAAATTTACTAATTTAAAATGAGTCATTTGTTCAGTGGACATATAGGAAAGAGGAGAAGCTGGATTATGCAGAATAGTGTGGTTTTCCTGCACCATGGTGAGAGGAGAACCTCCTGACAGCAGTTAAAAGTGACAAATGACAATCGAATACCAAGATAAGAGACAGAAAAATAAAGAAAGCAGCACATGATCTGTGAAAGTACAGTGAATCTACAAACTTCATCACCTGGTCTCTAAAATGCTTCTTTCTATAATAATTACTGTCTTCTGTGTTCTATATAGTAAGGATACAGAATGGCGAATAAGGATATAGAACAGCGAGTAAGGATATGGACACTGAAAATGTAGAACAGAGGATAAAACAGGCAAATTTCCTCTTTCTATGTAATTTACGTTCTATGTGGGGACACACATAAATAAAAATAAACTTGATCATTTTATGGGAAAAATACAAAAGGGAATAAAAACAAGGCATGATAAAGACTTTCAAAGGTGGTTATGAAAGGCTTATCTGAGAAAGTGACATTTGAGAGGAGGGCTGAATGTCTGGAAGAACAAAGGGAAGAACTGATGAAAGTGTTCCAGGCAGAAGGAATAGTAAATGTGAAGACCTTGAGGCATAAATGAATTTAAGGTGCATGAAGAACAGTAAGAAGGCCAATATACTTGGACTATGTAAGCACTGGGAAGAGTGGTATGAGATGAGGGTGGGAGGAGGTAGCCAGACACAAATCACATGTGACCTTTTGTGAAGAGAAGCAATTTGGATTATATTCTGTTGTGTCAGTGGAAAAAAATGAAGTTCAGTATATTTGAGACCATATAAAGACTGATGCTTTTAAAAAGATTTTAATCAAAGTACTTAAATCTTTACAAATTAAACATTCCTTAAAGCAGTTATTTCTAGTTACCAAGAAAATGATCTATCTCAGAAATGGAGATCCTGGTTAAAGGGGACCTTGAGGAGGATGAATTTCTTTATAGGATAGCCTAAGGTTTAGGGGTAATTTTAGAAGCAAATTGTGTTTGTGCAATCACTGTTTTTGTTGTCTTTTTAATTGCTGTCACTCTCATAATAGAACCCTATTGCCTCAGCTTTCCAAGTCTATTCAAGCAAGTACAGGAGCCACGACTAGCCTCATCTCCAAACAAATGAATACATAAACAGAATAAACCACAACTGCAAAAGACAGACTGAAACAAGAATCCAGTGGCTCCTGGCCTTTTGGACTTGGTGTTATGAACCTACACAATTTAGGCTAAACCTCAGCAGTGACATTGGGTGACAGTAGTAGGGGCCACTCCCTGGGAAGGGTCATGAAAACCTCTTAGATTTGTAGAATTGTGGCTTTAGACCAGGGTGAAAGGTAAGCGTGATCATAGCATTTAGATTTCTCACAATGGAAGTGGACAAGAGCAAGATTTATGGATGCTACTACTCAGCTTCACTTTAGCCCTCCAATTTACCATGCATGACATGGGGCGGTATGTCTCAAGATCTGTCCATACAAAGTGGCAGTCAAGATAACTTGTGGTTGCATGAGGACAAACTTTTAATTTTGTTAGAAATATATTTATTTTAATGAATATTATGAAGAAAAGAACTATAACAAATCAAACTAAGGGTTTTGTAGACAGTATTGCTTTAGACAGGTAATATTTAAATGGAAATAGTACCTTATATGACAAAAATTGTCAACTTCATAGCTGAACGATGGAAGATTGAGGAATGGGAGCCTTGACCTAACATAGATACCAAAATTGAACTTCTGGTGCTTTGACTTCCTAAATGTATGACTTTGGCAAATCACTTTAATCTTTGAGGGGCCACTTCTTATAAAATGGGGGGAATATTCCAAATTTCATCATTATTTTTGTGAGAATTAAATGAAATAATTCATTTGCAGACACTAACAAAGTGTCTGTCCTATAGTAAATACCCCAAATTAGCAGTTGCCATTACTGTTTTCTATCACCACAGTCTCCTTGAGGACAGATATTTTCTTTAGTACATTTACATCTCTAGAATCTAGCCCAGTGACCTGGTAGTCAATGAATGTTTTTGAATAAATAAAAGAATGACTGACTCTACTGCAATTGAATTTCTTAATAAGTTAAATTAATTGGATTTCTTTCTCAACTTTCAATCCAGTAAATATTTTTTAGGTGCCTACTACATATTAAGCACTCTCTTAGATGATCGTTGCCTTCAAAGACTTCACAACATATGCCGCAAAATAATTCCAACACAGATAAGAATTAGAATCCTAAGCATGTTAAGCTTATTTGGAAAATTACTAAATGTTTAATATTTCTGGCACAATTTGAATTTCCTCAGTCCTCATAAGCTTACTGGTACCAAAGAAATCACTTAACAGTGATAATTAAATTTTGCAACTTCTTTCTCTGCAGTAAGTGCCTTAAGCTCCCAGACCCCAAAGGGGTATAATTGATACATCCCTTCACCCCAGCAACTTAGTTTTGTCTGAGACTAGTCAGTATTATCTCAGACGTGTTTATAAAAAAAAAACTTTGTTCCAAACAGGTTCTGCATTAGCTCTGTTGGGCAGGACAGGCTGTCTGCTGGGCTATGGGTTGCCTGTCAACATTTCACTCTACAACTTCATTGCTGCTCCAACAGATACCATGTTATCTATGGCTGCTTTTCCAGACCCCATAATTCCCAACCACCTGCCACATTTTCCCCAGATGCAGAAAGCATACTTATTATTCCACCAGGCATTACCAGAAACACTCTGAATCCCCATAGTGCCCAAGATGGGAAGCAATCTGTGGCAAAATGGGCAATGGGAAGGTGACTTTCCTCTGACTTATACCTTATTAGAGTTGCCCGAGAAATGCTGTTAGCTAATATTTTACGGCTTCTTCAATTGTTACAGGTAGTCAAGTTCCATAGAACAGTTGAAGAGATGGTCAATGGCTATATATGAAATAACTCCTTACCTCTGATAACCAGGGCTTTGTTACTAGTGCAAGTTTACGCTAGTTTATTGTACATTGCCATATGGATATGCCACTGGCTCTTCAAACTCAATATTTCAAAAATTTAACTCATTATGTTACCTTTCAAACTTACCTTGAATCCTAATCTCATGTCCCAGTTTTTTCAGCTAGTTCTTGGTTTACTGGGTTTGTTTTTTTGTCCCTGGGTTTAAATTCTCCCAGAAAGTTCCTAAGTCCCTGCCTCAATAGACTGCTAGGTTATCACACATGCCTGAACTTCAGCTCTGGACACAGTCTATACTCAATTTGGGATCCCTAGTTATATGTGTGGATAAAAATGACAAGAGTTGGCATTGAAGAGGTAGGCAGTATCTGTATAGTGAAACTTAGTTTTTATCCTCAAAGTTATTGGGAACCATTGAAGCAGGGAAGTAACTCATCAGGATTTAATATTAGACAGATCCTTTTGGCAGGATTAGGGTAGATGGATTGGAAAGAACTAGAAGCAAAGAATGTAGTAACCATATAGGTGAGATAACATGAGAATATGAAGCAATCTATTTGTTAGGTATATAGGAGATAAAATGTGTAGAATTTGGTACACTAGCCCAATAAAGGAGGTGAAGGAAATTGAGAAGTTAAAAGTGACTTTCATCTTTCTGTCTTCTAAGCTGAGGTCAGTATAGCAAAAGTGGTTAAGTATGCAGTCTCCAAAGGCAGAATACTTGGTTTTACTACTTACTAGCTGTGTAACCTTGGGCAAGTTACTTAAGCCTGCTTTTCATCAGCTATGGTAGTAATTGCTTCCTAGGATTTTTTGGACCACTAGTGAGTTAATATTTGTAAATACTTAGAACAGTGCTTGGCACACAGTAAACATTCAGATAGCTTTAGTCATTGCTGTTATAGTTTGTAGTTAATATAATACTTATTATTTTATCAAATGGATGGTAATGGTGCCACTAATTGGAATGGGCAATAGAAGAGGCAAAGTATACTTGAAAACTAAGGTAATGTTTTAATTTAGACTTACTGAGTCTGAGGTGCCAGTCATATGTCCAGGTAGCAACGTACCACCAGAAGATGAGCCTGCAGTTCTAGCAAGGGGTCTGGTTAGAAGAATGTGAGTAGGTAAGATTGCCTTCTAAAAAAACGTGCTAGAGTTTGGGAACTAAACAGAAACCAATTTGTTCAGGAATAAATAAAATGAGAATGTGATGATAGGATGTCTAGCATATTCGTTCAAGAAGTTGTAGATGAGAGAAAAATATGTATGGCAGTAGTCAGAGAGAGGAAGAATTTTTTAATAAAGTTTTTTAAAAATAAAATCTTAAAATATTTTAAATAAAAAAATAGATTTAATATAATTATAGACTTAGTTTATACAAAGCCAGAGGATGGCAAGGAAAGGAAAATACTCAATAAAAATCAAAATAAAAACTAATATTAATTATTTACTAATGAAAAGGCTTACTTATTTTGTGTCAGCCACCATTCTAAGTACTTACATGCATTATCCCACTGGACCCTCAGAGCCAAGCAAGATGGGTACTGGATGAGAAAGCTTGGAGTTTGAGAGGCTAAGCTGGACTGTGTGGCCTTGAACCCAGGACTACCTGTTACCAAAGTTATTGTCTCTAAGCGCTGTACTATTTTGCTTCCCATACTTGGAATAAAAGGGATAATGGACAGTGATCCTAAAAACAAGAGTTCGGGTTAGAACTGAGAACAAAAATGGAAAAGTCGATGTAATAACCTATAATAGAAGAGAATGTAAAATATATATATATATATTTATATATATGTGTGTCACTGAATCACTTTACTGTACACCTGAGACTAACACAACACTGTAAATCAACTATATTTCAATATTTTTTTAAAAGAATGGATAAATCAAGAGCATCAAATAGTTGAGGATATGATTGAAGAATCTTTGGGTTGGGTTGGAAAAGAAGATATTAAACGAGTGAGAGGATATAGAGAACAGGTTTCTCATACCTTGGATACTGTGAAAACAGAAATATTATTTATATTAAAAATGTCTAAATCCTAATATTCAGTTGTCAAACACCAGTCATCAAACAATTTTAATGAACTTACTGCTTTTTCAAGAATACCTAAATCTGTTGGTTCTCTTGAGGAAGTGCTAAGACTCCTTTGGCAAGAAGGATTTGAAAGTGATATTTAAAAGTAATAATCCTAGATGTGAGTCCATTTATCTAAACTGATTTCAGGCAGGAAATGCAGTGATATTTACTGGTGTGTCTATTTGTCTGTTTTTTTTCCACAATAGTTTGAATGTTGTTAATGGGGTAATTGTTAGCAGAAACCTTTTCCTTATAGCAATGTTGGTGGGCTTTAAAATCCCTTGTACTTAAATTATCTTTTTCCCCCTTATATTATCTATGCAGTATTTACTTGAGAGGAAAAAAATCCGTACTGATTCATACCAGGCTTATAAAACAGAATGTGTGCTTCTACTTTTAATAGGCAAATGAAATAGAATGATTATAAACAATGAACTTGCCAACGTGATACTGCTAATCAGCTTGTTTAAACAAAACCCAAATCATGTGCCAAATACCTGCCATCTTGTTAAGGAACAGTTTGTGTTCTTTGTATGTGGCCAGATTTTATTCCCCAGAGATTTGATGCTATGAGGCTGGAATTCAATTTGTATGTGGTTAGGAATGATATTAGGTTCTAGACACACTGCCAGGACATATCTTTCCAAACAGGTGGGAGAATGAGGTGGAGTGGAAAAACTCTACAGTGATGCTTGAGGAGTTGCATAAATAGATTTATTTTTATAATGGCCTTTCAAAAATCTTCTCAGCCCTTTTCAGTTACTCAAGTTAATCACAAGGTTAGGATGTTCTCATTCTCATTCTCCATACTCATTACCCTGTATTTTCTTTTGCTTAATACAATGTAGAGGATGTATTTCAATGTTTGTAAATATTCATTTTCCAGAAACTCTTTTTCCATACATCTCATGAATCCATACTTGGTTTATTGCATTTTTCCCATCTGTTTAAAAGACATTTATCAATTAAAAAAACTTATGGCACAGAAAATTTCTCTTGGAAATGCTGCAGAAATAATTTATTTTTCTGCTTTAATATACAGCACTAAGCTGTTCCTTAGTGGAATGGAGATAAATATCTTACCAAATGTCTGAAATGTTGGCATCGGTACAAGCTAATCTGCATGTCTGTGATGGATATTAGGTCATTCTAGAAAACTGTACTCAGATAAGACCATGCAACTACTTTTATTTGTCCCTTTTTAAAGTTTTTGCTATTTGGGTAAGTTCTGGAATTTCATTGAATATTTTTTTCCTGCCCATTTTGCCTCACAACATCTGCTAAGTAAGAAAGAAATGAATCTGCAAATATTTTACATTTTATATTTTTAAAAATAAACATATGAAGTCTCAATTAAGTTTGCC
Source organism: Neophocaena asiaeorientalis asiaeorientalis (assembly GCF_003031525.2). Lineage (NCBI taxonomy): Eukaryota > Metazoa > Chordata > Mammalia > Artiodactyla > Phocoenidae > Neophocaena > Neophocaena asiaeorientalis. Next base: position 192,081 of record NW_020172989.1, on the reverse strand, counting down.
TATATTAAGTATCTCATGCTAGTTAACTGCTAATGGGGTTTAAAATCTTGTATCATATAACAAATAAGCCTCATCAGATAAACTGGAAACTATTCCAATTGAGTCTGTATTCTGATTCATGGAGCATTTCAGAACTAGCCTTGGAAAAATTGACATAATGGAAGAAAAAATGCTTAACTTTCTGGAAAGGTATTATGGAAATAAACTATGCTAATGCCATCCTTCATAGTTAGATCAACCTCCAGCTCGACATAGACTCAGCTGTCTTCTTCCTACTTACATCTGTTTCACCTTCCATGACCTGTTTTGTCTTAGTGGGACTGGAGGGGAATCTACTCCTGCCCCTTAACACAAACACAGCATATGTCTTCTTAATAAAGAAGTTAATAGGTCTTGGTTGCTTCAGGTTAACCCCAATTAACATCTGTAGTTTTCTTATTCATTAAACTGAAATCTTTGTGATCAAAGACTGTCTTTGATTGGACCTGGATCTACTGACCTACTGCTGTAACTAACACCCTATGACCTTAGAGGAAATGTCAATTTTTGAAGACCTAAGGAAGGATCAATCTAGCTTGCCCTATATATATATCTCCTTAAAGACAATGAAGTGTTAATATAGTCAGTTATTGAAATGATGTTGATCATCGGCATATCTTTTGTCCTTCTGTACAGAATAACAGAAACTTTCTTGTGACCAAGGATGAAAATTTTAAACAGTAAGACTTGAACCCTGGAAAATTAAGACCTATAAACAAAATTGAAATATCTATAGAAATTTTTAGAAATATCTATAGAATTCTTTCTGGTCTCCGTCCCTGTCTTCTCTGTTACTGCCCATCTGTCCTTCTGTAATCAACAGTGCATAAATAATCTTGGCCCTTCACTTCCATACAGAAAAATAATCAAATTTCTATTTAATTATTACAGAGCAATATCTAATCTGAAAACCATGTAAACTGATGCACACAAGTTTGCTTGTAATTGGGAGAAAATAGAACATCTCTTTCTCAGGTCACTTTCCCTTAAATTGTGATATTTTTGTAAAAACACTCCTTGCCTTTGTTGTCTGCATGAACTGTTTTTACTGGGACTTGGGAAAGGTTGTACATAGCAGTAGCAGCTTTTGGTGCCTTAGGAAAAGGCCCAGTTATGTGATGAAAAGAGCCTGGGCCACCTACTCATCTACCTAGGCAGATCCTGTGTCTTCTACTTTAGCTCAAACCCTTGGCTTCTCCAAGCCACCTTTCTTTTTAAAAAAAATAAATAAATAAGTTAATAAATGTAAAGCATATGGAACACATAAAAAATCAACAAGTCAACAATCAATAAATCAATTCCTGTAGATAGTTATGCACGTATCAGGTTAGCCCATGGACTTTGCTTCAGCAGGCACCCAAAACCCATTACACACCATAACTCTATGAGAAAGCTTAGAAGGAACAGTGACAATTGTATATATTCCTGAAAGAGCAAATCTATTTGTAAGGCTAAATTAGTTCTTCAGTAAGTTCCTCATTATAGTCACAGCAATCTTGTGAGAGAATCATATCTCAAAAAGCCCATAAGAAATACTGGAAGTGATGGTAAACGGTTAGTTATTCCTCATTTTTTAACCAGAATATCCTGTATTAATGGCTTATTTACACACTCAGATTTCTCTTCACTGTACTTCATTTATTATGGGAAATATAAAATATGAAAATGTCAGTTCTGATAGTGGCAAAGAAAGCTGTGAATTGTTGTAATGTGATAAGGACGTAGATAGTTAGATTTGGTCTAAAGGCAGAAGAATATAATAGCAAGGAATAAGTGATAGGATGTAGCAAAATACAAGGATTTGGGACCAAGAAGAGTAGCTAAATTTCCTTACTTACCCATTTTCCTGAATTTAAAGTGTATTTTCATATTTTGGTGCTTTTAGAGGTTATGAAATATTTATTTGCTTAAAAATAACTGTAATGAAACTTCTGAATATGCTACATAGATGTTGATATTCAGGACCCTCTACACTCTATCATAGTCTACTTTCTCCGCCCTTTCTCCCTTTCTTTCTCTACAACCACCCAACAAGATAAATATATTTCCTTCCAAAAACGTTGTCTTTTTGTCTCAACTTTGCTCTTCTATTTCTGTGCCTATCTTAGTCCATCTTCAGTGGACAATATCCAGCCCACTTCCTCATACATCTAGATTAAAACTGATTAAGAAACCAGTGGCTGGGAAAGGAAAAGAAGCAGAAAATGTAGGTTATCCTTTTAAAAGTTTGTTAGTAAAAAGGAGAAAGGTGAAATAATGTTGCAAGTTCCTAAGGAAGATTTCCTTTCTCTTTTCTTTTTGTCCTTAGAATTTTGCTTTAGACTGAGAAAATTAATAAAGAAGAAGAGAAAATTGTATGTACTGGGAAAATGAGGAAGCTTGATAGAGAAAACCTGGAGGACGTGAAAATAAACTGAGTCAAGAGTAAAGATGGGGCTGTATCTAGAGTCTAGGAGGTAGTGCATGATAAGGCTTCAAAGAGATGCTGGAGAGTTATTTTATAGATAGGTGAAAGTTGAAGAATTTGAGTGAACTCATTATGATAGCCTGCATCTTCTCAGTAACATAACTGCTGAAAATGAGAAATACAGGGTTGGAGATGATGGACACTTAAGAAGAGTAGAAAAGTTCTGGAAGGGCTATCATAGGAAATAAGATAGGTCGTCAGCTGAATTTAAGGAATGCAAAGTTAAATTGAAGACCTAGTTGAGATTAGATACATATAGAGATGATGCAAGTTGCAATTAAGGAATCTCATATTTTGTTCATTTCTAAGAATAAAGCATGATGCTGTACAGTTACATTTTATGATTAGGTTCCTGATAGACATAGCAGATAAAAGGCATAATTACATGTCAGTGTTATTGTTGGCAAAAGATCAGAGATTCCTGAAATTGCAGAAGCAGCATGCCTTTCTTCAAGCCTTTAATATTAACAAAATGGATAACTATTGGTTGCTAAAACATAATCTAATGTAATACCAGCCTGTCCTAGATAGAACTATATCTGCAGATGTACCAAGCACTTATGGAGGTTTCAGTCAATTCTAATAAATATAAAATTCTGTTTTATAGAATGTTGATATACATGGTTTTACATTACTGGAGCTGTCAACTAAGAAGAACTAAGACTACAGGATTAAATGGTTATTTTCCCATTTTAGATACAATGATAGTAATTGGATAATGCTCACCCAGTTTTTGTATAAACAGGAGATCATAGAACAATTGGCTTTAGACTCTAATACAGGTTTAAGTAGAAACTAGAGACAGTAATGACAATAAAGTCAGGAGTGCTTGACAGGCATTGGAGGGACAAGAGTGCTAGCAGTTTTCTTCTTTTTTAAATTTTTTTTGAAAGGAGTGCTAGCAGTTTTGTCTTGGAAAGAAGAAAGAGAGAAAATGTAACCTCCTCTTCGCCTATATCCCCAATTACATAATAATAGGGTAATAGTAACTGCTATAAAAAATGTGCCACAACAGTTATAATTGCTTGAACAACTAGTTTATTTCTTGCTCACAAAACAGTCCTGAGCTATTCCAGTTTAGTGGAAAGTAAGGAATGTTTCATTCCGCTTAGTCATTCAGGAACCCAGGTTAATGGAGTCTCTGCCATACTCAGGACATGGCTTCCAAGGTTGTATAGTTGTCTCTTCCCAATGAAAGAATGAGAAGGTTCCTGGAAATTGGCTTCTGGGAAGTTTGATGGGCCAATATAGAAGTGTAGCACGTTGATTGTGCTAAATTTTGTTCTACTATCCAGAATTTTGTCATGTGACCAAACCTAATTGTAAGGGAAGCTAAGAATGTAATCTAGTTGTGTGCCTAGGAAAAGAGGAAAAGGGGTGTAGAACAACTCACAGTTGGTGCCATGCTAACTGCTTAGTAGGCATTGTGACAACAGTAACTGCTATATTAATCTAATATGGAAGGTTATCTCTTACCTAACCCTAAGCACCACTTAATGTTTGGGAACATGTGGCTGGTTTCCTTCTAGTTAGACCTTGTTTGAATACATTTTTAAAATTAAGAAATCAGCAATTAAACTCATTATCCAACATTTGAAAACTGTTGAATTGTTTTAGAATTCACCTGTTCAGTGCCATAACTATACATGACCCTTGATGATGAGGCAATGTGGAAAATTCTTATCCCCACTGTGATTGGCAACTGTAAAAATAATGAGTGCGTTGGAGAAAAGACAGCCTCTTCAATAAGTGGTGCTGGGAAAACTGGACAGGTACATGTAAAAGTATGAAATTAGAACACTCCCTAACACCATACACAAAAATAAACTCAAAATGGATTAAAGACCTAAATGTAAGGCCAGACACTATCAAACTCTTAGAGGGAAACATAGGCAGAACACTCTATGGCATAAATCACAGCAAGATCCTTTTTGACCCACCTCCTAGAGAAATGGAAATAAAAACAAAAGTAAACAAATGGGACCTAATGAAACTTAAAAGCTTTTGCACAACAAAGGAAAACATAAACAAGACGAAAAGGGAACCCTCAAAATGGAGAACATATTTGCAAATGAAGCAACTGACAAAGGATTAATCTCCAAAATTTACAAGCACCTCATGCAGCTCAATAACAACAACAACAAAAAAACCCAATCCAAAAATGGGCAGAAGACCTAAATAGACATTTCTCCAAAGAAGATATACAGACTGCCAACAAACACATGAAAGAATGCTCAACATCACTAATCATTAGAGAAATGCAAATCAAAACTACAATGAGATATCATCTCACACCGGTCAGAATGGCCATAAACAAAAATTCTAGAAAAAATAAATACTGGAGAGGGTGTGGAGAAAAGGGAACCCTCTTGCACTGTTGGTGGGAATGTAAACTGATACAGCCACTATGGAGAACAGTATGGAGGTTCCTTAAAAAACTACAAATAGAACTACCATATGACCCAGCAATCCCACTACTGGGCATATACCCTGAGAAAACCATAATTCAAAAAGAGTCATGTACCACAATGTTCATTGCAGCTCTATTTACAATAGCCCGGACATGGAAGCAACCTAAGTGTCCATCATCGGATGAATGGATAAAGAAGATGTGGCACATATATACAATGGAATATTACTCAGCCATAAAAAGAAACGAAATTGAGTTATTTGTAGTGAGGTGGATGGACCTAGAGTCTGTCATACAGAGTGAAGTAAGTCAGAAAGAGAAAAACAAATACCGTATGCTAACACATATATATGGAATCTAAGAAAAAAAAATGTCATGAAGAACCTAGGGGTAAGACAGGAATAAAGACACAGACCTACTAGAGAATGGACTTGAGGATATGGGGAGGGGGAAGGGTAAGCTGTGACAAAGCGAGAGAGAGGCATGGACATATATACACTACCAAACGTAAGGTAGATAGCTAGTGGGAAGCAGCCGCATAGCACAGGGAGATCAGCTCGGTGCTTTGTGACCACCTAGAGGGGTGGGATAGGGAGGGTGGGAGGGAGGGAGACGCAAGAGGGAAGAGATATGGGAACATATGTATATGTATAACTGATTCACTTTGTTATAAAGCAGAAACTAACACACCATTGTAAAGCAATTACACTCCAATAAAGATGTTAAAAATATTCTAAAATTTAGTTATTGGCCAGTTCTGTAAAAAAAGTAAAAACGATTGAATTATATATTTTAAATGGGTGAATGTTACTGTATATAAATTGTAGTGAGATAAAGCTGTTACAAAAGTACTTTTAGCTGATATGTCCTTTATGAATTTCCAGACTATTTCTTAATTAAAATTTTCACCTAACAAAAAAAAATTTTAAAAATAGTGAGTGCGTTTTGACTAAAGAGGATGATAATATTCATTTGTTAAAGTAGTGGGATTTTATATATATATTTTTTCATTTATTTAAAAAATGTCTGCTATTGCCTCAATACTCTTTATGCAATAAATAAAAACTCTTGCTTTTTAAATGGTGAGTACAAGTTTCTCAAATGTGTTTAAGTGCCTATGTTATGTTAATGTATGTTATGTTTAAAAGTCTTCTATGGATTTTTCAAAATTCAGATTGATTCTCTTATAATCTTAACTTGACTTTGAATGTAGGCTCTCATTAGCAAGTATGCCCAGATGCATTCCTTAAAAAATTGTCATCATTATTGACCTTTATTACTTTGTGGTCTGTGCTATGTCTTAAGAAAATATTGTTTATTTTTTCTCATATTTGGGAGTTGGGTTTGTGTGAACATATCTTAAAATGTTAAAAATTTTAATTAAAACAAATGAGAATATTCCAGAATCCCTATATTGTCTAAGGATTAAAGGAAAAATTACTTATATTAAGTCTTGGCCTCACTAGTTAGCACAAGCTTCAAAGTTTCAAAGAATAAAGGTTTTCCCAAAAGAGAAAGGTTTCTGGGAAAAACATGAATTCAAATCATATTTGAAATTATTATTCTCTTCTCTCCTAATACCCTCCCAACATGCAAATATACAAATTCCTAATAATCATTAATGAAATCATATATGGAATTATAGCCTGAATAATTGTAGGGAGAAATTTATAAAAATTTCGTAGATACATTGAATTTCTTCCTGCTATGGGACAGAGGATTGTGTGGCAATGTGTATGTCTCTGTGTGTGTACCACGTGTGTATGTTTAGCATGCATGTAAGACTGAGTTTTGCAGTTTCCCTTTGCTCTCATACCAATTCGTTAGAGTGAGATTTACTGAATAGTTTTATGCTACAGTCAGTTTTGACATTTCTATGGATAATTAGATATACATATGGGCTTCTCTGGTTTCAGTAATAAGCATGAAACATTGATTTCATCACTTAAATAATACTTACAAAAGTATCTCCATATCAAGAAAGTTGTTCTTGAACTTAAGTACACACAAAAATTAACTGGATAGCTTAATAGAAGTGTAGATTTCCAATGAAATAAAATTAGAAGGGCATGAATATGCATTTATTATCAGCACCCCCTCCAAGGTGCTTGCTCCATGGATCACATGTCAAGAAACACTGCCTTGGGTAGTGTATATATGTCAAAGCATATGTAAAATAGATAGCTAGTGGGAAGCAACCGCATAGCACAGGGAGTTCAGCTTGGTGCTCTGTGACGACCTAGAGCGGTGAGATAGGGAGGGTGGGAGGGAGACGCAAGAGGGAGGGGATATGGGGATATAAGTATACGTATAGCTGATTCACTTTGTTATACAGCAGAAACTAACACAACAATGTAAAGCAATTATACTCCAAAAAAGATGTTTAAAAAAAAAAAAGAAACGCTGCCTTAAGGAGTGACTCAAGGAATATTTCAATGTTCAACTCCTTTATCATGCATCTTACATCAAGCCTTATGCAAAATGACGTTTCTGAAATGAATATTTTGTGCCACCCATATTTAACCTGAATTCTGTAGTGACACATGAAGTTCCTGATTAATAACCCACCCAGTTTCCCTTTGAACATGAAATATCTAAGCTGTAGAACAGGGGCTAGGAAACTATGGCCTGTGAGCCAAATCTGGCCTGTCTGTTTTTGTTGGGCCTATAAGCTGAGTGGTTTTTACAGTTTGAAACGGTTTAAAAAAATTGAAAGAATATTTCATGATGCGTGAAAATTATATTCAAATTTCAGTGCCCATAAAATAAAGCTTTTTTAGTTTTATTTATGCTCATCTGTTTACATATCACCTATGGCAGTTCATATGCTATAATGACAAAATTAAGTAGCAACCACTGTATGGTATGCTATCATCACTTTGCATTGCTGTTCAGTGCACTTCAAATCACAGTGACACAGTTATAATTCTATGTAGTCTTTCAAGTGCTACACGTATGGTCATATCACATCATTGGTAAAGCAGTGGCACTGTGGTTGTGCTAAAATAATAAAATATGTCAACATCACCAAATTAAGCATGCACTAGTAATATTCCAAATTGATAAGAAAACAATAGTCAAAAAATTAGAAAATTAAAATGGAATTTCTCACCATAGCAGAATTCCTTCACAAAAATAAAAATGAGAATGAAGATGCAACCATAGTAAGTTTCTGAATCATTCATTTGTTAAACAAGGAAAGTCATTTGCTGATGTTGAGTTAAATCATGTTTGATTGCAATAGTTGAAGAAATTTATTGGAGGAAAATAAACTTGTTTAAGAGTATTAGCTTTTTGGTAAGAACAGTTGCTGAAAGAATTGAGGATGTTGGGAGGAACATCAATAGTCAGTTGAAAAACAAAACAAGTGATTTCCTTGGCTGTTGATCAGCCCACGAATGTTGCTGATACTGCTGTTAATTTGAACAGTCAATGCCAAGTGTAAAGTAACAGAAGAACTAGCCCCTATGAATAGACCATAGGCAAGAAATTTGTAAAGAACTTGTAAAAAACACTAATTCAGTACAATCTGAAGTGGAATCAGCTAAGATGTTATAATAGTGTTGAAGATATGTATCAAGCAGAGAAGGATTAGTTATACAAATTTACAAAGTTTGTGAAAATGAAAAGGTGTTTAAACTATTATTCATCACCAGGGACTTTGTGGGAAATATTTGAATCTATAGTGTATTATTGAGCTAATTGTGTTAGTGGTGAACTTCATTCACTCTTGTGACATTAACGACTGTCATTTCTAGGCATTTTTTTGGTCAGAAATAGAGACTGAATATGTTGAGTTGCCCCACCATGTGGCAGTTCAATGGTGTAACAGTGGTCAAGTTTTATTATAGTTTTCTTTTTTAACTCAAGGTTGAGATTGAAGTTTTTCTGAATAGGAAGAACAACCTTCAATGACTATTTTTGAATATTAAATGATTTTGGAAATTAGCTTTGCTTCAGACTTGATAACGTTTCTTAATGGATTCAACCTAAACTTATAAGCAAAACAGTGCATATATGTGCAATTTTTCTGGCAGTAAAGTCATTTCAACAATGACTTATGTTGTTTGAATTAAATATATTACTTTTCTATTGATGTGTAACAAATTATTACAAAGTAGGCAGCTTAAAGCAAAACATATTTATTAACTCACAGTTCTATATGCTGAAATCAAGATGTCAGCCAGGCTGAGTTCTCCTAAGGGCGCTCTAGGGAAAAATCCACTTCCAAGCTCATTCATTTTGTTGGCAGAATTCAATTCCGTTTAGTCTTAGGACAAAAAAATCGTTTCCTTGACAGCTTCATCAAAGAAACACTCTCAACATCTAGAGACTGCCCACATTTCTTTCCACATGGTACTCTCAATTTTCAAGCCAGCAAGGTGCATCAAATCCTTTTCAGTCTTAGAATCTCAGACTTCCTCTATCTCTGACCTCTAGAACAGGTTTGAAGGGCTCCTGTGGTCAGGCCTAATCATGGGAGTAAATTCCATCCCCTCACAGCCTCAGAGATTTTACAGGGTGTGTACACAGAGGGTGGGAATATTGGGAGTCATCTTAGAATTCTGCCTACCACACATTAGTGATGTCAAGGTGCTTTATACACTTCCATTGCTCTTGAATGGTAAAATGAAAAGCAAGATCTCCATTTCCAAACAAATTTGCAATGGGTATATTTTCTGAACTCAAACTGTAGATCCAGTAGTGTTTTTCAGACCTCTATGTAAGTACAAAGAAAATTTCAATAATTAAAAATCCACTTAACTGTGCCATTGAGAAGCTTTGACATAACTCTCAATTAGAAGTGATACATCTGCAGTGTAATAACATGCTTAAGGGAAAATATAAAAAGATTAATGTAGTAGAACTAAACAGATTCCTTCCAAGGAATGAATATATTCAATTAAAATCATATTTTTATAGATTGATATCAGTAGTTGGCAATACCTGTCTTGTGAAAATACATTCTCAAATATGAAATACATAAAATCTCATCAAAGATCAGCATTAACAGATGAGCATTTGCAATTGATTTGAACAATATATTTGAAATTTAATTAAGTAAATTTTTATTTAAAAAAACAAGGAATTCAATTTTTGGTAATAGGCTTATAAAAAGTTGAATTCCATCATTACTATTATTGTTTGAATTTCATCAATAAAATGTTTATTGTTATAATTACATAAGTACATAATTTCCTCAATTTTGTGTCTTGACCAACAAAAATCTAAAATATTTACTATCTGTCCTTTTAAAGGAAAAGTTTTCTTGCTTTTGAATCGTGCAGCTATCTGTGGGTCAATGGTGATAGTGATGTCTGTTTTGATGTGTGCTTCTAAGTGATGTCATATATAGTATTGGCTATACAGCACCTTCATCAAGAATGTCTCTATGATTTACATCTTTGCAGTTACTAAACTCCTCAACCTCCTCAACTCCTTCATTTCTTTCCATTTATTAATCTAATAAATATTTAGTACCTATTAGGTGCCAGGTACTGTGTTAGTCTTGATGAGAAGGTACAGGGTGAATGACAGGCTTAATTCCTGCTTTCATGGGTTTTCACTCAAGTTTGGATAGCAGAACAAAAATAAAATAAAATTAAGTAAAATAAAGTAAAAAAGAAATGTGTGAAATATTTATAAAGTGTAGCTAATGCTATTCATTCAGAATGCTTACTGCGTTCCTTTCTCTGAGCCAGACACTATTCTAGGCACTGTAGACTTACTGGAGAAAAAAAAAGTCAAAAATCCTTTTACTAATGGAGTTTACATTCTAGTGGAAGAAACAAGCAAAACTGAAAAAGAATAAATGATCAGTCGCCATTATATCGAAGAATCGGGAATCCTTTTCTATGGTGAACACCGAAGTTGAACCTAAATGATAAGAAGAGCTGTTCTTACAAAGAATGGACGGAAGAGTGTCCTAATTAAGGGAACAATGTGTGCAAAGATCCTGAGACAGAGCCTGTTTTGGTCATCAGCACCCCCAGCACCCAGTAGGTCTCAGTAAATATGTTTCTAAATTTGTTTTTGTGGGATGTAGCATAGCATGTGAGGAAAAGAGTGGCATAGATGGAGGGAAAGACATTATTCAAGGTATTTCACACTTTAAAAGGAAGTTAGATTTATTCAAAGTGAAGGATAAGCCATTAAAGAGTTCTACATGAAGGATAAAATCATACATGCATGTTTTGAGAAAATAATTTACTACGTAATTCCCACTCACCACCACTGCATGTGATCCTCTCCTTCACTCAGTGGTCTAACCAAACTACGTTTAACGTCATTCCCTAAACATTTTGTGGCCTATTAGCATTGCATGACACAGCTTCATTACTAACTATTCTTTGAAGCCTTTCCTGATTCTCCTAGCAGATTTAGTTGTTCCCACCCCAGCAGGTTCTTTATAGCTTTGATATTATTGTATTCTATATTACATGTTAGCATTTGTCTCCAATGACTTGAACATGAATTTTCCAAATACAGCCTTCAAATCTTACTTATGTTTCTAACTTCTTCTTTCACTGTGCTTGCAACATAGTAGGTATTCAGAAAATGTTGACTGAATAAAGAAAACCATGAAACATTTTATCTCCTAATATAAGGTTTAGTTAATATTACTTTTTAATAGTGACTGTAATTTCCAGGAGGCTCTCTGGTGGATTTATAAAAATTAATCGCTTTCACTGTTGTGGTCATCATAATTTGGATAAGTGTATTTGGATAGAAAAAGAGGAAAATATTGAGTTTAGATTCCAATTACTGATTCCAATTCAGATTGTGTTTTTAAAAATACTGAATTGGTCCAGCAATTCTGCTGTAAATAAGGTGATATTTCATAAAGGTCAAGGACTGGGGATGGTAAATATCTGATGTATTTATTTTAAAATAAAAACATAAGAAAAATATGTGATGTTATAAAATAAAATTCTGTATCAAATTAAGAGTTATAAGAATTAAGATTTTTATTGAAGTACATTGATTTACAATATTATGTTAGTTTCTGGTGTACAGCATAGTGATTCAGCATTTTTACAGCTTACATGCCATTAAAAGTTATTACAAGATAATGGCTACAATTCCCTGTATTATACAATACATCTTTGTTACTTTTCTATTTTATTCATAGTAGTTTGTGTCCATTAATCCCATACCTCTGTCCTGCCCCTTGCCCCTTCCCTCTCCCCACTGGTAACCACTAGTTTGTTTTCTGTATTTGTGTGTCTGTTTCTATTTTGCTATATACATTCATTTGTTTCATTTTTAGATTCCACATAATATAAGTGATATCATATGGTGTTTGTCTTTCTCTGTCTGACTTATTTCACTAAGCATAAGATTTTTTAGACCCATCCACGATGCTGCAAATGGCAGACTCTTCCATATCTTGGCTATTGTAAATAGTGCTGCTGTGAACATTGGGGCGTGTGTATCTTTTTGGATTAGTGTTTTCATGTTTTCCAGACATATACCCAGAAATGGAACTGCTGGATCACATGTTGTTCTGTTTTTAGTTTTTTGAGGAATCTCCATGCTGTTTTCCATAGTGGCTGCACCAATTTACATACCCACCAACAGTGTACAAGCGTTTCCTTTTCTCCACATCCTCACCAACATTTGTTATTTGTAGACTTTTGGATGATAACCATTCTGACAGGTGTGAGGTGATACCTCATTGTGGTTTTTGATTTGCATTTCTCTAATAATTAGTGATGTTGAATATCTTTTCATGTGCCTTTTAGCTGTCTGTATGTCTTCTTTGGAAAAATGTCTATTCAGGTCTTCTGCCCACGTTTTGATTGGGTTGTTTGCTTTTTTGATATTGAGTTGTATGAACTGTTTAACTATTTTGGATATTAACCCCATGTCAGTTACATCATTTGCAAATATTTTCTCCCATTTCATAGATTGTCTTTTGTTCTGTCAATGTTTTCCTTTGCTGTGCAAAAGCTTTTAAATTTGATTAGGCCCCATTGGCTTACTTTTGCTTTTACTTCTTTGGCCTTGAAAGATAGATTGAAAAATATATTGCTGTGATTTATGTCAAAGAGTGTTTGGCCTATGTTCTTTTCTAAGGGTTTTATGGTTTCAGGTCTTACATTTGGGTATTTAATCCATTTGAGTGTATTTTTGTATATGGTGTGAGGAAATGTTCTAATCTCGCTGTTTTACATGTAGCTGTCCAGTTTTCCCAGCCCCGCTTATTGAAGAGGGTGTCTTTTCCCCATTGTATATTCTAGCCACTTTTTTCATAGACTAATTGACCATAGGTGTGTATGTTTATTTCTGGGCTCTCTATTCTGTTACATTGATCTATGTGTCTGCTTTTGTGCCCATACCATGCTGTTTGGATTTCTGTAGCTTTGTAGTATAATCTGAAGTCTGGGATGATGATAGCTCCAGCTTTGTTCTTTTTTTCAATGTTGCTTTGGCAATTTGGGACCTTTTGTGGTTCCATATGACTTTTGGGATTGTTTGTTCTAGTTCTGTGGAAAATGTCATGGGTATTTTGATAAGGATTGAATTAAATCTGTAGATTGCTTTGGGTAGTATGGACATTTAAACAATATTAATTCTTCCAGTTCAAGAACACAGGATAACTTTCCATTCTTTTGTATCAACTTCAATTTCCTTCATCAGTGTTCTGTAGTTTCCAGAATATAGGTCTTTCACTTCGTTGATTAAGTTAATTCCTAGGTATTTTACTCTTTTTTGATGCAATTTTAAACAAGATTTTTTTTTTTACTTTCTCTTTCTGATAGTTAATTATTGGTGTATAGAGAAGCAGCATATTTCTGTATGTCAGTCTTGTGTCCTGCAACTTTGATAAATTCACTAGTTCTAATAGTTTTTCGGTGGAGACTTTAGGGTTTTCTATATAAAGTATCATGTCATCTGTAACTAGTGACAGTTTTATTCTTACCTTCCAATTTGGATGTCTTTTATTTCTTTTTCTTGTCTGATTGCTGTGGCTGGGCTTCCAATTCGCTGTTAAATAGAAATGGAGAGAGTGGGCATCCTTCTCTTGTTCCTGATTTTAAAGGAGAGGCTTTCAGCTTTTCACCATTGAGTATGATGCTGGCTGTGGCTTTGTCATAAATGGCCTTTATTATGTTGAGATATGTTCCCTCTATACCCACTTTGGTGAGAATTTTTATCATCAATGGATGCTGAATTTTGTCAGGTATTTTCTCTCTGTCTATTGAGATGGTAATGTAATTGTTATTCTTTCTTTGTTAATGTGATATATCACATTGATTGATTTGTGAATATTGAATCATCCTTGCCTCCTTGGAATAAATTCCAAGGATCATCATGGTGTATGATCCTTTTATATATTGCTGGATTCAGTTTTTTAATATGTTGTTGAGGATTTTTGCTTGTATATTCATCAAAGACACTGGCCTGTAATTTTCTTTTTTTATAGTGTTTGTCTAGTTTGATTTCAGGGTAATGGTGGCCCAGTAGAATGAATTTGGGAGTTTTCTGTCCTCTTCAATTTTTTGGAATAGTTTGAGAAGGATAGGTATTAGCTCCTCTTTATATGTTTGACAGAATTATCGCATGCAGCCCTCCAGTCCTGGACTTTTCTTTGCTGGGAGTGCTTTTATTACAAATTTAACTTTACTGCTAGTGATTGGTCTGTTTAAATTGTCTGTTTCTTCTTAATTCAGTCTTGTCAGGTTGAATCTTTCTAGAAATTTCCTCATTTCTTCTAGGTTGTCCAATTCATATCAGCTGTTATTACTCCTCTTTTATTTCTTTTTTTAAAAATTTGGGTCCTCTCTACTTTCTTCCTGGTGAGCTGGGCTAAAGATTTTTCAATTTTGTTTATCTTTTCCTAAAACCACCTCTTGGTTTTATTGATCTTTTCTTTTCTTTTCTTTTTGATGTCTATTTTATTTATTCCCTCTCTGATCTTTATTATTTCTTTCCTTCTGCTGATTTTGGGCTTTGTTCTTTTTCTAATTCCTTTAGGTGGTAGTTTAAGTTGTTTATTTGAGATTTTTCTTATTTCTTGAGGAAGGCTTGTATTGCTATAAACTTCATTCTTTGAACTGTTTTTGCTGCATCCCATAGATTTTGGAGTGTTGTATTTCCATTTTCATTTGTCTCAAGGTATTTTCTGATTTCCTCTTTGATTTCTTTATTCACCCATTAGTTTTATAGTAGCATGTTGTTTAGTATCACCCATTGTTTTTTTTGTAGCATGTTTTTTAGTCTCCATGTGTTTGTTATTTTCCCCTTTTTCTTTCTGTAATTGATTTCTAGTTTCATATCATCATGGTTGGAAAAAATGCTTGATATAATTTCTATCCTTTTAAATTTGTTGAGGTTGATTTTGTGGCCTATTATGTAACCTATCTTGGAGAATGTTCCATGTGCACTTGAAAAGAATGTGTATTCTGCTGTTTTGGATATAATGTCCTACAGATATCTATTAAGTACAACTGGCCTATTGCATCATTTAAGACCACTGTTGCCTTATTGATTTTCTGTCTGAATGATCTGTCCATTGATGTCAGTATGATGTTAAAATCCCCTACAATTGTATTATTGTCAGTTTCTCCCTTCATGTCTGTTGGTATTTGCTTTGTATATTTAGACGCTCCTGTATTGGATGCATATATGTTAATGAGCTTAATGTCTCTTGTATTGATCCCTCTATCATTCTGTAATGCCCTTCTTTGTCTTTTGTTATACCGTTTGTTTTAAAGATTATTTTGTCTGATATGTGTATTGCTACCCCAACTATCTTGTTGTTTCCATTTGCATGAAACATCTCTTTCCATCCCCTTACTTTCAGTCAGTGTGTGTCTTTAGCCCTGAAGTGAGTCTCTTGCAGGCAGCATATTGAATGGTCCTGGTTTTGTTTGTTTGCTTAATTGTTTGTTTCATCCAATCAGCCACCCTATGTCTTTTGATTGGAGTGTTTAGTCCATTGACATTTAAAGTAATTTTTGATAAGTATTTACCTACTGCAAATAACAATATTATTACTTGTTTTCTGGTTGTTTTATAGTTCTTTATTGTTCATTTCTTTGTGTTTCTTTCCTTGTGGTTTGATGATTTTTGTTAGCATGCTTGTGTTCCTTTCTTTTTAGTATTGTACCCATTGTGGGTTTTGATTTGTGGTTAGCATGGGGTTCATAAACCTTGACCTGTAACTATATCTATTTGTTTTAAACTGGTAGTCATTTAAGTTCAAACACATTCTAAAAGATCTACAATTTTTTACTCCCTCCCCCTACATTTTGTGTTTTTGGTGTTATATTTTACATCTTCATGGTTATACCTTAACTGTTTATTGTAGTTATAGTTGCTTTTACAATTTTTGTCTTTTACAATCTTTATACTGTCTTAAGTGTTTGATCCTCAGTCCTTACTATATACTTGCTTTTCCTGTGGGATTTTCTCTTTCCTATAGATTTTTACTTCTTTTCCACTTAGAGAAGGCTCTTTAACATTTCTTTTAGGGTTGGTTTAGTATTGATGAAAGAATTAAGTTCTTTTGAGTTTCTTTTGCTATTCATGTTACTCCCATATAAACTTGGTTCCCACCTTTATCTCTAAGATAAAAAAAATATGTAATTTCTTACACTTGATTCAGTGTCATTGAAAAGCAGAAGGAACTCAATAAATGTTAGATGGTTATATGAAAGAGTGAATGAATTTATCCTCCTCAAGTATATTAATAGCAAACACACTTTTTTCTTTTACGCATTAGTTATATTTATTTTTAGTAACTTCAACATTTACATAATGACAGTCTTAATGTTCTGATCTTACAGTTTCTCATCTTTCCTGGCTCTTTTAGGTTTCATTGGTACATCATGGCAGTTACCCACTTGCAAGACTGCTTCATGTGTCATTCAAAACTGTTCATGTCCAGCATTATCAAATTTATAAAACAAGAAACTCCAATATTTTCAATCTCCCCTCATTCTCATTCATTATTTATGGTTACCTTGCCATAGCAGCCTCCAATTTTTCCTCACCAGTGTATTGTGTCTTCAGTTTCATTCTTCTGCAACTTGTTTCCTTCTTTTAGCTACATTGGTTAATCTGCCATTTTATCAGTCTCTCAACTAACACAAACTTATTGTATCTTTCTCTCCTGGTAATCTTTATAATCACCAATAGTGTACTTCTTCATTTTGATGTTTAGATTGCTTTTACTTTAGTCCATGCCATAATTATCATTTATTTTGTGTATTAGAATTGTGTAACTTCTAAGGCATATAAAACCTCACCATTACTACAGATCAATAGCTCAACCTGCCAAGTATTTATTTATTTCACAACACTTCTTAATTCCCACTCTTCCTGTTCTAGGCATTGCAAATAAATTCTAAAGTTCCAAATGTTTCATTCAAGTTTATTTCTGTCTCTTTTCTGGACAGTAATCCCATTATTTCTAATTTTGAATATTTAAAACTTCATTGAGTGAGTCACACATGTTACTAAATTTTAACTATCTGTGCAGCAAACACAAAATTGTAGTAAATGAGCATTTTCTTCTAGTTCAAGAAAGTATCATTGTACATGTGGCTATTTGCCACCACCACTTTAGCTGTGATGAATTAGAAAAAGTGGTCTTAGGAGGAAGGAAAAATTCAGGAATCCGAAGAGGGACTATCTGCAGGTCTAGGCAACACAAATCAGGAGCTTTCAATTATGTTCATCCATGAGGGACAGGTAGTTTAATCTTGACAATATTGGTTTCAAATCAGGAAATCTGGACCCAGTATCAATAGCAGTCAGGAATGTTAACTTCACTAGTATACCTGAGTGATAGCTGCTTACCAGCAAACCCAACTGTGGGCAAGTTTTTCACTTAAATTGTTTCACTTGATATAATTTTCACAGTTTGATCATTTGATGCTTACACCATGTTTTCTACTTAGATTTCAACCAGTTCTCCTTTTGAGCTGGCTTGGAAAAAAAGGACTGATCAAATTTATGCTTTATGCTTTTACACTTTTTAATTGAGTTATAATTAGTATATAATATTATATTAGTTTCAGTGGTACACCATAGTGAATCAAGATTTTCATATGTTATGAAATGATTGCTGCAATAAGACCAGTTATCATCCATCACTAGTTGTTACAATATTATTCACTATATTTCCTTTGTTTTTATAACATCCTGTGACTTATTTATGTGCTTTTACATTCTTGTTGTGTTTGCAGACCACCTAGGAAAGAGTCCAATCCTTGTAGGAGATAGATTATTTTAAATCTTTTGCTCTTTATGTGAATGTATTCCAGATTCTTTTTACTTTACTGATTATAAGTGAAAGTGAGTCCAACATTCCACATGATGTCTGGCATTTTCTTTATTAGGTTCAATGTACTATTTACAGTTCAAATTATTCTCTTTATAGAGATATTCAATTGGGAAAGACTGTCAGTTGGTAGTTTTCTTACAAGGTTTGCTAGGATTCTATTTTAAATTAGTATAAAATATTTATGAAAAATGCCTTTGATGTTAGTATTTTTAACATACTGAAAGAAGTACATATGGACATGTTCAAATAGCTTTTTCAGTGGAGAGAGTCACTTAGGCAATAATAATGTGGTTAAAAAGCAAATAACATGTAAGGATGATAAATCATAAGAAAATGCCCTTGAATTTGAACTTTTAGTTACTAATAACCAAAAGCACAACTTAAAATATTAAAATAGATGACTATATGCATTGTTTTAAATGTAAAGAAAAACTATATTTAAAGAGGGAATCGGGGTATGGTTAATTTGACATCTGATCTGTAGAGTATCAATCTTAAACCTGTAACAGTCACACAAAATAAATGTCAGCTCTGTTTTTACTATTATAAATACTATAGCTATTAACACTTTTGCTTTTTTTCCAATAGCTGGAAAAAGTGTACCAAACCAAAGTGAGCCCAGTAAATGTTATAACAAAGGCAAATATATTCTTATAGCCAAGTGCTTTTGCATTTAGATATCGGTCAGTAGCTAGAAAAATCCATTTTTCTTTTTGGACTTTAGCTGTTTGATTCTTCCACGTGTTTTACATTTGTTAAAGGAAGTGGCTTCTTTGAAAGACGTTTTAACTTACAGCCTCTCTGTTGTATTGGTAAATGAAAGTAATTGATGCTGTTGTAAAGTATAAAGACAAAAGAAAATTTTGCCAAGGTTGCAAACAAGTATAAGCCTGTAAAACATATATGTAATCTGGGTTAAATATCACGGTTGTCAGAAGCACTGTTATATATTGCTGCTATCCTCATTCATATTTTGATATAAATCGCTACCCCTATGAATAAGAACAATTATTGAGCAAGTTTCTTCCCAAGTTTAAATTTCTTCTTCAATTTGAGTGTATTAGTGCTTCACCTATCCCCTAGTAGTTCAGATGCTGGACAATCTGATTCAGTAGAGGCCCATGGTGTTCCGTCATCTGTAAGCTAGATAAAATGCAACACAAACACAGCCTGGTTCCTTTGGGTCATCAGGCACAGGGTTGATCAGACTGGTTGAACAAGAAGTGTGTTTTGCTAAGTCAACACTTATACAGTGATCTAGATTTCACTCATGTTGGTGGCAGTGTGCAAAAATCTTGGGTTTTGCTTAAACACATTGCTTCAACATTGTCGGAGCTCAAGACATATCTGGGGAAGAAAGGCAGGAAGATAAGGAGGGAGCTTGGGCCAGTAGATAACAGGGACTCTCATTTTCTTTAAAATTATTTTAACTTTAAAGTCCCTATGACAATTATTAAGCACATAATGAATGTTAACAACTATCACAGTTATTCAGCCACAGCACACTATGACACGTATACTTAATACTTACAGCTATGCATATACAGTAAGTAGTGCACAATTGATTGACTTCTCATATCTCTGATAACCAATAAAAATCAATAGCTATTAGGAAACTGTCAAATTTATCTGAATGCCAGCTGGAGAAATTAATCTCAGAATGATGAGAATGATAAATCAAGACTGAATTATATAAGGTCGTGGTGATAATCGAGTAGCTGAACAAATTTTTATGGGACTAAAAATTGGGGCTCAAAGAGGGAAGGAAGCTCTGTAGCCAGCTATCTTCAAGGTCAAAAAATCAGAAGAATGTGAACTGGGAGAGCATTTTATCTGAGCTTCATTATTTGAGACCCATTGTGGAGGTAGGTGAAGTCTTCTCATTGGCAAGGATGATTGAGAAAAAAAGTTTCCTTTGTTTAAGGAAAACAACATACAGAAAACAGAAAAGGAAATTTAATTTTTTTAGGGATGCCAAAAAGGGACAAACTTGTGGTTGAGAGAAAGAGGCTCAAGTAAACCTACCAGGGAAGCAAGTTTTAATTCCAACTCTTCTGCCAAGCTGCTGGGTGATTAAGACAAGTAACAGTCTCTCTGAGCAATGACTTTCTTACTTTTAAAATAATTATGTTGGAATATCATGCATTACAGATTGATGGCCTGGTCTCTAATTTGAAGAACTGAAGTGAGACTTTTTGTCCATGATGTTTAAAAGGTTTGAATCTAAAGCCTTAAAGAGGCTTTTATACATTTCCTGATTCTACCAGGACTCCCCTCCTCTACCCTTTGTCCTCCTTGCTCAAGGAGGACAATGTTTGCCCCTGACAGTGTTTGATTTTGCAGTCTCTCTACTTCTCTTTCTATTGTCTTTTGCTGTTGTTTTGTTTTGTTTTGTTTTTTGCTCTAAAATTTCATCAGTCTCTGCAGATAATGATAGAATGAACAATAATACTGGCTAGTTTTTGGCCTCCTTTTATGTGCTTGACAGTAACCCTCAGAACCACCTTACAGGGTCAGTAACATTATGTTAATTTACAGATGATGAAATTGAGCCTAAGGGATGCTAATGACTTGTCTGAGGCCACATACCTTGTGAGTAGCAGGGCCACGTCCTAATTCTCACCTAACTGGAACCAAGATTGAAGGTCTTCCCATTGTACCATACTTCCTTAAACTAGTGTTCACTATTGCTATTTTTTAAATTATGAACCTAAAAAGTGGAAGTATTTAGTCATGTTGGAGATGTTCTCATCCAGAGTGACATATTTCCTAATTATGCTGTAAAAATGAGTTGCTATCTTTCATCAAATAAGGTTACTTCAAGATAGACCCTCCCAGTAGGCTTAAGAGATACTTCTTTGACCAGGCATTGTAGAACACAAATTCTAAGAATTGATTCTGTTCTCTTAAAACAGATCAAAATGTAAAGTTGTAGTTATCATCCCAATATTTAAAGTTATATTTTGCTTGCATTTCTAAACCACAGGATCCTCTGTAATTAAATTTTATAAAATTAATTTAATGTACTAACATTAAATTTTCATGTTAGTATTGAAGAGGCAATAGTTATCTAGTTTAAAATGTTGTTCAAAAAGTCCTCAAAAGTTTAATGAAGCCAAACTTCTTGTAAGTTCACACATACTGAGGCTGTGGTAATGAGGTAACCATACTTCTTGAAAGCTAAAGGTACAGGTGTCTGACAACATGCACCCTTTATATATTTAACACATGTGGTTACTTCTCAACAGCCATACTGCCCTGAGAACCATTATCTCCTAACATCTGCTCCTTAAGTACTATCTGAGTTATGACTGTTTAGCATACTGAGAAGAAAACCCTGCATCTGTACCACTGTTAATATTGCAAAGCCAGTACAGCCAGGATAGAGTAGATTGGCTTCATTTAACCTCATGTATCAACAAAAACTTCAGATAAGTACTAAGTCCAGAATCTAGGTTATATGTGATAACATAAAGTATGACGAAGACCAGCTAACAATGGCAATCTTCGTTTCTTAGCTACTAGCTTGAGCTTGCAGTGCTGGCTGTACAAAAAAATTGTCATTTTGACTTGAACAAATTAAATGTGTAAGTCAGTAATGATGACTAATTTTATGATCCATACTTAACAATTTTTCATTATTTTCTTCACTAAAATGAGTAAAGTGTAAACTTTCAAATCAACAACCAAATGTTGTTGTACAGCCAAAGACTTTTTAAAAATCAGATATAGAAATGATTTGGAATCATTTGTCTTTCCATAATAACTTGATTAATTCAATAAGTCAGTGAATAGTTTGTCCAAAAATGATCTGTTGGCCTTTAGATTTAACAAAATGGTACTAAAGGTTCTTCTATGTTCACATGTTTTGTACACTCTGACCAGTATTGTACTTTGAACCTGTAAACAGAAACTTTCGTATGCCTCCATTTTGTCATCTCTCTGTAGCGGGGAGAGGTACCCTATCAGGGGGGTATCCTTTCATCCATTCATTCTTTGAGAGCCAACAGTGTGCCAAGCACTATTCTGGGTGCTAGGGAATAGTGGTGAGCCAACCATTGAGTTGGGAGCCTAGGAGAGGGTGTAAGAACTGATTATTTGAGAATATGCCAGAGTTAACCTGATGGATGGGGCATGAGAGTGCATTCCAAGAGAGCAGAGAAACTGGAGCAGAGGCGTGGAGGTGAGAGACAGCACGAAGTATAAAGGACTAAAGGTTAATGGTGTTTATGGAGCATAAAGTAAAAAGAAGAGGCTGGAGTGTTGGGCAAAAGCTTGGCTACAAGGATTCTGTTAACGGGTTTGAGCCCCTGAAGGGAAGCCACTGAAGAGCTGAAGCCAGAAGAATTGCATATCCAGCTGTGCAACAGGCAGCTGTGTGCAATTTTGAAAAGACAATTATCAGACTTCAAGGCAAGAGGCCAAGCAAGAGATGATGATGGTCTGAAGTAGGCTGTTCTTGTTCCATAGAAAATAAATCGTTCTCTAGAATGTAGGAAGAATTCGAGGATATCAGAAGAATCCCACAAAGACATCACCAATAGCAGCAATGGTAACATCAGTGGCAACAACAGTAGCAACTAGAATTTATGGAGAGCTTACTTGGTGCCAGGCACTCTGCCAAGACTTTATATGCTCCAGCGCAGTCCTTACTGTGACTTTTTGAGTTAGGTACTCATTATCTCCATGTTGAGAGAAGGTCACACAGCTAGGAATTAGGTGAACTGAGACTCAAAGCCAGATCTTTTTTAGAGCTATGGTCTTAACTACTATGCTATGCAACCAAGCTTATTTTATTTATAACTTTAAGTTTGCATAAAATACTAATGACTTTCAGAATAAAAACTAAATAAACTTGTCTACTAAAGTAGTCAAGTGAGTGGACTTTGTGACTGCTTTTGCCCACGCTTCAAAGAGGCATTTAACTTCCAAGTTTGCAGTCATTAGACAGGTGCTTAAACTCTGGAGGAGTCTGCTCATACCCAAACAAAAGTAAGCTACAAAGCAGGCCCTATTAAATTTATGAAGTAGTAGAATATATTTTCAGCCCTTCTTGTCTCTTCACCCTTATTTCTTATAGACTTTTTTTTATAAAACATCTTTATTGGAGTATAATTGCTTTACAATGGTGTGTTAGTTTCTGCTTTATAACAAAGTGAATCAGTTGTACGTATAGATATGTCCCCATATTTCTTCCCTTTTGCATGTTTGTTTCTAGATTTTTTGATGATGGCCATTCTGACCGGTGTGAGATGATATCGTATTGTAGTTTTGATTTGCATTTCTCTAATGATTAATGATGTTGAGCATTCTTTCATGTGTTTGTTGGCAATCTGTATATCTTCCTTGGAGAAATGTCTATTTAGGTCTTCTGCCCATTTTTGGATTGGGTTGTTTGACAAAGGATTAATCTCCAAAATTTACAAGCAGCTCTTGTTGACTTTTATCCTCTTCACTAGGTTATCTGTGATTTAATGCTGTCTTTCCCACCTCTTGGGATAAAAGTTATCTGAGAAACTGATTTTAACATCTATGATTATTAGTGACTCAGTGGGATATTTCTCCTAGAGGATGTTTTTATATGAAGAGTGGGCTATACAAGGATAGAAAGTAAAGAGAGAGGCTTCAGAAGTACTTGGAATGGGTTGCTTCCTAGAAGGACTAACTCTAATTTTAAAATAGTGATCCTGTATCATGAATATAAGCATGCAAATTACATAGTAAAATAATCCGTATTCAGATTCTGTCCTTCAAAGCAAATGTCTGATTATAATATAACTTTCACTGTGGTTGGACTACCTGGAGAGGGTGCTCTGAGTAAAGGTGAAGTACCTGGATACACTGTCCATTATAGTTCTCAATTTTAATCCCTAAAATAGCATCTGTTTTTATCTGTTATATGTCTGTCACCTTTGGTTAATGTGAGTCAGTTTCTGAGATGCAAATCCATTCCCAGAATGCTCCCAGATCAAATTCTAAGTCTGACACCCTGAGGATAGGCTTGGAGTAATGGTGAATCCATCAAGGAAAATGCTCTCTTTTAATGCTCTTTGGCAATAATCCAGATTGTCTTCCTATGTTACACCCTTACTTGGCTATATGTCCCTTCCCTTTGGAAAGTTTTACAAGACCTGTTTAGAAACTCAAATTGTAAGCATCTCCATCTTAGGACTTGGAAGGGAGGTAGAGTTCTGAGAAAGCTGGCTTTTCCATTACCTCCAGACCATATCATGTAGAAAATTGAGCCCATTTTGGAAATCTACTAATCATACTTCCGACATTGATGACTTCTTACATTATTCCAAGGAAAAATATCAATTCTGACAGCTGACAATTTTTTATAATTGCATTTAATCAAAGAGTTTGTTTTAAGACTGCCTAGAGTTCTTACTGCATTCCACATGGCTGACTCTTGGCAAACTTAGGAGTACTGATAGTCTTACTAAAACCTCATAATTTTCCAGGTAGTTTCCTGTCTTAGCCAATAAATCTCATTTTCTCTTCTCAAAAGTCATTAGACTTCCTGGGCAATGTACCAAGTTGGGCAGATGTTTTGAAGATGTTCTGATCAATCCAAATTAGGAAATAGGTATTTGAAGTTCACTATATAAACATAATAGTACGGAAACTTGGATGTATGATTTGGGTGGAACACAGAAAAAGAAACACAAAACATTTTGCTGCCTCTGTATGACCCAAACTTTAAGAGATGAGAAAAAAAAAAAAAAAAAAAAAAAGGCAAGTTGGCTTACCACAGATATATTTTGATATCCCTGCGAATCCTGGCAATACTTAGGTCTCTTTGCTGTTGATAATAACAGATCAAGAAATATTTTCCACAAAAAGCATTGTTTTGTGATGGCATAAATTATTTTTCTTGTTTCTCATCTAGAAATAGCATATATTTTAATTTCCTGAGGGTTGTCATAAATATTGCACTTCTGAAACACCTAAATGAGCCTACAGAGTGATGTCAAAGAAATATATTCCATTGTTCATCAATTTATTTAACATTATGGGAAAGTGCTTTTCAGAAATAAAATAGTTGTCTTTTAAAAAAGAAAAGTTGCTTTTAAATATAGAAAATACACATTTTTCCCTTGAATGGATGTCTTCCTTACATACATTTTTTAAATAACATTGCTATTTAAAATTTGATTGTGAGAGGGAAGACAGCAGAAGCAAGAACTACAATCCTGCAGCTTGTGGAACAAAAACCACATTCACAGAAAGACAGACAAGATTAAAAGGCAGAGGGTTATGTACCAGGTGAAGGAACAAGATAAATCCCCAGAAAAACAACTAAATCAAGTGGAGATAGGCAACCTTCCAGCAAAAGAATTCAGAATAATGATAGTGAAGATGATCCAGGACCTCGGAAAAAGAGTGGAGAAAAAGATCAAGAAGATGCAAGAAATATTTAACAAAGACCTAGAAGAATTAAAGAACAAACAAACAGAGATGAACAATACAATAACTGAAATGAAAAATGCACTAGAAGGAATCAATAGCAGAATAACTGAGGCAGATGAATGGATAAGTGACCTGGAAGACAGAATGTTGGAATTCACTGCTGCAGAACAAAAAAAAAAGAAAAAAGAATGGAAAGAAATGAAGACAGCCTAACAGACCTCTGGGACAACATTAAATGCAGCAACATTCGCATTATAGGGGTCCCAGAAGGAAAAGAGATGACAGACAAGATTAAAAGGCAGAGGGTTATGTACCAGGTGAAGGAACAAGATAAATCCCCAGAAAAACAACTAAATCAAGTGGAGATAGGCAACCTTCCAGCAAAAGAATTCAGAATAATGATAGTGAAGATGATCCAGGACCTCGGAAAAAGAGTGGAGAAAAAGATCAAGAAGATGCAAGAAATATTTAACAAAGACCTAGAAGAATTAAAGAACAAACAAACAGAGATGAACAATACAATAACTGAAATGAAAAATGCACTAGAAGGAATCAATAGCAGAATAACTGAGGCAGATGAATGGATAAGTGACCTGGAAGACAGAATGTTGGAATTCACTGCTGCAGAACAAAAAAAAAAGAAAAAAGAATGGAAAGAAATGAAGACAGCCTAACAGACCTCTGGGACAACATTAAATGCAGCAACATTCGCATTATAGGGGTCCCAGAAGGAAAAGGGAGAGAGAAAGGACCCAAGAAAATATTTGAAGAGATTATTGTCGAAAAATTCCTAAACATGTGAAAGGAAATAGCCACCCAAGTCTAGGAAATGCAGTGAGTCCAACACAAGATAAACCCAAGGAGAAACACGTTGAGGCACATAGTAATCAAATTGGCAAAAATTAAAGACAAGGAAAAATTATTAAAAGCAGCAAGGGAAAAAATGACAAATAACATACAAGGAAACTCCCATAAGGTTAACAGCTGATTTTTCAGCAGAAACCCTACAAGCCAGAAGGGAGTGGCAGGACATATTTAAAGTGATGAAAGGGAAGACCCTACAACTAAGATTACTCTACCCTGCAAGTATCTCATTCAGATTTGACAGAAAAATCAAAAGCTTTACAGACAAGCAAAAGCTGAGATAATTCAGCACCACCAAACCAGCTCTACAACAAATGCTAGAGGAACTTCTCTAAGTGGGAGACACAAGAGAAGAAAAGGACCTACAAAAACAAACATAAAATAATTAAGAAAATGGTAATAGGAACATACATATCGATAATTACCTTAAACGTGAATGGATTAAATGCTCCAACCAAAAGACACAGGCTCGATGAATGGATGCAAAAACAAGACCCACATATATGTTGTCCACAAGAGATCCACTTCAGTCCTAGGGACACATACAGACTGAAAGTGAGGGGATGGAATAAGGTATTCCATGCAAATGGAAATGAAAAGAAAGCTGGAGTAGCAATACTCATATCAGATAAAATAGACTTTAAAATAAAAAATTTTACAAAAGACAAGGAAGGACACTACATAATGATCAAGGGATCAATCCAAGAAGATATAACAATTATAAATATATATGCACTCAACAGAGGAGCACCTCAATACATAAGTCAAGTGCTAACAGCTATAAAAGAGCAAGTCAACAGTAACACAATAATAGTGGGGAACTTTAACACGTCACTTACACCAATGGACATATCATCCAAGCAAAAAATTAATAAGGAAAGACAAGCTTTAAATGACACAATAGACCAGATAGATTTAATTGATATTTAAAGGACATTCCATCCAAAAACAGCAGATTACACTTTCTTCTCAAGTGCACACAGAACATTCTCCAGGATAGTTCACATCTTGGGTCACAAATCAAGCCCCACTAAATTTAGGAGAACTGAAATCATATCAACCATCTTTTCTCACCACAACACTATGAGATTAGATATCAATTACAGGGAAAAAAATGTAAAAAACGCAAACGCATGGAGGCTAAACAATATGTTACCAAATAACCAGAGATCACTGAAGAAATCAAAGAGGAAATCAAAAAATACCTAGAGACAAATGACAATGAAAACACGACGATCCAAAACCTATGGGATGCAGCAAAAGCAGTTCTAAGAGGGAAGTTTATAGCAATACAATCTTACCTCAAGGAATAACAAACATCTCAAATTAACAATCTAGCCTTACAGCATAAGGAACTAGAGAAAGAAGAACAAACAAAACCAAAAGTTAGCAGAAGGAAAGAAATCATAAGGATCAGAGCAGAAATAAATGAAATAGAAACAAAGAAAACAATTGCAAAGATCAATAAAACTAAAAGCTGGTTCTTTGAGAAGATAAACAAAATTGATATACCATTAGCCAGACTCATCAAGAAAAACAGGGAGAGGACTCAAATCAATAAAATTAGAAATGATAGAGGAGAAGTTACAACAGACACCACAGGAATACGAAACCTCCTAAGAGACTACTAAAGCAACTCTTTGCCAATAAAATGGATAACCTGGAAGAAATGGGCAAATTCTTAGAAAGGTATAACCTTCCAAAACTGAACCAGGATGAAATAGAAAATATGAAGAGGCCAGTCACAAGTAATGACATTGAAACTGTGATTAACAATCTTCCAACCAGCAAAAGTCCAGGACCAGATGGCTTCACAGGAGAATTCTATCAAACCTTTAGAGAAGAGCTAACACCCATCCTTCTCAAACTTCCAAAAAATTGCAGGAGAAGGAACACTCCCAAAGTCATTCTATGAGGCCACCGTCACCCTGACACCAAAATCAGACAAAGATATTACCAAAAAAAGAAAATTACAGACCAATATCACTGATGAATATAGATGCAAAAATCCTCAACAAAATACTAGCAAACAGAATCCAGCAACACATTGAAAGGATCATACATCATAATCAAGTGGAATTTATCCCAGGGATGCAAGGATTCTTCAATATACACAAATCAATCAATGTGATACACCATATTAACAGTTTGAAGAATAGAAACTATATAATCATCTCAATAGATGCAGAAAAAGCTTTTGACAAAATTCAACACCTATTTATGATAAAAAAAAAAGCAAGTAGACCTAGAGGAAACCTACCTCAACATAATAAAGGCCATATACAACAAACCCACAGCAAACACCATTCTCAATGGTGAAAAACTGAAAATATTTCCTATAAGATCAGGAACAAGACAAGGATGTCCATTCT
Organism: Neophocaena asiaeorientalis asiaeorientalis; assembly: GCF_003031525.2. NCBI lineage: Eukaryota > Metazoa > Chordata > Mammalia > Artiodactyla > Phocoenidae > Neophocaena > Neophocaena asiaeorientalis. The sequence goes on along the minus strand of NW_020172989.1, from coordinate 163,219 downwards.
CACCACTATTATTCAACATAGTTTTGGAAGTTTTAGCCACAGAAATCAGAGAAGAAAAAGAAATAAAAGGAATACAAATTGGAAAAGATGAAGTAAAACTGTCACTGTTTGCAGATGACATGATACTATACATAGAGAAGCCTAAAGATGCCACCAGAAAACTACTAGAGCTAATCAATGAATTTGGTAAAGTTGCAGGATACAAAATTAAGGCACAGACATCTCTTGCATTCCTATACACTAATGATGAAAAATCTGAAAGAGAAATTAAGGCAACACTCCCATTTACCATTGCAACAAAAATAATAAAATACCTAGGAATAAGCCTACCAATGGAGATAAACGACCTGTATGCAGAAAACTATAAGACACTGATGAAAGAAATTAAAGATGATACAAACAGATGAAGAGATATACCATGTTTTTGGATTGGAATAGTCAATATTGTGAAAATGACTATACTACCCAAAGCAATCTACAGATTCAATGCAATCCCTATCAAACTACCAATGGCATTTTTTACAAAACTAGAACAAAAAAGCTTAAAATTTGTATGGAGACACAAAAGACCCCGAATAGCCACATCTATCTTGAGGGAAAAAAAAAAGAGCTGGAAGAATCAGACTCCCTGACTTCAGACTACACTACAAAGCTACAGTAATCAAGACAATATGGTACTGGCACAAAAACAGAAATATGGATCAATGGAACAGGATAGAAAGCCCAGATATTTACCCACACACCTATGGTCAACTAATCTATGACAAATGAGGCAAGAATACATAATGGAGAAAAGACAGTCTCTTCAATAAGTGGTGCTAGGAAAACTGGACAGCTACATGTAAAAGAATGAAATTAGAACACTCCCTAAACACCATACACAAAAATAAACTCAAAATGGATTAGAAACCTAAATGTAAGACCGGACACTATGAAACTCTTAGAGCAAAACATAGGAAGGACACTCTTTGACATAAATCACAGCAAGATGTTTTTTGATCCACCTCTAGAGTAATGGAAATAAAAACAAAAATAAACAAATGGGAGCTAATGAAACTTAACAATTTTTGCACAGCAAAGGAAACTACAAACAAGACAAAAAGACAACCCTCAGAATGGTAGAAAATATTTGCAAACGAATCAACAGACAAAGGATTAATCTCCAAATATATAAACAGCTCATGCAGCTCAATTTAAAAAAAAAACAAACAACCCAATCCAAAAATGGGCAGAAGACCTAAATAGACATTTCTCTAAAGAAGACATACAGATGGCCAAGAAACACATGAAAAGCTGTTCAACATCACTAATTATTTGAGAAATGAAAATCAAAACTACAATGAGATATCACCTCACACCAGTTAGAATGGGCATCATCAGAAAATCTACAAACAACAAATGCTGGAGAGGGTGTGGAGAAAAGGGAGCCCTCTTGCACTGTTGGTGAGAATGTAAATTGATACAGGCACTATGGAGAACAGTATGGACGTTCCCTATAAAACTAATAGAATTACCATATGACCCAGCAATTCCACTAGTGGGCATATACCCAGAGAAAACCATAATTCAAAAAGACACATGCACCCCAATGTTCTTTGCAGCACTATTTACAATAGCCAGGACATGGAAGCAACCTAAATTCCCATCGATAGAGGAATGGATAAAGAAGATGTGGTACATATATACAATGGAATATTACTCAACCATAAAAAGGAATGAAATTGAGTCATTTGTTGCAACATGGATGGATCTAGAGACTGTCATACAGAGTGAAGTAAGTCAGAAAGAGAAAAACAAATATCATATATTAACACATGTATGTGGAACCTAGAAAAATGGTACAGATGAACTGGTTTCCAGGGCAGAAATTGAGACACAGACATAGAGAACAAATGTATGGACAGCAAGGGGAGAAAGTGGCGGTGGGGTTGGGGGGTGGTGTCATGAATTGGGAGATTGGGACTGACATGTATACACTAATATGTATAAAATGGATAACTAATAAGAACCTGCTGTATAAAAAAATAAAATAAAATTCAAATATCAAAAAATTTTGATGGCATTTGATGATTTTAAGAAGTTTAGAGTTTAGTATCCCCATTTTATTGGCAAGGATTTCAAACTAATGGTTGCAATGATAATGAATGCAGAGCTACGTTTAAAAGTCATGTCCAGTGTTTCCATCAAACCTTGAATTTGTACCCATTTTGGTGTACCTAAGAGATAACAAACCTGTACTGTAAGCAATTGCTATTTTTCTGGGACCCTGGTTTGATTTTCATTATGTCAGAAACTGAAAATAATTCTCCTATTTGTAAACTTACTAGGATAATGTTCATGGGACTGAAAGAATGCAGGAGTTGTAACCTATAATGCTATAAAACTCCAAATGGAAAGAAGGAAGAAAGCAGACCTTGTTCAGTAAAATAGAGTAAGAAAATCAATATGATAGGTGTGTTAACAATCCCTTTAAAACTTTGAAGCGATATGTTAACACAGTGTGGCTTCTATATGGGTGTCTTATTTGTTCCTCCCAATGATCCTGTGAGAGAAACAAGGCACATAGTTTCACTTTGCAGATAAGGAAAAGGAAGCTTAGAAAGCTAAAATATCCAATGTCTGGCAACAAGTGAATGTCAGTAAGGATAACTCTGGCTCCTAATATATGATATAAGTATGTTAATTTGAGCTTCAGTTGAGTCCATTGGTGACATGTGCACCTGCTTGCACCCATGCAAAAACAACTTGAATGTAATCACTTCACTGTGTCTTACCTTAAAACACTCACTCCCAACATGTAAACTTACATCTTGTATATGCATCCTGGCTCTTCTACTACCAAGCTACATGACTTTGATCAGTTATGACATATTTTATGGCCACTTTACTTATTTATAGTAGAAATGATCATCCTACGCCCTTATAGTTTGTGCCACTGAGTAAAATGACATGATAAAGCACATAGCTCTTAGCCTAGTACATAGCTAGCTCTCTACAATCTAGTTTAGTTGAATCTGAATATGTAAGTATTCAACACATAGCTGTGGATTAAGGAACCTTTGCTGGTTCCAAAGCAATGCCAACCCTGAAGGTCTCTGAAGGTCTGTCATCATTATCAATGAGGGAGTAGTTGCTCTGGGGATGCAGATAAAATTTTCTCATTCTATCAAGACGTTTGGAGGAGTGTGCTTGCATGTTCTCTGGTGTTTACTTCAGACCCAGATTCTAGAACTATCTCTGGCTGTACATTGAAATTTCCATGTCTGTTAGGGAATTTATTCATTTACTCAATAAATAATGAGTTGACAACATTGTGCCAAACAGCCTGTGTAGTGCTGGGGCAACAACAATGAATAAGACAGACAGGCCTCTTATTTTTATGGAGTTTGCAATATATTGAGAAGATATACAGCTAAAAAATAACTATGAAAAAATGCGATGAATATTATGACAGGGGAATTTGAGGTTAGGACACTTAGAGGAGTCTAGCCTAAAGGGAATGGCTTCACTAAGGAAGTGAGCATGTTTAAGCAAAAAACCGAAGGATGAGTTGAGTTAGCTGTTTTTAAATAAGAGAAGAGAACCAGAAAGTCTGGCAATGATTTTGTTCTGTGTAGTTCCAGCTTCTCCCATGACATTTGAGATATACAAAGTCATATTTGAATGCTTTGTTGTGACCACTGTGTGTTACTGGAAATAAACTCAGGTCAGCAAAAATCACATATGACTACTACTCTTTCTTTCCAACTACTGGTAGACAAAATATCTAAATTCCCCCAAAATGTATCCTGTAAAGGCCTTTAAGTTATTTATATTTCAGGATCACTGTTTAAAAAAAATTTTTTTAAATGTCTATCTTTATATAAGAATGCACTAATAATGAAAATGAGAACTACCATATATCTAGCACCTGCTATGTGTCAAGCATAGCATTCATTAGTTCTGATCTTATCAACAACCCCATAAGTTGATATTTTTATCACCATACTGTGCAAATAAAAATTGAGGTGCAGTTTGTCTAATTCTTATTCTATTAATCATGGTCTTACTTTTATAAAATATTACATGTGCAACTGTGTGCTAGCTAAACATTTGACTTTCCCCATTTCACAAATACCTTCTTATTATTAATCACTATAATTTTTTGACCATTTTTAGTTTTATAATTATAACTGTGTATTAATTCTCCAGTATGTATTATTTTTCTATGACCTCTCCTTTAACTTTACACTTGGTAATAGTAATGTCCTACTAATTATTGAAGCCAGAGACTTTATAACTCAGGGAAGGGTAAGCGAGAACATGAAGAGGTGAAGATGGTACACAATATTGTTATAGTGATCATTAATATAGTTTTTCTAGATAGACTCTACAATAATTTGAGTAACATTGCGTGGCAGTACTAACTCTTTGGAACATTGTACCTAAAAATATGGAACAAAACCATGAGTGATTCTAGCAAAACTCAAGGAGAAAAAAAGACATGGCAGATTACCATGCTTCCTCTGGGACAAGGACCAAGTCTTCAACTTGATATCTGTGGTACCCACATTATGCTTAATTTTTTTGTGAACTGAAGAATATACAGGTGGTCTGAAACTAACACAACACTGTAAATCAACTATACTCCAATATAAGATAAAAATTAAATTAAAAAATTAAAAAAATAAAAGTAACAATATACAGATGGAGAGGAAAGAATCTTGTCAATAAGGAATGTGTTTTAAATGGTTATTTTCATCAACACAAACATATAGGAGCCATGTCTCTGTTTAATATTTTGGAACAGTTGTCACTGTTTCTGTGAATTGAATATACAGGTGGAGGGGGAAAGGATCTCTTCAATAAGGAATGTGCTTAAAACAGTTATTTTCATTCATGCAAACATACAGTAGCAGTGTCTCTGTATAGTATTTTGGAACAGTTGTCAAGAGTAAACAATTGGGAACTTCCCCAGTGGTCCAAATGTTAAGACTCTGTGCTCCCAGTGCAGGGGGCACAGGTTCGATCCCTGGTCAGGGAACTAAGATCCTGCAAGCCACACAGCACAGCCAAAAAAAAAAAAAAAAAAGATTAAAAAATTGATGGTAGGGAGACTTTAGGAATTTAATGGAAGAGAAGGTTTTAAAAGTACTGAAAATAAGAACAAAAAATAAAATAATTCTTAAAAACATATTTGTATTTTAAAAGTCAATTATATATTAGGTCACAAATAAAACATCAGTAAGTATCCTGATGTAAAAATATCACAAAAAATATTCTTCAATCACAAGGCAATAAAATTAGAAATTATTCATAAAATAAAGACCAAAAAGGTCCTTACATCTGTAAATTAAAAATAAAATCTTCTATTAAACAATTTTCAGATAAGAAGGGAAAAATAAACTGATCTAACAGAATTTGCAAATAGTAATAATAATTTAAAATACTACATATCAGGACCAATGGCATATATTTAAACAGTAATCAGAAGAAAATCCAAAAACTTATTGAATTAAGACCTTTGCTGCTACCATCTTAGTGCATAGGTGGAGAAGTGGGGGAGAAGCAGGTGAATGAGATACCAGCCCTGGATAGTTTACAAATAGTTAAGATATTTTCATATCTGACTATTGTGGGGTAATGGGGACCAGATTTACCTTCTTCATGAAACAACTAAAGAAATAGATTAAAATGTATGAAACAACAGTTGTCCTGCCATTGGATATCAAGAAAACAAAGGGCAGTTACCCCTGAAAATGGAAAATAAATGAAATGAGCCCTGCAGTTTTCCCAGGTTACTGCCTGGAGAAAGTGTATAGGTTGCAATGCAGGGAGGGGGAAACCAGGCAGAGTCCAGAAGTCTCCATGAGATGAAGAGATGAAATTGGTAACCTGGGGAAGCCAAGGCAGCTATGGTTCACTGAGCAGTTGACTGGAGAAGAGCAAGCTACACAGAGAGACAACATCTGAGATCTATAGAGGGTCTCTCTCAAGCAATCAGCTGAGTATTAGTAATGCATGTGAGCAACTTGTCTGGAGTTGGGGGGAATTAATTTCCTGAAAGGGTTAGAAAGAACAATCTTTAAAGCCAACACAGGACCAGTAACTTGAGTGGAAAACCTCACAATTCACAGAGCATTAGGTAAAGTACTCAGAAGGGGTTTGCCTCAGTAATAGGAAAAATTAACCCTAGACTAAATGTTGCTCTGGCTCCACTTAACAAACCTTAAAAACAAAACTGAATGGATGAAACTAATTCCAAGTAATTAGACAACTTTCCAGAATAAAGCTCAAGAATATTTATAGGTATACAGAAATATCCAGCACTCCAAAAAGTAAAATTCACAATGTCAGGCATCTAATAGAAATTACCAAAAATACAAAGAAACAGAAAAATACTACACATAATAGATTCTATTGAATGAGGAGAAAACTCAACCAACAAAACAGACTCAGAATTGATACAGATGATAGAGTTAATGGTCAAAGATATTAAAATAGTTATTATAACTGTATTCCATATGTTCAAGAAATTAGAGAAAAGACTGAACATGTTAAGTAAAGAGTGAGAGAGTGGCATGGACATATATACACTACCAAATGTAACATAGATATCTAGTGGGAATCAGCCACATAGCACAAGGATTTCAGCTCGGTGCTTTGTGATCACCTAGAGAGGTGGGATAGGGAGGGTGGGAGGAAAGGAGATGCAAGAGAGAAGAAATATGGGGACATATGTATATGTATAACTGATTCACTTTGTTATAAAGCAGAAACTGACACAACAACATAAAGCAATTATACTCCAATAAAGATGTTAAAAAAAAAGAAAAGAAAAGAAAAGAATACCGAGTACAATGCAAAAAATAGAGTTGGAAGGTATTTTTTAAATGACCCAAATTGAACTTCTAGTGATAAAAGCTATAGCAGTTGAAATGAAAAATATACTGGATAAGGTTAATAGTAAATTAGACATTGAGGAAAAAATATTAACAAAAAAGATGCAGTTGTTGAATTAATGACAGACTCTATCCAAAATTAAATGCAGAAAGAAAAATGAAAAAATATAGCAATTTTGAAAGCTGAGGGATAACTTCAAACAACCTAATATATGTACAATTGTAGTTCACAAAGAAAAGACAGGGATAGCAAAAAATAAAAATGAGAAGAAATAATGGCTGAAAAATTCCAAATTTGATGGAATCTATAAACCCACAGATCCAAAAAGATCAATGAACCCCAAGTCTAAGAAGTATGAAGAAAATTACACTAAGGCACAACACAATCAACTTCCTTAAAGCAAGTGATAGAGATAAAAATCAGAGATAAAAATCTTAAAAACAGCAGGAAGAAGGGGAGGAGAGAGAAGATACATTATATCCAAAGACACAAAGATAAAGAAGACAGCATATTTCTGGTAGGAAACAATGCAAGTGGGAAGACAGTAGAGAAACATCCTTAAACAACTGAAAGAAAAAACTGTCAGACTAGAACTTTTTACCCAACAAAATAATTATTCAAGAAGCTAGCAAAATAAAGACATTTTGAAACGTAGAAGAGCTGAAATAATTCGTCGCCATCAGACCAGTACTACAAGAAATGTTAAAGGAAGTCATTTAAGCAGAAGGAGAATTACACCAGATAGAATCCTGGATCTACACAAAGGAATGAAGGACACCAGAAATGATAAGTACATTGGTAAATATATTTTTAAATTTATTTAAATATATTTAAAATATAATAAACTGTTTAAAGCAAAAATAATGACAAGTTGTGGGTTTTCTAACATATGTAGAAGCATAATCCATAAAAGGAAAATTGATGAAGTGTATTTTATTAAACTTTAGAATGTTATTCTTCAAATGATGCACTTAGTAGAATGAAAAGACAAGCCACAGACTGGTAAAAATACTTTTAAAGCATATATCTGATAAAAGACTTGTATCCAGAATATATAAAGAACTCTCAAAACTCAATTATTAGAGTACAAACAATGCAATAATAAAAGCAGGCAAATGACTTGAACAAATACCTTACCAAAAACAATACATGGGTGGCAAATAAACACTTGAAAAAGTGTTCAACGTTACTAATCTCACTAGGGAAATGCAAATTAAAACTGTAACGGGATACCACTTTACACCTATTAATATGTCTAAAATAAACAAGACTGATTATACCATCTGTTGGCAAGGATGTGGAATTCTCATACTCTATAGTGGGAATGTAAAATGGTACAATCACTTTGGAGAACTTTTTTGGCAGTTTCTTAACTGTTAAACATACACCTACTATATGACTTATTTTCCTAGTCAGTTGTCAAAAAGATATCCTCATACAAAGACTTGTACATGAATGGTTGGAGCATGATTCATAACAGTCACAAGCTGGGAACAACCCATATATCCGTTAACAGGCTAAAGGATAAAAAAGCAGTAGTATAGACATACAAAGGAATACTACTTAGCAAAAAAGGAATGAATTGCTGATACATGTTACAACGTGGATGAATCCCAAAATGATTATGCTGAGTGAAAGAAGCCAGATAAAAGGGTCCATAGATGATTCCATTTATACAAAATTCTAAAAATACAAACTAATCTACAGTGTAAGAAAGCAGATCTGTGATTGTCTTGGGATGAGAGGTTGGGGAGAAGTAGGAGGAAGGGTATGGAAGGCAACAAGACAACTTTTGTGGGTAATGGGTATGTTCATTATCCATATTGTCAGGATGGTTTTACGTAGGTAAAACGTAAATAGTACACTTTATATGTGTGCATATTTTAATGTATGTCAATGGTACCTATTAAAATATAAAAATAAAATGAATAAATGGGTTGAATACCTACAGCCCCCCACAAAAAAAACTAGATAAAAAACAACAAATCAAAGGAAGCTCAAAGGAATTATTAAATATAAAAGTAGAGATAATGAGGTAGACAATGGATAAATAGCCTACCTAACTAATAATTCAAAACCTTGCTGTTACAAAAAAAACCCTAAGATAATAGACAAACCACCAGCTAATTTCATAAGGAAAAAGGGAAGGGAAGCAAAATTATACAAGGTAAGAAATGATAATACATAGATCTCTGTTAAAACATAAATATCTCATTTCATTTCACAATAAATTCCAGAAATTTTAGTACCGTCCATATCTTTGTTTCCTTGAGTTCATTTCTTCATAGACTCAACAGCAACTGCAACAACTGTTTAGAAGTTAGATGCACACAAACTTGTTATGGATGAGACTGTTTTATCACTGACACAGTTTAGAATTGTTGGCTCATGATACTAATAAAAAGCAGACTACTTTTAGTCGGTTTTATTCTTTTAAAATTTTCTACACACAGTGCACCCCTTTCTTTCCTGTACCCAGGTAAGACCATTTCCATCATCCCACCCTTAATACGCAACTACATCCAACTACTTTCTTAATATTTCCTATTGAATAGTTTATTTTCATTATTTTTCTAATTCCCAAAAGATTTGCCTTATTCTATGAATGTTTCTTTTTTATATCATGGATAAACTTCTTTCTTTTAACTCTTTGAGGATATTAATTTTATATATTTTGAGGTTTTTATTTTTGCCTTCTTCATTAGCATGAAGAGACTATATTTCCGAGTCTCATTTTCAGTTTGTCTTTTTTATCACCTTTGTTTTATGTTAGAAACTTCCCTCCAATGTCTGGAGATCCTTGGTTTACTTATATTTAAGAAAATGCACTGAAAAGGCCATTTGGAAGGTCTCTATCCCTGTGGCTGAGTTTTTCCAAAGGTACAAAAGTATATCTCACCATGGAGGTACTGAGTGGAGAAGAACCTAATTAGTTATGGGAGCCCTACTCCAAGTCAGATTCTTTCTCTCCAGAGGTCAGCACCAGTGAGGACTTCTCTAATCTTCTGCCCACAATGGAGATTAAAAAGGGGCAACTATAGACTTCACTGCCAACCTGAGAGTTAAAAACAAGGGGCTGGAGTCTTCTTTTTTTTTTTTTTTTGCGGTACGCAGGCCTCTCACTGCTGTGGCCTCTCCCGTTGCGGAGCACTGACTCCAGACACGCAGGCTCAGCGGCCATGGTGGCTCACGGGCCCAGCCACTCTGCGGCATGTGGGATCCTCCAGGATCGGGGCACGAACCCACATCCCCTGCATCGGCAGGCGGACTCTCAACCCCTGCGCCACCAGGGAAGCCCTGGAGTCTTCTTATTCAGACTTTCTGGTTTGTTGTCTTTCACTTCATGATCCTATTTTCACTGTGGCTTCTGATCCTCCTGCTTGACTGATCTCTGAGTTCCAGAGACCCTGTGTTTTTCAACTTCTATGAACTCTTGCATTGGTAAGGGAAGGAGAGACACTTTCCTGGCTGCCAAACCTAGGGAGGGGATGGAAGATAGTTCTAAGTGGTATCCATTTAGGCTTTCACATAATTTTGATTTCTGCCCCGTTCCCAGAGGAACCTTCTTACACCGAGTGCCTCTCATTTTCTTTCCCCTATGCAGAGAACACTTGGGCATCAACCTCTTCTGCTGTTAACTGGTGCTCAACAATCTGCTTGATATCTTCTGTGGTTTTGTGGATTTCTCTCTTTGTCACTCATTTCCTCCCTAATTCTCTTTGCTCTTGTGAGTTCATGCAATCTGTATCCTTTTACTGTTGTTTCATTAGGTTTTCCAGAGGGAGCAGAGGTAAATGAGTGTGTTCAATCTGTCAAATTTAACCAGAAGCTTGTATGTATAAGACTCTTCCTGTATGACATAATTAGAATTATAACATTAAAATTTATATACTGAAGCTGTCTGTAATTTTCAAGTGTTTGGGTGGGTTTTCTTTTGCATTTTTAAAAAACTGTCCCATTAGGTGATCACTAATACTTGGTAAGCTTAACTTAGAAGAGAGAAGAAAATGACTCTTAAAAAGCCTCCAAATAAATTTTTTATACTTACTTTAGGTATATTTAAAGTATACTTACTTTAAATATATAAGTATATTTAAAGTATACTTACTTTAAATATACTTAAAAATAAAACAAATATATTTATACAACCTGTGTTCAAAGTTGAATAAGTAATTATCAAATAATGAGAATTAAAAGGAAAGAAAAGACAAAATGTATCAAGAAGATTAACTTTTTTTCCCCACACTTCACTGGTGTTGAAATGTGTTATGAGCTATCTTTCTCTGTAATGCTTTTGGCACTTCACATTCATAGCAGATCAAAACTAGCATATGTTCTTTTCCTGATTTTCCATTTCTTCACTAACTTAAACATTGTGGGCACTGGCTGTATTACTCACCAATGGTGGAATAAAGTAGTTGGCTTGAAATTGATTTAAATTAAATCTGATATTTCAAAGATACAATCCATGTTTTGACAGTATTACCACAACACCCATGAGATATTATATAATCAGTTGGATGCAGATATGTGTTTATCAGTTGGTCTTTTCTCATCTAGGAATACTTTTCATGATTGTATTGTTTTTCTTTCAGTTCAGTAATTTCCCTCAGAGAAAATCTAAAGGTTTCTTCTTTCCACACCCCACCCCCAGCCTTCCAGGAAAAATAAAGTAAAAAATAAATAAAAGAAAATAGATCGCCATGAGTTAGGGCAATGTCCTATATGTTCCAAGATAACATTTAGATATTTTAAGGAAAATATTTACTTTCAATGTGAAAGAACGTCTATGTATCCTTTCTAGAAAAAATATTTTTATTTCAGCTCACTAGTAAAATATGACATAGTCAGCATTCCAGGTCATTTAACGAAGGTATCTACATGTTCTTATTTTCCTTCTGGAACATTTTATTTACTACTTTACTGCTATAATATTTTAAAATAGCTAGAATATCTTCTGAAAATTATTTAACTAGGCTGTACTTCACTTTACTCCTCCAAGAGGATAAAGAATGTAGAATATGAATTGTATTAACTTACATGCACTATCATGTGTTATTGCTTTAAGGACAGCAAATGCCTGGAAAAATATGTAGAAGTGGTTAAGAGTAATGGACTCTTAAGCCAAACTACATGAGTTCAGATCTTATTTCCACCACTTATTGTCTTGTGGAAGCATAGCCCTTGGTGTCCTCATTTTAAAAATAAGGCTAATAATAGTACCACATAAAAATGTTAAGAAATTTAAAGAAAGGTAAGACATAAAAAGCATTACATAGGGCCAGTTACTTAGTAAAAACTCAATAAATGTTATGTATTAATTGTCATTATTATCATAAACTGGTAACAATATTATTATTATTATTATCATTATTACCAAATCAAGGAAGATCATTTTAAGATGTTGCCCAAGAATATTCTGTTGTTAGATTTGGGACAGATCTTTAGGTCTTGAGTCCTGATTTCCTAGGCTTCCATTGACAAGCAAAATATATTTCAGAAAATGGTCTAGAAAACAAATGTGAACTTACTGGTAAAATATTTTCGGAAATTCCTCATTCTATTTTGAAGTGACAGCAATATTAATAAATTTATAAATAGAATTTCTTTTTGCAACTGTTAATTGGAAGTCTAAGAAAAGCTTAAGTCAATTATGCATTTAATGAATAACAAAAGAACAATTGCTATGTCTAAAACCATGGATGCCAGGGATTTTCCTTCAGAACATATTACAATTTAAAAATTAATAGCAATAACAAAGTTCCAGTTGGTTTTGGAAAGGAAACTATCCTTAATATCTCCATATTCAATCCTCAGTAAGTCGTCTTAAAACTGATATGACTTATTGCACAATAGTGATATTCTTTTTTTATCCCCTTATTTTTCCAAACCTGTAGAATATTATTTCCTCTAATCTTAGTGCTTTTCTCTTTAATTCTGAGTCTAAAAAACTTTGGCTTAGCACTTTCCACATATTACAATGATAGCAGAGTAATAGGCTAAAAATATTGTGGCAAAACAAAAAACAGTAGACTGAAGAATGTTACTATAGATTCTGTTTTCTTTAAAAAGATACTCTTTTTCTAGGAGCAACACTTATTTTAGTTCTTTCTTCATTTGCTTTTGACCTCAGATTTATGAAACTATTCAGAGCCATATTCTATATTTATCTTTTCCTGTTATAATTTCTTTCAAACTTACATTTCCTTTGGTCTTCCCAATTGATCTCATCAAGTAAACTAGGAGACTGGGAACTAACCTAAATCCTTCTTCCATATACTCTGCATTCAATCAATCATCATCTCATGCATTTTGCTTTTTAAAAAATCTCTCAATTCCATTCTCTCTGTGTCTTTTCTGTCCCTACCTTAGTTCCTGTACCAGTCCCAGATATGAGGACTTGAAGAAATAATCATCCTTGAAACAGAGCCTTCAAACCCACTCTTTCCACATTGCTGTCAATGTGATCTCTATAAAACGTAGTACCTTCAGAAGTCACACATTGCCCATAGGGCAAATCTAGGCGTTTTAGGGTGAGAGATAAAGCCTACTTTTGCTGGTTCCTGCCTACCTATTCAGTATCTTGCTTTGACCTTTGCACCAATGTACACTCAGTTTTTAAAGGTTGCTTTTGCTCCCCCCAACCCACATACAACCAAAAGAGATCTACTCCTTTTTCCTGTGATGAGGAAAAGTGAATTCGATTAACCAAGACAAAGTTTCTTAGATAGATGGAAAAAAAAAGATTGTAGATTGCTGTTGTAGGCTGTCCCCCTTCAATGATGAGATTGAGATTACACAAAAGAATGGAAGGTAGATGCATCTTTATCCTAATAAGTGTCTACTCTGGGTGCTGCCACAAAGCTTTCACAGATTTCCTAGTCATCTGGAACTGAGGCCACCAGTTTGGTCTCATAGGCAGAACAGTATGTAAGGTTCTGTGTGAAAGCTTTGGCTTACACGAGTGCCACCTCAGAGCTTTTATAGGTTACTGACCCCTCAGCCTCAGCAGTGCCACCTTAAGCATGCCTGGAAGGAAATTTACATATGTTTGTGATAGGCAGCCTCTTAGGCAGCTAGCGTTCAATGGTCCTCCCCTCCTGATATTCACGCACTTACGCTACCTCCTTCCCTCGAATAAGTTGGACTTTATGACTCACTTTTAACAAATAGAATACAGCAGAGATTATGGTATGTCACTCTTGAAATTGGGTTATAAAAAGACTGTGGTTTCCTTCTTGAGCACTCTCTCTTAGATGGCTCATTCTGGGGGAAGCAAGCTGACATGTTATGAGCAGTCCTGGGAAGAAACCCACTTGAGTGAGCTTGGGAATTAATCCTTTATTTCAATCAAGCCTTGAGATGACTGTAGCCCTGGTCAACAGCTTGACTACAGTCTCCTGAGAGACCCTGAGACAGAGGCACACAGTTCGGCTGGGACCAGATTCTTAGCTCACAAAAACTGTAAAATAATAAATGTTCGTTATTTTAAGCTGCTAAATTTTAGGGGTCATTTGAGCAGTAAATAACTGTTCCTTACAACTATCACACCTCCATGCAATGCATTGGCTGCCATTAGCTTAATTACACTGCTAAAGTACTGAACGACTTTAGAAATGCCCATACATACCGAGCTGATTCATTTCTTCCCTCCTTTTCGCATGCCTTTCTTCTTCCTATCTGCCCTTCATCTTCACTTGTTTTCTAGTCTTACTATGAGATTGCTGAGATGGTAAAATTACATAGCACTTCCTCTCTATTATTTCTATGCTTTGTACTTACTGTTGACTTTCTGTTGTAATGATTTGAGAGATTTTCTGACTCATAAACATATAACCTAATTCTATGTGCCTCTTTTCTCTGTGTGTGTGTTTAAAGATGACACCTACTTTTCATATAAAGTAAAACCTTTGTGAGAGTAGTAGGTCCCTGGTTTATTTATTTATTTTTTAACTTTTGAAAGCTTCAAAGTGCCAATCAAATCACATACTGAAGCAGGTACAAGGTAGTTCCACATTGTTGGAATAAATGTTAAGTTAGACTATATGGGTAAAAAAACAGACACAGTAAAATCACCAGATCCTCTGCATTTTAAAAATGCCCTGTGGCGGGCTTCCCTGGTGGCGCAGCGGTTGAGAGTTCGCCTGCCAATGCAGGGAACGCGGGTTCGTGCCCCCGTCCAGGAAGATCCCACATGCCACGGAGCGGCTGGGCCCGTGAGCCATGGCCGCTGAGCCTCCGCGTCCGGAGCCTGTGGTCCGCAATGGGAGAGGCCACAACAGTGAGAGGCCCATGTACCCCAAAAAAAAAAAAAAAAAAAAAAAAAAAAAGCCCTGTGGCAATTTTCCTAGATACCTCCACTGACAATAAAAAGGAAGGCATGCATGGGGAAACGCACAATAATGGCTTGTAAAGTAACTTTCAAATTACAAGAGGTCAAACGTTCTGGTTTCTGTCAGGGCCCAGTGGCCATTACTAAGCTTTAATGTGTGCAGGTGTGGTTGGTTCTTAACATGTTTTTGTTTTTACTTAATCCCGTTATCACTGTTACCCCAGTGCCCACTCCATCTCTTCACCCTCATCGTTCACTCATTTAGCACTGTCTTGGCAAGCTCAGTTTACCAATGGAAAGGAAAAGAATTCCTTGATTTCACCATAATCTAGTAGTGAGTGACCTTGTATTCTTAAGTTCATTGGCCTAAAACTATAGAAGCCTTTGGCCAAGTTGATTTTCATCAGCTTTTCATAAGTTTTCTCATAATGAATGTCACGATTATGACCACTTCATTTCCTAGGTACAGAATTCTAAAAAATCCCTGACTTTTTAAATTCTCATCAACCCTCAGTGTGGTTCTTTACTGATTTATTTCTATAATTCATAAGTTTTATTATCAGCTTCTCATGTGTTTGCTATGCTATAACCCCAAATTGCCTCATTTCTGAAAGCTTTCATAAACTTTTCTTTTTGTTATGTGATTTCTCCTTTAAAATGCTGTACAAATATTTCCCTGCATTAAAAAAATATATATTGTATGTCTTGAGTGTAGACACTGAAAGCAGGAAAAAGACCAATCTGATTGGAAGTGTTCCAGGAAGGTTGGAATATTTGAAAGAAAGTGTTCAGTTTAATGGTTTTCCTTCATAAATCTTGCTGTTTACTTGGAGGAAAGCCATAGATACTCTGGGAATTTGCTTTAAGAATCACACACCTTGACCTATTAGATCTCCTTGCTGTTTCCAGATGCATAGAATGACCTGCTGCTTATTTTTCGATTACACATTAACCTTGCTTCCTCAGCTTTTCAATAATTAAGAAAGTATCTTCCCTTTTGACTGGAA
Source organism: Neophocaena asiaeorientalis asiaeorientalis (assembly GCF_003031525.2). Taxonomy (NCBI): domain Eukaryota; kingdom Metazoa; phylum Chordata; class Mammalia; order Artiodactyla; family Phocoenidae; genus Neophocaena; species Neophocaena asiaeorientalis. Next base: position 146,998 of record NW_020172989.1, on the reverse strand, counting down.
ATACAGAACACAGTGAGACCACATATAAGGGTTAGTTAAGACATGCATACGAGTTTTCATCTATAAATTAGAAAAGAAACAGCAACTGGAGAATTATTTTGCAACACTGTAATATTTAATTATTACTGTTCCAATTCAACTTTTAGATGCAGAGTAGCAATTGTCCCTAAGGGTCATTATTCTTCTCCTTTTTCCCCACAAATTCCTCTTCTAACTTCAAGATTAACTTGAGAAAGGTATTCTCTGATACCCTTTCCTGAGTCCCCACACTGAGTAATTGTCACATTACTGTATTCTCTTCTGTTTACTCTAGACTTTGAGCTCATTCTTCTCTGTATTCCTCATGTTAGAAAAGAGTCTGTTACATAATAGACTCTCAACAAATGTTTTGAGGAAAGGCAGCAAGAACGAACTTCAGGATAAATTTTTCATTATTTGCCAAGAGCTATGACAATAAATTTAGCATTGTTTTCTAACTCTTGATGAATTATAAGGCTTATTGAAGCATTTGGCATGGGTTACTTTCAAAACTCCCTGGAATATACACGTATACTACTGAATCAGTGTTAATTGGGCCCACATCAGTAATGTGATTATGGTTGCTTATCATCTGCATGTGTCTATAATTTTGAGACAATAATATATTAAGTTCTGCATATAATAATTTTGAAGTTTACATAAATCTACTAGCCTGAACTATAACTGAAAATCTGTGAATGGGTATTAAATATAAATTAACACTTGTAAAGGCATGCAAATAAATTTTTAATGAACTACCAAGTTACTCTTTGAACTTATGCCAATTTTAATGAACAATTAATTTTGTCTCAGCTTAGCATAGGACATTAGAAAGGGAATAAAATAAGAAGTGTATAGATAGAGCTCTTATAGGAAAAATAAGGCAGTTTCTAATAAAAGTCATTAAATTTATTTATTCATTTCCTTAGTCATTCATGAAATAATTATTGAGTTTCTAAAAAGCGCCAGGCACCATTCTAGTTCTAGACTGTAGCAGGAGAGAAAACAAATTCCCTGCCCTCAGGGAGGTGAAATTATAGTGGTAGAGATAGACCATAAACAAATCTATCATATACTTAGGATAAAGAGACACAGACAGACAGATAGAAAGAATAATGTCAGCCTCTGGTAAGTGCTATGAAGAAAACTGACAGGTCAGAGAATGAGTGGGCTATTTTGATAGGTGGTAAGAGAAGAGTTCTTTATCAGAATGTTGAGATCAGGATCTGAAAAGGTTTTCTACAAGTGAGATAATTTTGAAGAATATTTGCATCTAACAACTTCTGTATTTGACTCAACCTGATTGTGTAGCTTGTTGTCAAATTTGATATTTATTTTATAGGTCATTGAAACATTGTGTGAGTATATATATAGTGTATGTTTATACACACAATATGTCTGTTATATAATACTGTGTTTCATTCATAACAAGGTTCAAGCAACTTTTCAAACTTATTTTGTAAATGATCATTAAAGTATTAGGGTTTCTTTGAGGCATGTTGGCAGGTAATTAGTTAATAGAAAACAGTCGGGTATGACTTTTATCTCTAGGAAGAAGTTGGGTTGAAGTCACTGGTTTCTTTTTCAAGTTCAGGTAGCTGGTAACATTTTCAGACAAGATAGAATTTTGTTCTCTTCATCAGCAGTTAGGAGTTAGATCTGAGAGAACATATTGCCTCTAAAATTAAATCAAACTGTTTTACTCCCATTTAGTGAGATATTGATTACACAAGGAAATATTAGGTTTTGAAAGAATATGCCTAGATAGATAAAACAATTCTTATTTCTTCCTTATAGAGGAGATCTAAATCCTTGCCTCCAAAATCATAAAAATAACTGATAAATATGCATTTAAATTCATAAAATACACTTGATTTAAAAAAGTTAATATACTGTCATGTGTGGTCAGAAGCCAAGCTTCATTCCACATTGAGCAGTGCTCACTTTTGGTCCATAATTCCTTGAATTTCCTATGCTAATCCTGTAACTTGGAATGTAAATGGTAAAGGAGCAATCTCAAACCAGCACAGAAATATTCAGCGAAAAGTATTTGTAGAACTATGACTTATACACATATAACATGTTGCTAGAAATGACAAAAAAGGAAGGAAAAATTTGAACATCATAACCCAACCTAATTCTTTAGATAATTTATATTTATTTATACTATTTTCTATATATACACACACATACATACACACAGACACACACATGCACACACACAGGTTTATCTGATCCCATGGTTAGCTTTTGACCTCTGATAAAATAGGAAATGCATTTTATGATAGCCATTAATACATGCATATAAATGATTATAAATATAAAATAATGTTAAATTGAATTTTGAGTCTACAATATATAATGATTTGGTTTTCATGAACTATTTTCTGGCTTAGCCTAAGTAGGGATCTTTAAAAGAGACTATTCAGCTGCTCAGTGGTATTTGAGAATGAGTAGAATTGAAATCTATAAAATATGACTTAATTTGCCACATGTCAGAAGTCATAAAAGCAAATGTATCTAAAGGTCTTTCATGCCTACATGTATAACACAAGTGGTCTTTTTCATCATTTATAGTAAATATGATTACTGCCAGATTGTAAATATGGACCCAGGCTGTTTGGGAAATTTAGTTCAATCTGTTTTCAACTCTTTACAGATGTGAGTTTTCCATAAAGATAATATCTTTGTATTTTGCTACAAACTGTAAGTTAGATTATTTCATTTATCTTTTAAAAGAATGCGATAACATTACTTAAGTAATTCAGGTTAAGACTGAATGTTCATGATTTTTTGTGAAAGAAGATAATAAAAGAAAAGGGTAGGAAAATAAGATGGCAGTTTCTTCACAGCAGAGACATCTCATTTTAAAGACAGCAATATAATGACCTTATAAGAAGTGCTATTGCTGTCTTTCCATTGTTCAGATGTCCTAGAAAGAATCCAAGGACACTGTGCCTCATTTAGGTCATAGTTGTAATCCCTGCTATGTCTGTGTCTCTGTTTGTAACCCTGACCAGCCAACTCAGAGATGTTTACTATAGTTCATAAGAACAGGAGGAAAGGGCTTCCCTGGTGGCACAGTGGTTGAGAGTCCACCTGCCGATGCAGGGGACACGGGTTCGTGCCCCGGTCTGGGAAGATCCCACATGCTGCGGAGCAGCTGGGCCCGTGAGCCATGGCCGCTGAGCGTGCGCGTCCGGAGCCTGTGCTCTGCAATGGGAGAGGCCACAACAGTGAGAGGCCCGCGTACCGTAAAAAAAAAAAGAACAGGAGGAAAATAGTGGAAAATAGATGAATAGACACTTATTTTCACTTTTGAAAAACTTGATATACATATATTACTAATGCAGGTCAGCCTTGACATTTTGAATGTTAGGGCACCATTTTGGGCAGATAGTCCTGCTTCCTGCCTATGAGCACCTCCTTTCTCTTACCTTTTATGGTTCTTTTGTTTTCCTTTTTAAAGGCTGTTCACTTTATTAATTCCTATTAACACACAAGATCTACCCAGCATATAAATTATTCATTTTAGTCATTTATATAGTTTACAGGAAGTACATTGATTTTTTAAGAATTTGACCACCTTTTATAATAATAAGCCTCAAATTTCTCCTCAACTTGAGAAAGTGAGCTCCATGATTGAAAAAAATCCAAATCACCTCAGATACAGATCACTTCAAAAATTATGCAAAATACTACTCCACTGGTTGGGAAGTTGGGTTGGTCACCTTATATGTGGCAGTGAGGGATAAGAAAACATTTCTGGTAGATGAATAAAAGCATTCTGAACTAAGGCTTGCCCTACCAAAGAGGAATTTCTAATGTATTATTTGTTTCAACCAAGACAAAGCCAAATGACTCATCTGGCCAAAAAAAATTGAAAAGGACAGATAAACACCGACTTTAAAATGAAGATCATAAACATACAAAGTGTCTAAGCCAACTCCACAGTGTAGGCAGGCATTAAGTCACAGAGAAGGACATGACCTTGAGGCAGTGACACAGCAAATCTTCAGAAATGGTGGCTGCACATCACAGTGTTGTAACACCTCAATATTCACGTTTGGTGATTCATCCAGAGGCCATGTGCCTTAGCCCATCTTGTAGTGAAATCTCAAAGAGATATTTCTAATCTGCTCCACATTGCCCCTGAAAGTGTTCAGATGGTTACAAGCAGGGAAGCAAAATATGATGTCCTATACTCAACAAAAATAATGTTTGAATAGGATGCAATATATCTTAAGAGCTAACATATAAAGATCTTCCACTAGTCTTTTTTGGGGAGTATTGCTCTACAATGTTGTGTTACTTTCTGCTGTACAACAAAATGAATCAGCTATATGTATACATATATCCCCTCGCTCTTGGACCTCCCTCCTATTCCCCCCACCCCCATCCTGCCCCTGTAGGTCATCACAGATCAGCGAGCTGAGCTCCCTGTGCTATACCACAGGTTCCCACTAGCTATTTTACACATGGTAGTGTATTTATGTCTAATCTAATCTCCCAGTTCATCCCACCCTCCCCTCCCCCCACTGTATCCACATGTCCATTCTCTACATCTGTGTCTCTATTCCTGCTCTGGAAATAGGTTCATCTGTACTACTAGTATTGATATCATTATCTCATTTCATCCCAACTGCAATCCTGTGGGTTATCAATTTTTATCCCCACTTTAAACACAAAGAAACAGAATGAGAGACCGCCATCTTGAATTGAGTGTTGTCTGCAACTTCTGCCCATGGTCCTGAAGCTGAAGTGATGGGCGCAGCCACATTGCACCAGGAACTCTGGTCTGAGGTGCTGGGGGCAAGGCCTCTGCACACAGCATCCTGTGAGCAAGTGAAACCAGACTAAGCACAAAAGAAGGGAAAAAAAAAAGCTTGCAAGATCTTGGTTTCAGGCCAGAGGTCAGACCCAAGCTCCTGTGGAGGGAGCTCTGAGTCCAAACCACTGGACTAACAGGGAACCTCAGACCCCAGGGAATATTAATCTGAGTGAGACCTCCAGAGGTCCTCATCTCAGCACCAAGACTGAACTCTATCCAACTGCCTGCAAACTCCAGTGCTGGATGTCTCAGGACAAACAACCAGTAAGAAAGGAGTACAGCACCACCCATCAAAAACAAAAACAAAAAATGAAATGACAAAAATATATGTTACAGATGAATGAGCAAGGTAAAAACCTACAAAACCAAATAAATGAAGATGAAATAGGCAGTCTACCTGAAAAAGAATTCAGAGTAATGATAGTAAAGATGATCCAAAATCTCAGAAACAGAATGGAGAAAATAAAAGAAACATTTAACAAGGATCTAGAAGAACTAAAGAGCAAACAGTGATGAACAGCACAATAACTGAAATTAAAAATACTCTAGAAGGAATCAATAGTAAAATAACTGAGGCAGAATAACGGTAAGTGAGCAGGAAGATAAAATGGTGGAAATAACGACCAGTGAGCAGAATAAAGAAAAAAGAATGAAAAAAATTGATGACAGTCTCAGAGACCTCTGAGGCAACACTGAATGCACAAACATTTGAATTATATGGGTCCCAGAAGACGAAGAGGAAAGGAAAGCATCTGAAAAAATATTTGAAGAGATTATAGTTGTAAACTTCCCTAACACAGGATAGGAAATAGTCAAGACCAGGAAGCACAGAAAGTACAATACAGGATAAACCCAAGGAGAAACACACTGAGACACATATTAATCAAACTATCAAGAATTAGATACAAAGAAAAAATATTAAAAGCAGCAAGGGAAAAGCAACAAATAACATACATGGGAATCCCCATAAGGTTAACAGCTGATCTTTCACTAGCCAGAAGGGAATGGCAAAACATATTTAAAGTGATGAAAGGGAAAAACCTACAACCATGATTACTCTAACCAGCAAGGATCTCATTCAGATTCGATGCACAAATTAAAACCTTTACAGATAAGCAAAAGTTAAGAGAATTCAGCACCACCAAACGTGCTTTACAACAAATGCTAAAGGAACTTCTCTAGGCAGGAAACACAAGAGAAGGAAAAGGCCTACAAAACAAACCCAAAACAATTAAGAAAATGGTAATAGGAACAAATTGATAACTACCTTAAATGTAAATGGATTAAATGCTCCAACCAAAAGACATAGACTGGCTGAATGGATATAAAAACAAGACCCATACATATGCGGTCTACAAGAGATCCACTTCAGACCTAGGGGCACATAGGGACTGAAAGTGAGGGGATGAAAAAAGATATTCCATGCAAATGGAAAACAAAAGGAAGCTTGAGTAGCAATTCTCACATCAGACAAAATACACTTTAAAATAAAGACTATTACAAGAGACAAAGAAGGACACTACATAATGATCAAGGTATCAATCCAAGAAGAAGATATAACTATTGTAAATATTTATGCAACCAAAAGAGGAGCACCTCAATACATAAGGCAAATGCTAACAGCCATAAAAGGGGAAATCAATAGTAACACAATAATAGTAAGGGACTTTAACACCCCATTTTCACCAATGGACAGATCATCCAAAATGAAAATAAATAAGGAAACATAAGCTTTAAATGACACATGGACTTAATTGATTTTTATGGGACATTCCATCCAAAACCAACAGAATACACTTTCTTCTCAAGTGTTCATGGAACATTATCCAGGATAGATCATATCTTGGGTCACAAATCAAGCCTTGGTAAATTTAAGAAAATTGAAATAATATCAAGTGTCTTTTCCAACCACAACGCTATGAGAGTAGAAATCAATTACAGGAAAAAAATCTGTAAAGAATACAAACACATGGAGACTAAACAACATGCTATTAAGTAACCAAGAGATCACTGAAGAAATCAAAGAGGAAATCAAAAAATTCCGAGAAACAAATGACAATGAAAACATGACAACCCAAAATCTATGGGGCGCAGCACAAGCAGATCTAAGAGGGAAGTTTATAGCAATACAATCCTACCTCAAGAAACAACAAACATCTCAAATAAACAACCTAAACTTACACCTAAAGCAATTAGAGAAAGAAGAACAAAAACCCCCAAAATTAACAGAAGGAAAGAAATCATAAAGATAAGATCAGAAATAAATGAAAAAGAAATGAAGGAAACAGTAGCAAATATTAATAAAACTAAAAGGTTGTTTTTTGAGAAGATAAACAAAATTGATAAACCATTAGCTGAACTCATCAGGAAAAACAGGGAGAAGACTTAAATCAATAGAATTAGAAATGAAAAAGGAGAAGTAACAACTGATACTGCGGAAATACAAAGGACCATGAGAGATTACTACAAGCAACTATATGCCAGTAAAATGAACAACCTGGAAGAAATGGCCAAATTCTTAAAAAAGCACAACTTTCTGAGACTGAACCAGGAATAAATAGAAAATATAAACACACCAATCACAAGCCCTAAAATTGAAACTGTGATTAAAATCTTCCAGCAAACAAAAGCCCAGGACCAGATGGCTTCACAGGCGAATTCAATCAAACATTTAGCGAAGAGCTAAAACCTATCCTTCTCAAACTCTTCCAAAATATAGCAGAAGGAGGAATGCTCCCAAACTCATTCTACCAGGCGACCATCACCCTGATACCAAAACCAGGCAAAGATGTCACACAAAAAAGAAAACTACAGGCCAATATCAGTGATGAACATAGATGCAAAAATCCTCAACAAAATACTAGCAAGCAGAATCCAACAGCACATTAAAAGGATCGTACACCATGATCAAGTGGGGTTTATCCCAAGAATGCAAGAATTCTTCAATATACGCAAATCAATCAATGTGATACACCATATTAAAAAATTGAAGGATAAAAACCATATGATAATCTCAATAGTTGCAGAAAAAGCTATTGACAAAATTCAACAACACCCATTTATGGTAAAACAGTCCAGAAAGTAGGCATAGAGGGAACCTACCTCAATATAATAAAGGCCATATATCACAAACCCACAGCCAACATCATTCTCAATGGTGAAAAACTGAAAGCATTTCCACTAAGATCAGGAGCAAGACAAGGCTGCCCACTCTTACCACTATTATTCAACATAGTTTTGGAAGTTTTAGCCACAGCAATCAGAAAAGAAAAAGAAATAAAATGAATCCAAGTCAGAAAAGAAGAAGTAAAACTGTCACTGTTTGCAGATGACATGATTCTATACTTAGAGAATCCTAAAGATGCTACCAGAAATCTACTACAGCTAATCAATGAATTTAGTAGAGTAGCAGGATACAAAATTAATGCAGAGAATTGTCTTATATTCCTATACACTAATGATGAAAAATCTTAAAGAGAAAGTGAGGAAACACTCCCATTTACCACTGCAACAAAAAGAATAAGATACCTAGGAATAAACCTACCTAAGGAGAAAAAAGACCTGTATGCAGAAAACTATAAGACATTGATGAAAGAAATTAAAGGTGATACAAACAGATGGAGAGATGTACCATGTTCTTGGATTGAAGAATCAGTATTGTGGAAATGACTGTACTACCCAAAGCAATCTACAGATTCAATGCAATCCGTATCAAACTACCAATGGTATTTTTCACAGAACGAGAACTAAAAATTTCACAATGTGTATGGAAACACAAAAGACTCTGAACAGCCAAAGCAATCTTAAAGAAGAATGGAGCTGGAGGAATCAGGCTCCCAGAATTCAGACTATACTACAAAGCTACAGTAATCAAGACAGTATGGTACTGGCACAAAAACAGAAATATAGATCAATGGAACAGGATAGAAAGCTCAGAGATAAACCCACGCACATATGGTCACCTTATCTTTGATAAAGGAGGCAAGAACATACAATGGATATAAGAAATCCTCTTCAATAAGTTGTGCTGGGAAAATGACAGCCACATGTAAAAGAATGAAATTAGAACACTTCCTAACTCCATACACAAAAATAAAATCAAAATTGATTAAAGACCTAAATGTAAGGCCAGACACTATCAAACGCTTAGAGGAAAACATAGGCAGAACACCCTATCACATAAATCACAGCAAGATCCTTTTTGACCCACCTCCTAGAGAAATGGAAATAAAAACAAAAATAAACAAATGGGACCTAATGAAACTTCAAAGCTTTTGCACAGCAAAGGAAACCATAAACAAGCCGAAAAGACAACCCTCAGAATGGGAGAAAATATTTGCAAACAAAGCACTGACAAAGGATTAATCTCCAAAATATGTAAGCAGCTCATGCAGCTCAATATCAAAAAAACAAAGAACCCAATACAAAAATGGGCAGAAGACCTAAATAGACATTTCTCCAAAGAAAATATACAGATTCCCAATAAGCACATGAAAAGATGCTCAACATCACTAATCATTAGTGAAATGCAAATCAAAACTACAGTGAGGTATCACCTCACACTAGTCAGAATGGCCATCATCAAAAAATGTACAAACAATAAATGCTGGAGAGGATGTGGAGAAAAGGGAACCCTCTGCACTGTTGATGGGAATGTAAACTGATATAGCCACTATGGAGAACAGTATGGAGGTTCCTTTAAAAACTAAAAATAGAACTTCCATATGACCCAGCAATCCCACTACTGGGCATATTCCCTGAGTAAATTGTAATTCAAAAAGAGTCATGTGCCACAATGTTCATTGCAGCACTATTTACAATAGCCAGGACTTGGAAGCAACCTAAGTGTCCATCGACAGATGAATGGATAAAGAAGATGTGGCACATATATACAATGGAATATTACTCAACCATAAAAAGAAACAAAATTGAGTTATTTGTAGTGAGATGGATGGACCTAGAGTCGGTCATACAGAGTGAAGTAAGTCAGAAAGAGAAACACAAGTACCATATGCCAGCATATATGTATGGAATCTAAAAAAAAAAAAAAAAAAAATGGTTCTGATGAACCTAGGGGCAAGACAGATATAAAGACACAGACATAGAGAATGGACTGGAGGACATGGGGAGGGGGAATGGTAAGCTGGGACGAAGTGAGAGAGTAACCCTGACATACATACACTACCAAATATAAAATAGATAGCTAGTGGGAAGCAGCTGCATAGCACAGGGAGATCAGCTTGGTGCTTTGCAACCACCTAGAGGGATAGGATAAGGAGGGTGGGAGGGAGATGCCAAAGGGAGGGGATATGGGGATATACATATGCATATAGCTGATTCACTGTGTTATATAGCAGAAACTAACACAACATTGTAAAGCAATTATACTCCAATAAAGATGTTAAAAAAAAAAAAGACACAGAATGAGATGAGTTAAGGAGTTTGTGAAAAGTTTTGCCTTGACAGTATGTATGAAACTAATGACATAGTTTGTATAAAAATATTATTAAAATGACCAGCAGATCCAACATAATATGAACCAAACCTTAATTAATTAAGTTGCAGGTTGGAATATTGCACGTGGGTATGCTGCACCAAATAAAATTTCCTTTATATGTTTCTAGGAAGTCTTCAAAAAGTTTGCATTCAGTTTGAGAATTGTGTTTATAGGTCTCATTTAGTAAAAATGAAGTATAAAGTAGCATTTTTTAAACTTCTTTAGTAAACTTTTTATTTTAGAATAGATTTAGATTTACAGAAAATTTGTGATGGTTATATAGAGTTCCCATATACCACATACTCAGTTTACACTACTATTAATGTCTTACATCAGTTTGAAACATTTATCAGAATTAATGAACCAATATTGATTCATTATTATTGACTAAAGTCCCTACTTTATTCAGATTTCCTTAGTTTTTACCGAAGGTCCTTTTTCTCCTCCAGGGTCCCATCCAGGATATTGCATTAGATTTAGTCACCATGTTTCCTTACCTCTTCTTGGCTTCTCTGTTTTTGAAGACTTGACAATTTGGAGGAGTACTGGTCAGAACATCCCTCAGTAGGGATTTGTGTGATTGTGTTTTCATTTGCCTGATATGTGTCTTGAGCTAAGAAATTTCCCAAGGAATTCAAATTCTACCTCAATTTCTTAGAATCTTCTGGCTCTCAGTCCTATCTGAGTTGAGGTAGTCATGTTGTAAAAATCCAAGGTACAAGCAATTTAGGACCTGGAGCTTTTCTGCAAGTAAAAAATTGGAAATATCACAGAAAACAAAAAGGACCTATGCCTGAGTCTTGGTTCAACCACTCATTAGATTTTTGTACTGAGGCAAATAATCTCCTAGAGCCAGTTTACTCATCAGTAAAGGGCCACCTTCCACTTTAGAGTATGTTCTAAGGACTAAAATAAATGAAGTATGCTATGTTTCTGATATAGTTCCTTGACATAATGTTATTAATAAGTAGTAGCTTTAAAAATATTATTAGATACCACAGGTAAAGAGTTGGGCACAGCATAGTGCTTTATAAGAATCTATTAAAAATGAGTGACTTGAGAAGTAAGCCTACTTAATTTGTGAAAATATTTAATTTGGAAATATATACTATTATACTAAGGGAAGTAACATTTTTTGCACTTGGTTTCACTAGAATCTATTCAGCTTTTAGGGTGCTAAAATTTCGCTGTTCATCAAATTTAGAGGTTGATATCAATCAGGTTGTTGTGACTTCCTTCAGGAGCAGAGATGGGTCAGCTCCTTAGTGTCTAATCACCCTTGAGTAACTAATGATTAAAATTACATTCATAGTCAAACAAGAGTTAATTCTATAGTGAAAATAATCTAGTATTGGGACAGACGGCTGTTTTTATAGACTTCTATTCAAGTGGATAGGGAAAATAGAAAAAAGATAGTATATAGTCTAACTGAAATGCATTTTTCATTTAGCCTGTAAAAAGTAACCTAATCAAGCCCATTCAAAGCTTGTGTGCACAAATAAGGGCATTAGAAAAACAAACTAGGAACTAGGAAATGGTCCTCAGAATATGACAAGTTGGGTAAGACTGAGTGATCATGATAATAAGTACTGGCCTTTGTATCCATGGCTTTAAAGAAACCAGAATGGACTCAATGGAAATTGGGCTCTGAGCCCAAAAAGAATTAGGCAGGGAGCCTAAAGGAAATTTAATGTTCTCTGCTTCTTCTTTCTGCTTTCTATTTAATTTGGTTTTGGAAGAAATCTCTATTTACAGGCCAATTTTAAGTTTATCTGAAGCAGGTGGAAGATGGTTTTAAACCTACTGAGATGGAGAAGCAGAGGAAGATACAGGGAAAAAAAGGAGAGGGCGCCACTGGTGTATGTCAGAGAGACCGTCGAAATCTTTGCAGATAGGATTTGATGCTCTGTAATATAAAGGAGATTTATAGGTTTTGCCTGGGTGAGTTGGATATTTGATTGTTTGTCTTTGTTTCATAGTTTAGCTAATCTGTCCTCCATTATTGTAATAGAATTGTATTAATCTCAAAAAAGCACTGGAAGAGTTTGATTTACTAGACAACATTTCCATGAAATAGGTTCCATATATTCGTTAAGTATATCTAAATGTAAAGAGGACTTAGAAATAATACATCCAGTAGGAATATAAATTTATTTGCTCCAAGCAGTATATAGAAGTTCTTTATACATGTGTACTATGGTTAAACGCTCTTTAAGTTTTTACTAAGTAAAGTTTCAGAATATATCAGGTATGGAAGAAACTTTATAGTTTAATATATACACAGTACATGACTGAGAAATTTACAAATGAACTGACTCCACGGCTCTTTAAGTTTTCAATAAATGTAGATGCTAGCTTGATACTGATCTTAATTTTACTAATGTAGTCAAATTCTGTTTTAAGCAAAGGGCATAATATTTATCACATCAATTCCAGACACCAAAGTCTGAGGTAGACTCAGAAGTAAATTGGTTGAAACAATTGGCAGAATATCTCAAATCAACAATTAATTAAATTTATGAAATTTTAGAACATAAGTAGATGATGCACAAAATAATTCCTTTCCAGCTCTAGGGACTGGGGTTGCCATTTTTGAGTGGAAGAGCTTTCACAAATAGAATAAGAGGAACCAAAAATAACAAAGAAGATATACAATTAATAAACTGAATAATCAAGTGATGCTAAGGTGATGCTTATTATATCCTAATGAGTTGATTATATAATTAAGGTCTAGAGAATGCAGTTTGTCACATTAAAAGTATCACTATTAAATATAAAAATAAATTGAAACTGGAGAAAAAGGTATTTTGACCAGAATCCTGAGTTCCAGCTAGGTTTGTTGCTTAAAATCTCTACTTTTTAACAAACATTTTCATGTTGGGACCATCTATAAGTTGGAATTGTTTTATCTGTAAGTAATATTGTTGTGCAGATTAATTGAATCTGGTATAGGCTCCAAATGGAAACACTTAGAAAATTGTAAAATGCCATCAAAAGCAAATATTACGGTCTCTGTTAAAGGCATGTGCTCTTCCCAAGTTAGCACATTCAACAGCCTGCACACTGAACATATTTCTAGATAATAATTATAATCATAGGAAATACAGACTCATTTGGTAGTCTAATTGTTTACTGCTTCGAGAGAACAAAACAACATTAAAATTAATGAACTTTGAGGCTCCCAATATAGCCAATGTTTCTGAACACATTTTGCAAAGTTGGGAAAAAAAAGAATGGCTACATGCACAAAAAAGAAATATCCTTGGGTCCAAGCTTTCTTTATTTTATTTTAATTTTTTTAAGGAGGAGCATGGTGGAGCTAGAAAGCCTCAATGAAATTAATCAGTGAGCAAACAAATGGCAACCTTGTGTTTGGAGCTCAGCTGGCTTACAGATGAGTCTGTTTTCTTCTTCCAGAACAGATACCATTAGCGTATCTATGGACAATAGCCCAAGCATCCAGCTCTGTTTCCCTAAAGCAAGGCAATAGTTCTAAACAGTCTGTGATTTCACGACTAATCAAATTACTTTGACGAGGAGAAGTCACTTTAAAAAAAAAAAAAAAGGAGGGTGCCAGGACTGTTGGTACTTAACCTTAAGCACAGTGGTATGCCTTCATAGCTGTGCAATTGTTAGCTGAGGGCTTTCTAATCTGCTCATTGGGATTATCAGTGGTTTAAGGGGAGCTATTCTTTAGCACCCAGCAGTTAGTAGGTACACATCATATTACTGGAGTGATAAAGATTTATCACATTGAATAGAGTTGCTGGGATTTAACTGCCCTTGTCTGGATTTCTTAAAAATCAATATTCCAAGCAAAGATTGATGTCTATCATGTTTTTTCTCTTTCCCTTTTTCCATGTCTCTTTGCTTCATTCTTATAATGACACTTCCCAGATTTCCACAGGCTTTAGCCCTGTAGTTTGCTTGGAATAGCAAGAGGCAGCTATTAGCCAGCCAGTGATGATTTTGTTTCTATGTGTATGTGTCTGTTCCACAAATTTTACCTAATTAAAATTATTTCTGATATGGATAGGGAGATTCCTTAATTTCAGTGAGTTTGATGTGATATATATGAGAGCTGACACAGTTCTTAGGAAATATGATTTAAAACTGGGCAGAACTTTGTAAGAGAAAGATTAGGGTCAATAACAGATAGAGGAAACAAACACCAGACGTTTGAGTTGTTTCTGGTTTGGACTATCACAAATAATGCTGATGTGAACATTCTTTTACGGTGGACTTGTGCAAACATTACTATAGGAAATATACATATATATATACGTGTGTGTGTGTGTGTGTGTGTGTGTGTGTGAATGAAATAGCAGAATTGCTGGACCACAGGTTTTTAGGCCCACATTTAGTAGAAATAATTACAGGTGTCCATAGTAGTTCTAACAGTTTATATGCCTACTGGTGTGTGAGACTTGCAGTTTGTCTGCAACCTCACCAAAACATGGGATTGTTGACCTTTTATAGCCATTCTGGTGAGTTTATAGAGGTGCCACATTGTGGTATAAGTGGGCATTTTCTTGATTTCTAATGGAGTTGACAAGTTTTTCATATGTTTACTGGCCACTTAGAGATCTCTTTGTGAGGTTGTGGAAGCAATTGTGAATTTTTTATTGGTTTGTCTTTTGCTTGTTGATTTATAAGTATTGTTTACATACTTTGTATTGAGGCTTCTGTCCATTATATGGATTGTAAACATGATTTCTCACTCTATGCCTTGCCTTTACATTTATTTCCTTAATGGGGTGTCAGTGAACAGACACTCCCAATATGAACGTAGTCCAGTTTGTTAATCTTCTTCTTCATGAGACTATAGCTATATATAAGATAGTTATATAATAGAGTTCTGAAGCAAATTTTCACTTCCTTTTTTTACTATCTTGTTGGCAGCCATGGACAATAAGAATAATCCTGGCTATGATTTTTTTTCTTTTCTTTTTTAGCATTTTTAAGCAATAATTTTATTTTTTTAAATAGATCTTTATTGGAGTATAATTGCTTCACAAGACCATGTTAGTTTCTGTTGTACAGATTGCATATATATGTGTTAGCATATGGTCTTTGTTTTTCTCTTTCTGACTTACTTCACTCTGTATGACAGACTCTAGGTCCATCCACCTCACTACAAATAACTCCATTTCGTTTCCTTTTATGGCTGAGTAATATTCCATTGTATATATGTGCCACATCTTCTTTATCCATTCATCTTTCAATGGACAATAGGTTACTTCCATGTCCTGGCTATTTTTTTTTAACATATTTATTGGAGTATAATTGCTTTACGATGTTGTGTTAGTTTCCACTTTATAACAAAGTGAATCAGTCATACATATACACATATCCCAATATCTCCTCCCTCTTGCTTCTCCCTCTCACCCTCCCTATCCCAACCCTCTAGGTGGTCACAAAGCACCGAGCTGATCTCCCTGTGCTATGTGTCTGCTTCTCACCAGGTATCTATTTTACATTTGGTAGTATATATAAGTCCATGCCACTCTCTCACTTCATCCCAGCTTACCCTTCCCCCTCCCCACGTCCTCAAGTCCATTCTCTACGTTTGCATATTTATTCCTATCTTGCCACTAGGTTCTTCAGAACCTTTTTTTTTTTTTTTTGTTTCCATATATATGTGATAACATACAGTATTTTTCTCTTTCTGACTTACTTCACTCTGTATGACTGACTCTAGGTCCATCCACCTAACTACAAATAACTCAGTTTCGTTTCTTTTTAAGGCTGAGTAATATTCCATTGTATATTTGTGCCACATCTTCTTTATCCATTCATCTGTTGATGGACACTTTGGTTGCTTCCATATCCTGGCTACTGTAAATAGAGCTGTAGTGAATATTGTGGTACATGACTCTTTTTGAATTATGGTTTTCTCAGGGTATATGCCCAGTAGTGGGATTGCTGTGTCATATGGTAGTTCTATTTGTAGTTTTTTAAGAGACCTCCATACTGTTCTCCATAATGGCTGTATCAATATACATTCCCACCAACAGTGCAAGAGGGTTCCCTTGTCTCCAAACCCTCTCCAGCATTTATTGTTTGTAGATTTTTTGATGATGGCCATTCTGACTGGTGTGAGGTGTTACGTCATTGTAGTTTTGATTTGCATCTAATGATTAGTGATGTTGAGCATTCTTTCATATGTTTGTTTGCAATCTGTATATCTTCTTTGGAGAAATGTAAATTTAGGTCTTCTGCCATTTTTGGATTGCGTTGTTTGTGCTTTTGATATTGAGCTGCATGAGCTGCTTGTAAATTTTGGAGATTAATCCTTTGTCAGTTGCTTCATTTGCAAATATTTTCTCCATTCTGAGGGTACTCTTTTCGTCTTGTTTTGGTTTCCTTTGCTGTGCAAAAGCTTTTAAGTTTCATTAGGTCCTATTTGCTTATTTTTGTTTATATTTCCATTTCTCTAGGAGGTGGATCAAAAAGGATTTTGCTGTGATTTATGTCATAGAGTGTTCTGCCTATGTTTTCCTCTAAGAGTTTGATAGTGTCTGGCCTTACACTATAAAATTTAGGTCTTTATCCATTTTGAGTTTATTTTTGTGTATGCTGTTTTGGAGTGTTCTAATTTCATTCTTTTACATGTAGCTGTCCAGTTTTCACAGCACCACTTATTGAAGAGGCTGTCTTTTCTCCATTGTATATTCTTGCCTCCTTTATCAAAAATAAGGTGACCATATGTGCATGGGTTTATGTCTGGGCTTTCTATCCTGTTCCATTGATCTATATTTCTGTTCTTGTGCCAGTACCATACTGTCTTGATGACTGTAGCTTTGTAGTATAGTCTGAATTCAGGGAGCCTGATTCCTCCAGCTCTGGTTTTCTTTCTCAAGATTGCTTTGGCTTTGGGGGTCTTTTGTGTTTCCATAGAAATTGTGAAATTTTTTGTTCTAGTTTTGTGAAAAATGCCATTGGTAGTTTAATAGGGATTGTGTGGAATCTGTAGATTGCTTTGGGTAGTATAGTCATTTTCACAATGTTGATTCTTTCTATCCAAGAACATGGTATATCTCTCCATCTGTTGGTATCATCTTCAATTTCTTTATCAGTGTCTTATAGTTTTCTGCATACAGGTCTTTTGTCTCCTTAGGTAGGTTTATTCTTAGGTATTTTATTCTTTTTGTTACAAAGCTAAATGGGAGTGTTTCCTTAATTTCTCTTTCAAATTTTTCATCATTAGTGTATAGGAATGCAAGAGAGATCTGTGCATTAATTTTGTATCCTGCTACTTTACCAAATTCATTGATTAAACCTAGTAGTTTTCTGGTAGCATCTTTAGCATTCTTTATGTATAGTATCATGTCATCTGCAAACAGTGACAGCTTTACTTCTTCTTTTCCAGTTTGGATTCCTCTTATATCTTTTTCTTCTCTGATTTCTCTGGCTAAAACTTCCAAAACTATGTTGAATAAGAGTGGTGATAGTGGGCAACCTTGTCTTCTTCCTGATCTTAGTGGAAATGGTTTCAGTTTTTCACCATTGAGAACGATGTTGGCTGTGAGTTTGTCATATATAGCCTTTGATATGTTGAGGTAAGTTCCCTCTATGCCTACATTTTGGAGGGTTTTTATCATAAGTTGTGTTGAATTTTGTCAAAAGCTTTTTCTGCATCTGTTGAGATGATCATATTGCTTTTCTCCTTCAATTTGTTAATATGGTGTATCACATTGATTGATTTGTGTATATTGGAGAATCCTTGTATTCCTGTGATGAACCCCACTTGATCATGGTGTATGATCCTTTTAATGTGCTGCTGGGTTGTGTTTGCTAGTATTTTGTTAAGGATTTTTGCACCTATGTTCATCACTGATATTGGCCTGTAGTTTTCTTTCTTTGTGACATCTTTGTGTGGTTTTGGTATCAGGGTGATGGTGGTCTCGTAGAATGAGTCTGGCAGTGTTCCTCCCTCCTGCTATATTTTGGAAGAGTTTGAGAAGGATAGGCGTAGCTCTTCTCTAAATGTTTTATAGAATTCGCCTGTTAAGCCATCTTGTCCTGGGCCTTGTTTGTGGGAAGATTTTTAATCACAGTTTCAATTTCAGTGCTTGTGATTAGTCTGTTCACATTTTCTGTTTCTTCCTGGTTCAGTCTCAGAAACTTTTGCTTTTCTCAGAATTTGTCCATGGTTTTCCATTTTCTTGGCATATAGTTGCTTGTAGTAATCTCTCATGATCCTTTGTATTTCTGCAGTGTCAGTTGTTACTTCTCCTTTTTCCTTTCTAATTCTATTGATTTGAGTCTTCTTCCTTTTTTTCTTGATGAGTCTGGCTAATGTTTTATCATTTTTTAATCTTCTCAAACCCAGCTTTTAGTTTTATTGATCTTTGTTATTGTTTCCTTCATTTCTTTTTCATTTATTTCTGATCTTATCTTTATGATTTCTTTCCTTCTGCTAACTTTGGGGTTTTTTTGTTCTTCTTTTGATAATTGCTTTAGGTGTAAGTTTAGGTTGTTTATTTGAGGTGTTTGTTGTTTCTTGAGGTAGGATTGTATTGCTATAAACTTCCCTCGTAGAACTGCTTTTGCTGCATCCCATAGGTTTTGGGTCATTGTGTTTTCATTGTCATTTGTTTGTAGGTATATTTGATTTCCTCTTTGATTTCTTCAGTGCTCTCTTGGTTATTAAGTAGTGTATTGTTTAGCCTCCATGTGTTTGTATTTTTTACACATATTATCCTGTAATTGATATCTAGTCTTATAGCGTTTTGGTCGGAAAAGATACTTGATAAAATATCAATTTTCTTAAATTTACCAAGGCTTGATTTGTGACCCAAGATATGATCTATCCTGGAGAATGTTCCATGAGCACTTGAGAGCAATGTGTATTCTGTTGTTTTTGAATGGAATGTCCCATAAAAATCAATTAAGTCCATCTTGTTTAATGTATCATTTAAAGCTTGTGTTTCCTTATTTATTTTCATTTTGGATGATCTGTCCATTGGTGAAAGTGGGGTGTTAAAGTCCCCTATCATGATTGTGTTACTCTCAATTTCCCCTTTTATGGCTGTTAACATTTGCCTTATGTATTGAGGTGCTCCTATGTTGGGTGCATAAATATTTACAACTGTTATATCTTCTTCTTGTATTGATCCCTTGATCATTACGTAGTGTCCTTCTTTGTCTCTTGTAATAATTTTTATTTTAAAGTCTGTTTTGTCTGATATGAGAATTGCTACTCCAGCTTTATTTTGATTTCCATTTGCATGGAATATCTTTCTCCATCCCCTCACTTTCTGTCTGTATGTGTCCCTAGGTCTGAAGTGGGTCTCTTATAGACAGCATTTATATGGGTCTTGTTTTTGTAACCATTCAACCAGTCTATATCTTTTGGTTGGAACATTTACTCCATTTACATATAACGTAATTATTGATATGTAAGTTCCTATTACCATTTTCTTAATTGTTTTTGATTTGCTATTGTTGGACTTTCCTTGTATCTCCTGCCCAGAGAAGTTCCTTTAGCATTTGTGGTAAAGCTGGTTTGGTATTGCTGAATTCTCTTAGCTTTTGCTTGTCTGTAAAGTTTTTAATTTCTCTGTCAAATCTGGACGAGATCATTGCTGGGTAGAGTAATCATGGTTGTTGCCTTTTCCCTTTCATCACTTTATATATAGCTTGCCACTCCCTTGCGGCCTGTAGAGTTTCTGTTGAACGACCAGCTTATCACCTTATGGGGATTCCCCTGTATGTAATTTGTTGTTTTTCCCTTGCTGTTTTTAATATTTTTTCTTGGTATTTAAGTTTTGATAGTTTGATTAATATGTGTCTTGGCATGATTCTCCTTGGATTTATCCTGTATGGGACTTTCTGTGCTTCCTGGCCTTGATTATTTCCTTTCCCATATTTGGGAAGTTTTCAACTGTAATATCTTCAAATATTTTATCAGTCCTTTTCTTTTTCTTTTTCTTCTGAGACCCCTATAATTCAAATGTTGGTGCTTTTAACATTGTCCCAGAGTTTTCTGAGACTGTCCTCGATTCTTTTCATTCTTCTTTCTTTATTCTACTCTGCAGTAGTTATTTCCATTATTTTATCTTCCAGATCACTTATCCATTCTTCTGCCTTTGTTATTCTGCTATTGATTCTTTCTAGAGAATTTTTAATTTCATTTATTGTGTTGTTCATGATTGTTTGTTTGCTCCTTAGTTCTTCTAGGTCCTTGTTAAACATTTCTTGTATTTTCTCCAACCAACCTATTTCCAAGATTTTGGATCATTTTTACTATCATTACTCTGAATTCTTTTTCAGGTAGACTGCCTCTTTCCTCTTCATTTGTTTAGTCTGGTGGTTTTTACCTTGCTCCTTCATCTGCTGTGTGTTTCTCTGTCTTCTCTTTTTGCTTAACTTACTTTGTTTGGGGTCTCCTTTTTGCAGGCTGCAGGTTCATAGTTCCCGATTTTTTTTGGTGTCTGCCCCTAGTGGCTCAGGTTGATTTAGTGGGTTGTGATGCTTCCTGGTGGAGGGGACTGGTGCCTGTGTTCTGGTGGATGAGGCTGGATCTTGTCTTTCTGGTGGGCAGGTGTCTGGTGGTGTGTTTTGGGGTGTCTGTTACCTTATTATGATTTTAGGCAGCCTCTGTGCTAATGGGTGAGGTTGTGTTCCTGTCTTTCTAGTTTGGCACAGGGTGTCCAGCACTGTAGCTTGCTGGTCATTGAGTGGAGCTGGGTCTTAGCTTTGAGTTGGAGATCTCTAGGAGAGCTTTCACCATTTGATATTATATGGAGCCAGGAGGTCTCTGGTGGACCAATGTCCTGCACTCGGCTCTCCCACTTCAGAGGCAGAGGCCTGACACCCGGCTGGAGCACCAAGACCCTGTCAGCCACGTGGGTCAGAAGAAAAGGGAGAAAAAAAAGAAAGAAAAAAATAAAGTTATTAAAATAAAAAAAACGTATTAAAAATAAAAAAATTAAAAAGTAATAAAAAAGAACAAAGAACAAAGAGGGCAACCAAACCAGAAAACAATTCCACGAATGATAACAAGCACTAAAAACTACACTAAACAAAACAAAACAAAACAAAACAAAAAATGGACAGAGAGAACCCTAGGAAATGGTAAAAACAAAGCTATGCAGACAAAATCACACAAAGAAGCATAGACGTACACACTCACAAAAAGAGAAAAAGGAAAAGAATATATATATCATTGCTCCCAAAGTCCACTGCCTCAATTTTGGGATGAATTCGTTGTCTATTCAGGTATTCCACAGATGCAGGGTACATCAAGTTGATTGTGGAGATTTACTCTGCTGCTTCTTAAGCTGCTGGGGGAGATTTCCCTTTCTCTTCTTTGTTTGCCCAGATCCTCGGGTTCAGCTTTGGATTTGGCCCTGCCTCTGCATGTAGGTCACCTGAGGGCATCTGTTCTTTGCTCAGACAGGACGGGGTTAATGTAGTAGCTGATTGGGGGCTCTGGCTCACTCAGGCCGGGGAGAGGGAGGGGTATGGAATGTGGGGCAAGCCTGCGGTGGCACAGGCCAACATGACCTTGCAACAGCCTGAGGCACACTGTGTGTTCTCCCGGGGAAGTTGTCCCTGGATCATGGGACCCTGGCAGTGGTGGGCTGCATAGGCTCCTGGGAGGGAAGGTGTGGATAGTGACCTCTCCTTGCACACAGGCTTCTTGGTGGCTGCAGCAATAGCCTTAGCATTTCATGCTCATCTCTTGTTTCCATGCTGATAGCTGCGGCTCGCATGCATCTCTGGAGCTCGTTTAGGCAGTGCTCTGAATCCCGTCTCCTCGTGCACCCCAAAACAATGGCCTCTTGCCTCTTCTGCAGTTCCAGACTTTTTCCTGGACTCCCTCCCAGCTAGCTGCAGTGCACTAGCCCACTTCAGGTTGTGTTGACGCAGCCAACCCCAGTCCTCTACCTGGGGTCTGAACTCAGAAGCCAGAACCTCAGTTCCCAGCCCCCACTCATCCTAGCAGATGAGCAGACAAGCCTCTCGGGCTGGTGAGTGCTGGTCAGCATCGATCCTCTGTGTGGGAATCTCTCTGTTTTGCCCTCTGCACCCCTATTGCTGTGCTCTTCTCTGTGGTTTGAAGCTTCTCCCCCACCACCCCTCGTCTCCACCAATGAAGGGGCTTCTAGTGTGTGGAAACTTTTCCTCCTTCACAGCTCCCTCCCTCACAGCCCCCTCCCTGAGGTGCAGGTCCCATCCCTATTCTTTTGTCTCTGTTTTTTTCTTTTGCCCTACCCAGGTATGTGGGGAGTTTTTTGCCTTTTGGGAAGTCTGAGGTCTTCTTTCAGTGTTCAGTAGGTGTTCTGTAGGAGTTGTTCCACATGTAGATGTATTTCTGATGTATTTGTGGGGAGGAAGGTGATCTCCACATCTTACTCTTCTGCCATCTTGAAGGTCTAGCCCCTGGCTATTGTTAGTAGTGCTGCAATGAACATTGTGGTGCATGTCTCTTTTTGAATTATGGTTTTGTCAGGGTATATGCCTGGTAGTGGGATTGCTGGGTCATATGGTAGTTCTATTTTTAGTTTTTTAAGGAACCTCCATACTGTTCTCCATAGTGGTTGTATCAATTTACATTCCCAGCAACAGTGCAGGAGGGTTCTCTTTTCACCACACCCTTTCTAGCATTTATTGTTTCTGGATTTTTTGAGAATGGCCATTCTGACCAGTGTGAGGTGATACCTCATTGTGGTTTTGATTTGCATTTCTCTAATAATTAGTGATGTTGAGCATCTTTTCAAGTGCCTCTTGGCCATCTGTATGTCTTCTTTGGTTAAATGTCTATTTAGGTCTTCCACCCATTTTTTTAATTGAGTTGTTTGTTTTTTTGAAATTGAGTTCCATGAGCTGTTTGTATATTTTGGAGATTAATCATTGTCCATTGTTTCATTTGCAAATATTTTCTCCCATTCTGAGGGTTGTCTTTTTGTCTTTTTTATGGTTTCCTTTGCTATCCAAAAGCTTTGAAGTTTCATTAGGTCCCGTTTGTTTATTTTTGGTTTTATTTCCATTACTCTAGGAGGTGCGTCAAAAAAGATCTTGCTGTGGTTTATGTCAGAGAGTGTTTTTCCTATATTTTCCTCTAAGAGTTTTACAATGTCTGGTCTTAAATTCAAGTCTTTAATACATTTTGACTTTATTTTTTGTATGGAGTTAGGTAGTGTTCTAATTTCATTCTTTTACATGTAGCTATGCAGTTTTCCCAGCACCACTTATTGAAGAGGCTGTCTTTTCTCCATTGTATGTTTTTGCCTCCTTTGTCATAAATTAGTGACCATATGTGCGTGGGTTTATCTCTGGGCTTTCTATCCTGTACCATTGATCTGTATTTCTGTTTTTGTGCCAGTACCATACTGTCTTGATTACTGTAGCTTTGTAGTATAGTTTGAAGTCAGGGAGCCTGACTTCTCCAGCTCCGTTTTTCTTTCTCAAGATTGCTTTGGCTTTTCAGGGTCTTTTGTGTTTCCATACAAATTGTAAAATTTTTTGTTCTAATTCTCTGAAGAATACCACTTGTAGTTTCATAGAGGTTGCATTGAGTCTGTAGATTGTGCTGGGTAGTATAGTCATTTTCACAATTTTGATTCTTCCAATCCAAGAACATGGTATATTTCTCCATCTCTTTATGGCATCTTTTATTTCTTTCATCAGTGTTTTATCATGTTCTGAGTACAAGTCTTTCACCTCCTTAGGTAGGTTTATTCCTAGGTATTTTATTCTTTTTGTTGTGATGGTAAAAGGGATTATTTCCTTAATTTCTCTTTCTGATTTTTCATTGTTATTATATAGGAGTGCCAGAGATTTCTGTGCATTAATTTTGTGTCTGGCAACCTTACCAAATTCATTGATTAGTTCTAGTATTTTTCTGGTGACATCTTTAGGATTTCCTATGGTTTCTTTTTGTGTTATTTACATTCTCACCTTCTATAATATCTTGGTAACATTCCGCATAGTTGACTGCATGCTAGTTTTACTCAATTAGCATTTTCCTTTGTCTGCCCTGACACAGCTAGTACTTAGCTGATTTTTTGTTACTCTCAGTATTTTTTGTCAAATTCTATGATATCCAACTTGAAATGGTAAAATTCATAGTGATCTCACTCAAACTTTCTTCTTTTCTCACTGTTTATTCCATGTCAGGTGTTCTTATCTGTATTCATGGCTATATGCTGAAAAATTACACATTTATATCTACAGATCAAACATTTTTTCTGAATTCCTGATTTATCAGCTTACAGGCACTTGAAATCAAATATGTCCAAAAATGAACTCTTGAACTTTCTACAACTCTCCAATGTTCTCTTGTTAGGTAAATCACACCTATTGTCCAAGTTCTAGGGAATCATCCTTTATACCCGCCTTTTCTTTTTCAACTGTTATATACTGTCGCCTGCATAATCCTGCCTTCTATTTATTAAATATTTCTCTTTTCAGCCATCAAGTCATAGATTACACCAACAGCTCTCTAATTATTACCCTTACATTTACCCTGTAGCCCCAGTGCCTTTTTCACATTGAAGAGTAATCTATTTAGGATGCAGGGGAATTCCCTGGTGGTCCAGTGGTTAGGACTCCACCCTTCTACTGCAGGGGCACGGTCTGTTTGATCCCTGATCAGGGAACTAAGATCCCACATGCCTCGAGGCTCACTCCCCCCAAAAAAAGGATAGAATTCAAATATTAAGTTGTCATTCCCTTGTTTAACCCCTTTCAGTGATTTCCCATGCTTTTGGGGTAATAAAAATCCCTTTATCCCTTAAAGTAGCTTAAACAATTGAGCATAATTTCATCTTGTTGACTTATTCAACCTTATCTCTTTTCACTCTCCTAGATGAGTGTCTGTTTTCCCTACTAGATTGTAAACTCCAGGAAAACATAACTGTTTTTTCTTTTTTGACACTTAGTAACTATTTAGTGGGTTTTTGGGGTTTTTTTTTTTGTGGTACATGGGCCTCTCGCTGTTGTGGCCTCTCCCGTTGCGGAGCACAGGCTCCGGATGCACAGGCTCAGTGGCCATGGCTCATGGGCCCAGCCGCTCTGTGGCATGTGGGATCTTCCCGGACCGGGCCTCGAACCTGTGTCCCCTGCATCGGCAGGCGGACTCTCAACCACTGAGCCACCAGGGAAGCCCTATTTAGTATATTTTTGTTGAATGGATAAAATGTATCATGGTGTTTTCCACATTCTCATTTATGCTGGAATATCCCTTTTTTGGTTTTAGATGTTATCACTGTTTGTGAATTTGCTCAAATTGATTTTAATACAGTGTCTTTATTTATCATATCCCTAAGGTGATCTCTTCTCATCCATATGCTCTGCTACCATTTGCTTATAGACCTGGAACTGGCTTTGCCCTCTTGGAAGGATTGTACATTCTGATTACTTGCCCATGTGTTCAGCCTGTGTATTTTTTGCCACCCTGCAATAATGGGTGGGGTTCATTCTTTCTTTTTGGTAAACATTTGGGGTCCAATATTAAAAGTAAACTTCTGCCCATATATACAGTACAGCAGCATGAATACCATACTACTTCCTAATTAACAACTCTCTTAATTTTCTCTTTCTCTGTAGAATGATATGATTTTTTTCTCTTTAACCATTTCACATTCACTAGTTAATAGGAAACAGTTGTGCAGACATATATGGTAGGGCTCTATTTACATGCCATTAAATAGAAAAAGAACATTCATCCACTTATTTTAAAACATTTATTGAATAGTTAGGGAATCATGAATAATAATGCTACATGGTGTTCAATGCATGGAGGTAATACTGAGTATGAGGTACAAGGCTTTGGAATGTACAACCTGGTTTTGAATCTTCATTGCACCACATAAGAGCTGTTCAACCTACTTGTTTTGGTTTCCTTATGTATAACGTGGAAATAAAATCTCATCTTATAGGGCTGTTGTGAGGATTAAAAAAGAAGCATTTATCACAGTACCTAGCACTATGTAAGCAATTAATAAATCTTAGCAATTACTAAAGTAAAACTTAGGAAGATAAATCTTTTGTATAAAATTATTGCTTATACTATAAAATATATTTTAAAATATGACACATGCCAATACTTATTTTTTCTAAAGTAAAATTTCTAATATTGTATGAATAAGTTATACAAATCCATGACAAATCATTTAAACTGTTTAAAATGGTATTATAATGAAAAGTCTCTCTGCTACCCTTGTCGAATTACATTCAAAAGTAGTAATATTTTTAAAAATTAAAGGATATCACTTTAAAGTATTCACAATATGCTTGACACATCTAGATCATTGTTAAGTGCTTTGCATACTTAAATGGGAAGAGGATTCTTTGTGTTTAAGTCATATTGAAAGCCGCAGCCCCTGTGTGAGTTACTTTTGCAATACCATGGTTTGATCATGTTGTGACAACATCAGAAACAAAACATGCTTTGGATTATGTCAGGCTCTGCTTAAACTATTCTTCAAGAAAGACAAAATCATAAAGAATGCTGCAAGTTAATACCATGTTCAGAGTTTCAGAAGTTTGGTTCACCTTTTACTTGTCAACTTATAATATAGGCCTGAGAAAGGAGGGAGGAAGAGGAAAGCATGAATTCCAGGCAGCATGATAAATTTCCAAACACAAAGTCTTATCAAGTACATGCCTTCAGAGTAGTAAAAGTTGAAGGAAGTGAGGAGCTTTGTTCAAAAGAGAGAATTGTCTTTCCAATTTTCTTATCTTTTAAAGTTTATTCTTTGAAAATTTCAGGTTAGTATTATTACTTTCATTTTTCCAAAAGTGTTTCCATGATTTTCTCTACTCTGCCTTCTCTGAATATCAGAGTTGCTGCTCACAAATTTTTATTTATTAAAAATTTAACTGACAAACAGGTGCTGTGATAAATACCATGAAGAAGGAGTAGAAGAAGAAGATGGGAAGGAATGGCAAGAAGAAAAAGAAAAGACAGGAAGAGGGAGCAGAACTAGAGGAAAGGGATGAGATCCCTGCTCTTCAGTGTCTAAAATATTCACCTGTACAATTATCTCTAACTAAAGAGTAAAATTATGTACTCTATTAGTTTGCTAGGGCTGCCTTAACAAAATACCATACACTGGGTGGCTTCAAACAACAGAAATTTTTTTTTCACAGTCTGGAGGCTAGAAGTCCAAGATCAAGGTGTCAGCAGGTTTGATTTCTTCTAAGGTGCCTCTTGAGCTTGGTTTGTAGATGACCTTCTTCTTCTGGTGTTTTCACATGGTCTTCCCTCTGTATTTCTGTGTCATAATTGCCTCTCCTCATAAAGACACTAGTCATATTGGATTAGGGTCAGCCCACATGACCTCATTTTACCTTAGTTACTTCTTTAAAGCTCATTTTCCAAATCCATTCGTTCTGAGGGTTAGGACTTCAACGTATGAATTTTGGGGAGCACAGTATAAGTTTCTATAGTATGTTTTTGAGCAAATTAGAATACAAAAAGAGTAGAACAATTAATTCCAGCCAAAGAAATTTGGGAAAGTTTCATGGTAGAGGAAATATATATTCCTAAATTCACATACATATCCCATAATGACAGGTTTGAATTTTAGGTATATAGTCATTTTCAATAAATACTTAATATGTTGAATATAATAATATTGTATGCATGAGTAGGATTAATTTTTCAGGGAGCAACGTAAGTATAATGTCCTTAGCTGTTATTTATGCAAGAGAAATGTTGAAACATTCCAAGCCCTCTGCATTAATATTCAGTTCAAAGAAATATTCTATATTAAAGATTGTTTTAGTTATAAGTGTATACATGGTCTGTTTTCCAAAATTATTTCCAAGTGTATGTGCCTTAATACATTTCCCTATAGTTTTACCTCTTTGCTATCACTCTGGAATAAAAATCTGAAGTGAAAAAGAGTTAGGTACATTTAGTTTAAAAGGGGGAAAAAGACCATTTTTTTATTACATTTAAGTTTTAAAAAATTAACAAGTTGTAAACCAGGAAGTGAAAAATTATAAAGGTATGCAGACATCCTAATTTGAGTTGTCTTCCTTTTGTTAAATATTAAATCTTCTTTTGAAAGAAATGGTGTTATATTTTTGTAAACATAATCAGACTGGTTTAAGTTCAGCTTACATTTCTATTGTTTGCAACTATTCCTATACTGAAAAGATGAAGCATTCTATTTGCAATATAATTACTATTACTTTATCCACATACTAATTTAATATGTCTTCTATAGACCAAATGCTTGAGCCCCCGCCCCAATTCATATGTTGAAACCTAATCCTCAGTGTGATGGTATTTGGAAGTAGGGTATGGCCTTTGGGAGGTGGTTATGTCCTGAGGACAGAGACCTCATCAAAGTGATCAGTGCCCTTATAAAAGAGACCCAGAGAGCTCCTTTCTCCCTTCCACCATGTGAGGACACAGTAAGAAGCTAGCCATCTGTGAACCAGAAAGCAGGTTCTCACCAGACGCTGAATCTTTCGGCACTTTGATATTAGTCATCCCAGCCTCCAGAACTGTGAGAAATAAATTTATGTTGTTTATATGCCATCCAGTCTGTGGTATTACAGACAACGTCTCTGTAAAGTTGGATACCAAGAACAACTTCAAGAAATGCATCTGTCATTAGGGGGGAAAAAGCCATTTCAGCATTTTTAAATAAGAAAAATCTCAATAGATGAAATCTAATACGTTCTTAAAATAATGCAGACTGTGATTTATGGAGCCTTTACTTAAGGATATGAAGTAGAAGTACTTACTTATGACAAAGCTGAAAATTAGGACAAGGATGATGATGATAATGGTAATGGTGATGAATAACCAAAATTCTTAAGTAGCTGTAAATTGTCTTTTTTTTTTTTTTTTTTTTTTTT